>NC_135688.1:23637255-23945097 GCF_964276395.1 Gasterosteus aculeatus | reverse complement strand
TCATTCATGGCTCCTTGTTCACTCCCACACCAGAAACTGTGATTCGGCTCAACCGCTACTATCGAAATAACTATTAGCTCTTACAGTACAGGTACACACACTCACGACACACACAGGCAGACAGGCGTCTAAATATAGCAGATGACCTTGAAAAGCATGCACCCTTTGAAATGTACACAGACACCACCCACCGGGGAAAACACACACACACACACGCACATAAACACTTCCTGTGCCTTTTATTCATTATTTACATCTCCTGCTTTTGCAGTGACATAACAGCATGAAACTTTGATCTGTGTTCTCTTAAACCGTCAGCACAACTAACATCTCCCCGTCTCCCTTCCTCGTTGCCCTCTCTCTCCTCCTCAACACGCCCACCCATCGCCCCCCCCCCCCCCCCCCCCCCCCCAGTCTCTCGCTGCTCCTCCCTCCATCCTTCCGTTTGTCTTCGCAGGAGCCTCATGTTGCTCCTTCCAGCTTCCCCCGAGCCGTCATCCTCGACTCCTCGTGTTTATACCTCTTTTATCCCCTTAATCCTCACTTCTGCCTCACTCCAACTCCCTCTGCTAGTTACTTTCAACGCTACCCGCTCATCCATATCTGAATGAGCTTCATTTCCAAGTGCTTTTGCATGTCCCTTCAGTCAGTGAGTGAGTGTTCATAAAACGTGCACAGCAAGCGATTGTAGAGAGGACACAATAACATATTTAAGATGTTTGTGAGAGATTATGAAGGGCTTGAATGCAAAACAGGGGAGCATACGTATGCTTTCATCTCACTAATGGGCGTCCAATTGCTTCTTTTTCTACACATCTCCGGTCCCTCACCTCAGCATCTCTTCGCTGCAGCTTTTACTCTTACTCTTTTGCTCAGTGGCCAGCAGTGCAACCCTGTGGTGGAGCTTAACAGCTCCCCAGGGAATACGTGTAACCGAGCGTGTGTGTTGGGTCGTCGCCGAAACGTCTCCATCAACCCGCGCGGGCCCCCCTCGAGGCGAAGGCTAACGTTATCCTCGCCCTCTGCGCTTTCCTCTCCAGATGCTCCGTGTTCGGACCTGCAGGGCCTGCTGTCCGGCCTTCTCCTCGACGCCCAGATCTCCGCCTCCTCCACCAGGGACATGGTGTGGAACCCGGGGACCGCCCGCCTGGTGGCCAGTCGCTCGGGCTGGTTCCCAGCTGCCGCGCAGCCTCTGGCTGGAGAGGAGTGGCTCCAAGTAAGGAGGGGTTGTTTTTGTGTCGTTGCAGTTCTCTTTTCCGGTGCCATTGGATCATGTTTGGTGCCAGATTTGCTAGACAACAGTCTTGCTGTTGTGTCAGTTATTTTGGAGGGTTAAAGTTAGTCAATTGTTATCATTTACACAGTGAAAATGTCATGTTGTTTCAATAAGTAGTACTCCGAATGCCAAAGGCGAGCCTGCTGAAACAAGAAGCCCGGCTGCAATAGAGCATGCGTTGTTTTGTGTAAAGCACATTGGTCCACCGCGCGTTTATCTGAATCTGATCTCCGCAGGTGGACCTCGGCGTGCCTACGACGGTGCGCGGCGTGATCACCCAGGGAGCGAGGGGAGGAGACGCGGGAAGCGGGGCGACCACGGATAACCGGGCGTTTGTCAGGAAGTACAAAGTGGCCCACAGCCTGAACGGGAAGGAGTGGAACTTCATCATGGACTTCAAGACCAGCCTGCCAAAGGTGGGTGGAGGAAGAGAGTGACGCGTTTGCAAATGACCCTCCACCACGTTGCGGACGAATCACCATGACGACGTTGTCGCTTGTGTATTCCTTTGTGACAGATTTTCGAGGGGAACACACACTTCGACACCCCAGAGCTGCGGCATTTTGACGAGATAGTGTCCCAGTATATCAGGCTGTATCCGGAGCGGTGGTCTCCAGCAGGGATCGGGATGAGAGTCGAGATACTTGGCTGTGACATTCCAGGTAGGACCTTCCCCGCTGCGTGGGTGGCAGGGAATCATTTCATATATGGGAACGTCGGGCCCCCGCTGTAATTGACTGAACTCATTGGACCTTGAGGAAGGTGTAAAAGCGAGGGAACCGCATTGGGATATGCATGAGAGTCATAGGAGTCTGCCAGAAGTGAAGAGACTGCAGAAGGTGCACAGATCGATCCAAAAAAGTTTTGAGAGATTGTCTCACCTGGAGTGCCCGCATCGACAGGGAGTGGACAGGGTTCGGCTTGAAGGAATGCGCCCCCAGAGAGCGAGCGAGAGAGAGAGAGAGGGGGGATCATTTGGTTTGTTCACTTTCCAGTGTGGTCTGTTCTCCAGATGTGAGGTAGGAGCTGAGAAACACACACACATATTCAGCCGATCGGGTATCACATGGAGTCCTTGCAACTCCCTCTGTGCCTGAAAAGGATGACTGTATATCTGTACAGCACAACATGTTCAGCATACACAGAAACACATTTGCTCTCCTGACAATCACACACACACACACACACACAAACCGCTGTACAGTAATCACATAACTATAAATGCAAATGATCCGTCGTTGAGGTGATTTGTATGTCAGCACGTGTGTGTGTGCGCTGATAAAGTGCACTACTCTGTAGTCAAAGAGAGATTAATTATTCAGGCCACTACCAGGAACTTTGCTTTGACTTTGGCGGTCCCTGTGGACAAAAGGGGTAGTGTTTCACGGTACCAGTAGATTTAGTGTGATTTCACTGGAATTAACTGTGAAGAGATAGACGATCTTCTCGCTTCTCGATCTCGCTTGCTTATGTGGGTGATATAAGAGTCGTGAGTATTAAATTGATTTTGTGTCATAAGCAGTCAAAGGTTCCACAGCAATTTAGAGAAGAGCACATTATCATTATTGCAACTCGTGTGGATATCAGGCTCTGAAAAGATGTAGAAAATAATCCGTCTGGTCATGATGGAGCACAAATCTGCTTGAATTCACATGCGCATGAAGTAGTGTTTAATTTTGCTCTGCACTGAAAGGTGGAAAGTGAACAACGGAAACACAAACCCCCACGGCAAGGGATTACCACTTTTTGCATAGGGGTGATTTTTATCAGATGGCGTGGGGGATTTGAGGGGAAACACGTAAAAGAAAACTGCTGCTGAGGGTCACACATTGTTCACAGGCCTCCGAAACTCAGCAGGAATAGTGAACTACTGCTGACAACCTACAAATCATTCACTTCCTTTAAAACTCACACTATTCACATCTTACTTTTTCTGCTCCCTGTTGAATTTGCTCTCATTTATATAAAGTGAGAACTCTTCTTTTTTTTTTTCTTTATCCCAAATCTTGCTCGGTGTAAAATAAGCAAATTAAATAGCAGCAGCTACCACAGTAAGGCTGGCCTTCCTCCCGATTTCCTACACATGGTTGCTGTTGTTTCTTTTCCCACCCCGAGGCCCAGTGCGTGGGTCTGTAAATGTTTCTTGTTCATTTTCCTTTGTTACCACGTCTCCTCTCTTCGCATCCTCCCCCGTTCCTCATATGCTGTTGGTTTCCCCATGGTGACGCACAGCTATCGCTCTCGCGCACACACATTCACAGCATTCAAAGTGAATGATTTTTCAGGCTTGAAAAAAATCTAAATGTATCAGCTCGGGAAGGAAATTTTAGAGACATCTGTAAAAATATATATGTATCATATCTCCTTTTTTTGGATGGGTCCTTTGAGTCAGGAGCACTGAGTTGTAGGTCACATATGCACATCTCAGGGGTCTCAGCTTCTCAGTAGTTATTTTCTTTTCTTTTCTTTATTAAATCCTACTTATTTTGGCTGTTCCTATAAGTTATTTATATAATAACATTGTATCCCATCTGTGTGTGTGTGTGTGTGTGTGTGTGTGTGTGTGTGTGTGTGTGTGTGTGTGTGTACAAATGTTAATCTGAGCACTTAGGCCCACCAACTAGAATATAAAACAATGGCTACTTATCTTTCCCATCATGTCCTTTCGGAGTTTGTGTGTTTGAGTGTGCCACGCTTGTGCATTCATTTCGGTGTGTGTGTGTGTGTGTGTGTGTGTGTGTGTGTGTGTGTGTGTGTGTGTGTGTGTGTGTGTGTGTGTGTGCGTCTGTGTCTGCCAAGCAGAGATTTACTGAAAAGCTTTCTACATAATTGAAGTTTTTTTTTCTTCTCTCTTCTCTGACATAATGCCGAGTCAGGTTCTTTTGGAGGGAGCAATATCTTTTAGCAGAGAGCTTTCCCCCCCACCCTTAGGCGCGCGTGTGTATGTGTTTTGGGTGTGTCTACGTGTCGAAAAAATGAGCAGGGCACATGTGTGTGTTTTTGCGAGGCATGTCTATGTGAAGTTGCCGTGTGCGTTTGTGCGTGAGGGGCGTGCGTCGCCATTATCAACGCCGGCAGCACCTCGGGGTCCGGTTTTTAAGCGCCGGCGTCTCATCCCGTGCATGATGATGTCTTGCATCATCACCTGCAGCGGTGGGCACATTATGTAAGACAGCACTCCGCTGCGGAGGGACTCCTCCCGCACTGCAAGGCCCGCTCTGCTGCGCATGTACAGCAGAACCCTGCCTCCGCACGCACGGGCCCCCTCGCACAGCTCCGTGCCGCCGCGCCCGTCAACGGGGGGGGGGCGCGCTCCGGGGGTTGGCAGGCAGGTGGCATACGTTTGTTCGCTCTCTCCGCTTCACACAAACATACGCGCAAGTCTGTCCCATTCGCATTGCCCCCCCCGACACCCCTGTCACACCCCGGAAAGGTCAGCGCATTTATGCTGTGACAAGGCCTGACCTTTCCAAAGCATAGATTGCTCAAGAGCTCGGTGGAATCTTAATGGACTCGACCTTGTGTTTTCTGTTCATGTGTGTTTAGTTGTACGCTCACAAGGGACGCACGGGTAATGTATAGGAGGGGGGTAGGTTTATTTTCACGTACGGACCCGAGACGAAAAGTGGAGGACGAAAAGGTTAGGCGAAAAGCAAAGAGAAGAGTTATAATTATAAAACGGGGGGGGGGGGGGGGGGGGGACAGGAGAAGGAGGGTTTGAGGAAGAAGCTTCCTTTGCCTCCCGGTGGGCCGGCAGCGATGAGAGGCTCATTAGGGAAGTCAAAGACAGGAATAAAGGAAATGACATTAATGCTGGGGTAATGTCACAAGGCGTCGCCAGCTGTGGTCGGCCCTTTCATGTCTGCCGTTTCTCCAACTGGGGCGCCATCGCGGCCGTTTCCACAGGAAGTTCCTTTCAGCGGATCAATTGTGTATCATGCGGCGTTTGTGTCCGATAGTGCCTTTAATGATCATGGCTGTCGTGCAGCTGGACCAGTACGAGGATCTAATATTGCCACTAACAGTCGGCCAGCAGAGTGTGGTGATGAATCCATGTGGCTTTTTCTTCCCCTTTTTTTTATGTTTGCATGCTTGCTGTTTATTTTCCAACTGATCTGCTCTGTCTCTCAGGATATCTTTATTCGTTAGAGCAGCTCACAAAGCAGTGGGAAATACTATATGCTTAAGCAGCCATTTATACCCATTTCAGTGGTCCTAAATGTCGGTCTAGGGTCTATTAGGTATCTATTCAAACAGATGCCTAAATGGACTGAAACATCTTGCCCAGTTAATTCACATTATAAATTTGGACCTTCTGAAGTCACCCAAACCTCAGTGTAAACTTCCATAAAACACCAGACTCATCTGCTCCTGATAACACAGCGCTTGCTCCCACTTTGCATTCCAACTGCTCCACATCTGTCGGCTTCTGCACATGCGCTGCGTTTCTATGAGCAAATTGTTATGCCTCCGTGTGTTGTTCTGCTTTGCGTTTGCTTAGAGGATGTTAGGGGCAGAGAGAGAAATCGTAGATTGAACTTTGTGTCTGCTCTCCCTCCTTCTTGGTGCGCATGAGTTATAGAGTGAGAGAGACCTCCTGTGACACACACAACAGTTCACACGAGCGGGAAACAGCTGTGTGTTTGTGCGTGTGTGTCCACCCTCTCTAACAGCCAGAGCGTATTCCCAGAGTGTGGTCATGCTGTTCAAGGTTGGGGAGGGTGGGGTTGTTAGACACGTCCATCCATCAGCCTTAACCCCACTTCTGTATCGACGTGAATGTGTCTGTGTGTGTCAGCATGTGGACGCGTGTGAGTCTGCATATCAGACACTGACGCCTGAGCACCCAGACAAAACATGACGGGATGCTCCCTCGGGTGCTCTTGGGCTATTTGCTCCGCCCCCCCCCCCCTCTCTGTATCTGGCGCTCTGGGTGGGATGGCGCCGGGAGTGGTAGTTAGTTTCGGACAATGAATGAATGAATGAATGCATTATGGGTGAAAATGACTGCGCAGCGCCTCGCACACAGGAGAATGCCTCGCTAATCGGCTGCTGGCTTTAGTATTAGTATCAATCTATTAGCTGTTGGCTCCTTCTGACTCACTTCGCTATCCGAACACAGGCGCAATTGAGGGCTATTTAAGGTACATAAAGACTATACCTCATTACGTCCTGGTCCTTTCTGCCTTTGTCGCTTATCACTTCCTCTCGCTTCTGTTTTTTCCCGGCCCTGCGGGGGGGGGGGGGCGTGCTACCGTGAGAGGAGAAACTGCACATAAATAATCTTAAAACAAACATCGGGTGATTCATTTGTCCTCTTTACAGTAATCTAATATCTGGGGATTGTTTCACACGGCCACCGTTGACCACAGCTGCGATTCGTTTGTTTCCTCAGAAACCAGCACGCCGGCCGAGACCGCCACGCCGACACTGCCCCCCGACATGGACACCTCCACCGCCCCTCTTACGACTACAGGTGGGTCCAGGCAACAAGGTGTGGGAAATGAAGAGAAACCCGCGGTTTAATAGTGTTATTAAGAGACAAACGGCGTTTCTGAGATGATGTCTCATCCCTTTTTTTTTTCTTTTTTTCTTGCCCATTTTGGCTCTCACTCTCGCTTCCCTCCTCACTGCTCTCCATCTCCGCAGTGGCCGCCTCTCCTCCGCCCGAGAGCGCCTGTGACTTCGACCACGGCCTGTGTGGGTGGACGCACGACCCCAACGCCCCTGTGCTCTGGTCTCTGCACAGCCACGGTGAGTCTGCTCCTCATGCCAAGACTCCAGTTGTCCCTCCCTGTGGCAAGCGATCGATGGACAGAAACCTGCAGGTGGCCCGACCGGAAGGATTTTGACAAACAATGCCGCCAGCAGCTCAAGTGAAATTGTGGCGTCAGCTCCTTTGCTGCAGAGCTTCTATGTGTGCAGCTGCGAAGGCGGGTTTCATTTGGGCACAGAAAATTGCACAAGCGCAAATGCATTACCTTTATTTTATCAACTGCACTGGGTCTAGACAAGACACTAATTGAATGGAGTCATTCTCCTAGTGCTTCTCCATTGAGGTCCTTTCAATTAGATTAAAATAATTCCTTAAATTGACACCGGTCTAATTTAGCGGCGCCGTCGTCTGCCAGCCACGCCGCTCTTTCAGAGCGGATGAAGATGTAAATGGCCGAGGGTCGTCGGCGATCTGCGCCATCTCTCCGGGCTGCCGCGTCCCCGTTGGAAGGCGTGACGTTTCGGCAGGAAGGGGTTAAGACCCACCAGCTCCAATTATGGTCAGAGCAGGAGATTCCAAAAGAAAAAGCTGTTATTCTGCCGTGGAGGCTTCCACCTACTTAGACACACCTTGATGGAATAATTCATTTTTCGTTTCATATATACGCACTTACAGCTTTGGGCATGTTATTAAAAACTATAGCGGGTTTAGGGAGGTTTAAAGCTCTATTTATAATTATTCACAGGCAGCGTAAAGGGAGTCTTAATTCATTGGCCCCATGAAACATTCAGCATTTCTGCAGCTGGAGAGAATTAAACAAGAGGCTCCGCACGACCCCCCTTTTTTGTCGAATTTGTGATGTCACCGGGGTCATGTTCAGCGGAGCAACGGAATCTCAGAGCAAAAGGCAAGAAATGCTCCTGAAGCGTGACCAATTTTAGGTCACAGCCATCTTTGACAGAGAGCTTCAAAGCAGCTTCTTTCATCCTGGCCCGGGTTGGAAAAGGTTGCTTGGATCAGTCCTGTTGTGGCTTTCATGTATGAAGTATCATTTCCAGCCGTTATGCCGCGCCGGCCTTTGATTCCTTCCTGCAGATGTCAGAGGTCGGTAATGCCAGCCAACGCTGGATCATTATTTCACTGCTATCAAATCACTGTTTAATCTTCTATAGGGTTCCTTCTTCTCACCTGACCCAGAAACCACGATCTCCTCACCTCTTGACCTCCGTCATAAGACCAATTGTTAGGGCACACGAGTGGAATTAGTCCCAATGCACTGTGTATATTTGGCTTAACATTCCCCCGCCAACACGTAAATAGGGTTCACAGAAAGAACGTTTGCCTCTCGCTGCAGGAGCCCGCTGTGAAATGGATTAATATTGCTCTGCTGTGCTGCGGTACAGCAAGGCGGTCTCGATTATGAGCTGTCTAAATTGCACAACAGCGCGCTCGGGGGGGGGGGGGGGGGGGGGTGTTCACCGCGAGAAGCTGCGCCTCAACGCCGGAGAGACGAGGGAAGAAACCCCTCGCAGAGTCACAAGTTTGTGTTACTTGCTCATCCCCCATCGGCCTTTCCACGCATGCAGTTCATACCCAGGAAAACAGTGTCATGTTGAAACACACACACACACTCACACACACTCGTTTCAGTGCCACCAAGGGACACACTGTCACACACTGTCTGAAGTGTCACACACAGGCGAGTCTGGGCGTATGGTGGGCAGAAGGGAGCTGTCAAGTCGGAGGAAGATTTGTCCCTCCAGATACCGCGTGTGTCGGATCTGCTGGAGAGACTGCACACGCACGCACACAGCGGAGGGCTATCGAGCCAGTCATTCAATAACTCCAGCCCAGCTGGATGCTACTGTCAGGTGCTTTTGGACAAAAAAGCACATGCTGTGTTGCTGGGAAACCGAAAACCGACACAGTAAAATAAAAAAAACTACCTGATTTGCCTCAGACTACTTTTTCGTTGCACGCACACACACACACACACACACACACACACACACACACACACACACACATACAGCAGGTGATTTCATCTGCAGATTATTGATGCTGGACATCTTCCTCCCCCAGCCTCCTACTCGAATGACTCTCTCACACACACTCCAAACATATTGTAGGCCTACCAATCTCCCACAATGGAATTCATGTTGGCATCCAATTTGCAAGCTAAACATCCTCTGGTGTAAACAAAATTGAGCGACTTTTCCGTTCCTTAAGTAATTTACCTGGAAGGGAATGAAGAGAAATAGTCCCCGAGGGTCTTGGCTGGAGTTCTGGTAGCATGACGCTCTCACAGGACCTATTCTTCTGTGTGTTTATGTTTGTCATTTCCCTATGGTTCGGCGTTGCTATTGTGTTGGAGTGGTTCCGGTCCTTTTAGCGACTGGTGATTAATTTCTGTTTTTGTTTGAGATATGTGTAAATGTGTGAAAACGTACTGTACACGGGTGCATACGTGTATATAAATCCCTATTTGTGTGTGTGTGTGTCTAAGTCTGCCTGTATGTGATGAATAATGATTATAATCGCACACACACACACAATGTGAAAGTCTAACGCACCCTTTCAAATCTCCTAGTGTTTAATGCCTAGAGGGCTGGAATGAAAACCCATTAAATCAGGCTTTTTTTCTCTTCTGTAGCAACCAGCATACTCAAGGTTAAAACAGAGCTCTGCTCATTTATTGCACTTTGTCACAAACACTAAAGCAGCTTGGTTGAATATAGTTGCTGAGAATCATGTCGCGGTTGTCTATATATTCTTGACTTCACACAGTTCTGTTTTCAAAAAGCTGAAATCACTCACAATTGGATTGAATTTGGAGCCGTTCTCCATTTTGAAAGCGGAGCGGTTTAAAGAGTGTGTTGGTACGTGGACTGTGCATTTACACTAGCTTTTCAAACTCATGCATTAAGAGCACCTTCATCCCCCCCCCCCCCCCCCCGCAGAGTTGAACAGCTATCTGTACCTGGACGCCAGCTTGAAGACGGAGCAGCAGCGAGCCCGGCTCGTGAGCCCCGTGGTGGTGGCCGACACCGGGCCCCTCTGCCTCCTCTTCTCCTACCAGCTGTGGGGGGAGGCCCAGGGCCACCTGAAGGTCCTCCTGCGGGACGCCCACAACGAGGAGACCGTCCTGTGGACGCTGAAAGACGATCAGGGCCCCGTCTGGAGGGAGGGCCGTACCATCCTGCCTCGCTCCCCGAAAGACTTCCAGGTAATTACGAATTACCCATCATCTTATGAAAGAGTGCGGTACTGAAAGAACATAGTGAGTCATAACAGCAATGCGATGAAAGCTTAATGGCCGATCTCAGCAATATCAAAGTATGTGCCTGATAATACGTATCTGGGTCACACCCTTTATTACCCGCCTCCGACGAAGAACGTCCTTTTTCAGTGTTGGTGACACATTCATCTCGGGGCACATGAAAGCATCGCTCTCACTGTCTGTCGCCACAGGCCAGGTTTGACTTCAGAAGGAGCCAAAGTAAGCCACGCTGTCTCTGTTGGCTTTGTGGTTGTTCGGGGATCGGTGTGCATTTGTCATAGACATCACAAGCGGTTTATGTTCCTATAAAGAGTTGAAGAAGCTTGCAGAGAAGCAACGATTGCAAGTGTTGAGTGCAACTTTGAAATCACAGGCACCCCATTAAGTTTTTATCCTCTTTCCCCTCCTCTTCCTCTTCCTTCTCCTCCCCTTGTGTGTCCCCGTTCTCAATTTGCCTCCCCGCACCAACCCCTCCTCTGTCGCTCCCTGTTGCCTTCATCCGCCTTCCTCTGCCTCCTCCTCTTTTTCAACTTTTACCTCCTCCTTCTCTTCTTCTTCCTCCCTGGTAGATTGTCGTGGAGGGTTTCTTTGTGCACGGCACCAGAGGACACATCTGGATAGACAACATCTACTTGAGCTCTAGCATCCCTCTGAAAGAGTGCACACGTAAGTATAAGCACACACACTGGGACTCTCTCACTGACACACTGGGACAAACTGTTTTTTTTTTTTTACTTTCCCACGCAGACAAACATAGAAAAAGTAAATAAATCCACATTTGACCCACCTACTCCCTCTCATCCACCATTGCCTCATCATCCCGCCCGCCATCAATCTGCCGTTTCTTTTCCACCACTTTTAGCCTGAAGGTCCTTGAACAGTGGCACACGTGAAGTGATAAACACCCTCAATCCTCCCCGCGCTCACATCCCAGTTTTTCCGAGGCAGCCTCTCTCCTCCAAAGATCCCGCTGAAAGCAGAGATGAAAGAAGGAAGGAGAGGGAAGGACAGCATTCATTCCTGCCCCGAAAAAAAAAGAAGAAAAGAAAAATAGTAAAAGTAGGCCATAAACGCCCCTTGGGCCCCGGCGATGCTAATCTATGTTTCATTAGATTCCTCTTCTTCTCCTTCTCTCCTTTCCCTCCATCACCCCTCCGTCGCTTTTCTAAACAGAGCTTTTCCCGATCCGTCAAAGGGAATTACTTGACAGGCTGCTTCCCGAGCAACTTTCCGGGTGCTTGGTGTGAGCCGGGCGCAGCCTCCCTAATCTGGCCCGAGCAGGGGCTTTGGAGAGGGTCTTAAAAGGATCAGAGACCGAGCCGGGCAGGAGGGGAGCGGGGGGGGGAGGGTGCAGTGCCAAAATCTTGCCGTCATCGCTTCCAACTTGTGTCCAGTGCGCTTTGGAGCTGGACCACGACGGGGAAGCGTGTGTGCGCCCCCCCTGCCGCGCTGCAGTGTTTCCTCCTTCCTCCCTTCCCTCCCCAGCTTCGCCACTCCCCGAGTATTCTGGGACGTTGCTTATCACCCAACGCAGTTGACTTTTTCACAGTACGTTAGGGTTCGAGCCAAGAGGCGCCAGCTCCCAAGTCAGTTCCCCCGCATCGACGCGCACACACACACACACACAACACACACACACACACACATACCGACACACACTAAGACACACACATCAGTTTTTGTTTTTGCATTCCAGGAAATCAAAGTCAAGGTTCTGCTCGGTGCATTTGCAGCAAGCCAAAAAAAAAAAAAAAAACGGAAAGCTGCCCGCTCCAGTTGAACTGGACTTGGCCTATAAACAACTTGAAATGCGTGAACTTTTGGGAACTCAAACACACACACACACACACACAAAATCCTCAGCCCACACCATCTCAGGTTCCTCACTCACACAGTGTTTGAAATTGCATTCTGGCGAAGGGGCCAAGTGCCTGTGAATGCCATAACTCATGTGAGTTATTTGAGGAATTAACTTAATTTTCCCCAGGAGGACTTTGATAGTGTTGTGACATTTATGTGACATTTGGATGACTTTTCCCTCATATTTAAAATGATCTAACAGTTTTCCCTCCTTATCTGTCCCGCTCTCTCTCTCTCTCGCTCTCTGCTCTCACAGAACCCTTTGCAGCTTTTTCTCCTGAAAATCCAGGTGAGTTTGATTATCTTATGATGCAATATCCTCTCTGGTCTTGCTCCCTGCCCGTTGGTATGCACTAGCCTGTTTATTATTTCTTTGCTTGGTGCCTTTGAATTGCTATACAGGCCCAAACCAGTCCACAACACCGAAGCAGAGTCTGCAGTAGTCTGCTGTGTGATTCCAGATGAATAAATCTGCATTCATTATTAAAGCTAGTGCCTCGTGGCATTAGCAGCAGCATGCAGACATCACCAAACAAATACTAAATCCCGCGCTAAAGTCTTGATTATCAAATTTCCAAATACCAAATGAAGTTTCTTAAAGCTGGAAAATAGATAATTTCTCTAATGAGCTGTTGTGCGCCAGTTTTCACCTCGTCAGTCTCAGTGAAAACAAAGGATTAGTCCCAAAAGAGGCTGCTCTGCGTGCAAGGCAAGCTAAATCCAGCATACCTCATGGAGTCGGATATTTGAAAAGAGCTCCATATTCTCAGTTCTGCGCTGCCTCACACAGCCTGAAGGGTTTTAAATAACTGTCTGCCTCATGAAAAATATTTAGAGCATCTGGGGTGACTCCATGAGATTGATGTCAGTGTTTCGGCGTCTCATAATGTCTTCCAATAAGATAAAAGCTCGGCGTTTCAGTGCGAATGTAATGTGTGTGTGCGCTTCTTGGGCTTTTCAACTCCTCTGCCCTTACACACACACTCACACGCGCACACACGCACAAGCACAGTCTCTAACCCTTGACAAACATGCACCAACACACACATTAATATCACCTCGCACATACACACCAGTGTCCCCAGTGAAATGCAATCAGATAGAGTGACTGAGCAGCGGCAAGCACGGGTGTCTTTCTCTCTCTCTCTCCTCTGCCTAACTGAGCTCTGTCTAATGAGTGTGTGCAGTGTGAAGTAGCAGCAGCAGCACGCACCATTTCCCTCTGTAATTATATGACACGGTCCAAAAATCAGGATGTATTCAGCTCTGCTTCACTTTCCTTTCTCCAATTTGACATTCTCCCGGTTTTACAACCCCCACAAGTTTGGATGCCATATTCAGTATTATTTTTCAATGTCTTCAGGGGTTCGTTTTGGTATAGCAGCCTTGGATAGTCCAATAGAGGCTTCTTGGAATGTGGTTAGTTGGTTCTTACCAAGAGTCTGAGGAAGGGGTTCAAGCCAAGGGCGGCAGAGTAGAGGATCTGTGGAGATAGTCTCCAAGGAGCTTGGATTTAGGAGGAGAGGACCGGCCAGGAGGCTGACGCATGAGAAAATGGGAAAGAACCGAGAACAGGATAAATTATGTACTCAAAACAAATCTGCCGTCTCCAGTCACCTAAACAACAAATCCCAATCCGATATAAGCTGCGAGAGCTCTGGAACATTGGATTCCCATGTGGGGTCCGTCGGACCGATCCTTGCATGGTTCTGAGCTGTTCGGGACTTCCTGTGCCGGTGCAATACAGGAAGAGGAAGCTACTTAATTCAATTGTGTGTGAGTGCTTTTCATAACTAATCATTTAGGCTTTTGTTTCACACCAAGTCATTCCGTCGGAGCGTTGGGGGGAAATAAAAAGAATTGCTCTGAATTTGACCGGATGAACCATTTTGACTGATTTCAAACCAAATATCTTGATAATCTTGGTGTGAAAACCTCTCCTTCAACTGCAGGCCATGAGAGAAATGGATGCATTTTAAGTATGCCCTGTTTTTTTGGCAAGTGGCATGTTTGTGCATGCTCATATGAGGTGCACGCCTGCTGTTTGTACACTGAAGAGCAATAGGGATATAAAACAGACGGTTAAATGTGGAAAATAAACAAGTGCCACGCCTCTCTTTTCCCGCTGGCCAATTATTCTGTATCTTTTCACCAGGGGGAGGCGTTCCTGTGCCTCCCTTGCCCATCCACTGGTATTACATTATGGCCGTCGGAGGCGCCCTCCTTCTCCTGGCGGTGGCCATCTTGGTCAGGGCGCTCTGTTGCTGCCGACAACACCTGGCCACCAAGAAGAGCCAGCTGTCGGTGGCCTATCACAGCTCCTCCCAGTGCTTCCAGTATTCTAACTGGTCCTCCAGTATGGCCGCCCCAGGGGTGGAGCCAGTGCTGACCGTGAGGCTGGACAGCCGGGACCGACACCGTACCCTCTGCTGAAGAGAAGCACTTAGCCACGTTGTGTTTTGGCAGAGGAGAGACGCCAACTCGTGACGCCGGTGGCAGCGCGAGCCGCGATACCGCAACACTTGACGGGACACCCACCCAACGAACCTCTCCCTCATCTAGTTTACAGTTGCAACGGAGATGATGATATTGTCCAAAAAAACCTGCCACGTGGACATTTGCAAAGAAACCATGTGCTCTCTCTCTCTCTCTCTGTGTCTCAAATGGATGTAGCTTCGGTTGCTGTTTTCCTCTTTGTTCCATTAAGGAGTTCGCTGTAGTCTTTTCACACTATGCTCCTCCTGATGAGTGCACTGACGTCTGAGTAAGTTATTTATCTGAACAGCTTGTCTCGGACCATTGAATGCCGTCCGGCCCTTCTTTACCCCAGCGGTCCTCCCGGAATGACCCCAGCATGAACAAACAGACTTGTGTGGGCTGGGAAGAGAAGGAGGTCGAGCTGGTTCCGCTGCAAGGGCCAGCCAGAGCTGCCAAACCACAGGCTAAAACAAGACCCCAGAGACACGAGGAGCCCTGCAGTGCTAAGAGAGAGAGAGAGAAGTGGGGGAGGAAACTGTCGGGCGGAGAGGCATTCAACGTGCTGGCTGTGGAAATGATCTGGCAAGGCCCAGAAAATAAAGCTCTCGGTACCTCTGTAATAAAAGGTACCGAGAGCGTTGCAATCGCGTGGGGGGGCGTCGCATCGGAGGAGGGAAATAAATCCGTCCATCCGGGTGCTTTTCAACACAGCATGTGCACATTTCAAAACAAATAAATACAAATCCATCATACTTTAAGTCCTGCATCACACGTGGTGATAACCAGCTCCTTTGATTGAGCGTTTTGTCTTCTCCCAATGAAGGCATCCGCCAGTGATGGATGCAGCCGCCCTCAGTGTTTAGCGCTTCATCTCGATCCTCTGGCGTAATAAAGCACGTTGTTCACACTCCCACTCGCGCTTCGTACCA
Source organism: Gasterosteus aculeatus (assembly GCF_964276395.1). Taxonomy (NCBI): domain Eukaryota; kingdom Metazoa; phylum Chordata; class Actinopteri; order Perciformes; family Gasterosteidae; genus Gasterosteus; species Gasterosteus aculeatus. Next base: position 23,929,558 of record NC_135688.1, on the reverse strand, counting down.
CCCCCCCCCCCCCGTTGTTCGCCATGTCTTTGAGCTGCCCAGATGAAACTCGTGCTGCGGCGAGCCGTGTCGCGATGTCCATGGGAATATGTGCTCGTTGCTTTTTAGGGTTGTAAATAGACACAGCTGTCCGACATCGCCATCTCTGTCTTGATTTATACTATAAATCCCACAATGCCGCTTCACCAGCTGGAAAGCATAATTGAAGGGTTTGGCTGTATATATATATATATATATATATATATACGCCCTTGAGAGCGATCCAAAACGTTATGAGAACCAGAGCAGAGCTCCAGCTATCGATGGCGCTCCCGTGAATGGATATTAACACAAGTCATAGCTAATGCAACGCTTACTCATGTTCAACAAAGATGGGATCCAAAAGTCTGTGTTATTGTGAAATATCTCAGAACTGAGCCGAGACAAATTGGCAGCAGTCTCTCTCTCTCATCAGTCGGTGCAGAGGTGGTGAGATTGGACGCAGGCTCGGTTTAGCACTCTTGGATTGAATGAAATTGGGGTCTTCACTCTGTGGCTTAACGGGCCGTGCTTTTCGTGATCTGTCACACCAGCAAAGAATCCATCACGCACTACCCCACAGCTCAGCAGAATGTGCCTCGATTTGCTGCCGCGATTTAGGAGCTGCACTTCAGAGTGAGGAAGAGGTGTTTTTTGGCACGCTCGCTCAATGTGCTTTTAAATCATCTCAGGGGAAGAGGGATTGGACCCCCTGCTTGAGCCATCTCGACATCGTTACGCTCCAAGCCTCTAATAGTGGTAATTAGTTAATGGACAGATAACATTTATTAACTTTCTCCCTCCCGTCTATTGCACCTCAGCTGCCAATTTCCGTTGCCCCCGGAAACAGTATCGATAACGCCATTGGCCATCAAAGACCTGCTGATTCGAGACGTGTGCCTTGCCAAGCAGATACTTCCAGTCCCTGCGCGCTCGCCAAGAGTAGCTAGTGCAAACCCACACTCGCAAACGCACACCGGAGTGGACAGAAAACTCATTGAAAGTAAAAGTACACTCGAGCTATCCGGCTCTACTAAAGTGCTGCAGCCATTTACCGTTTTTACCGCACTTTATAATCCTCCCATTCAGACCACGCCGTACATATCAATGCTCAGTTCACACCACGAGGCGGAACAGAAAGACAAGCACTACTTAAATGTTGTTGCCGTTGGTTGTTGTTTTTTTTTCTTTCGTCATCTTATACACCACTCTTAAACTTGACAGCGACAGCGCCGATGATTTTAATGGTGATAATGATGGGTAATGTTAACTATTTGGTGATGTTTGCATCTCTATTCACACGGAATGAACAGTCTTATACCACCAGTATGCTATGTGATGACTGTGTTTTTGACAAGAATGTATCATAATGATCTTTCTTTATTAATAAAGTAATATTTTTCTATTATTCCAAGACTTGTGTGTGTGTGTGCAAATGCAGGATGTAAATGAATTTACAATATGCAAAAGGCTTAGTTATAAATAAATTTGTGTTGTTGCGGATTGTTAACATTGCAGTGTACAGTATTACATCTGAGCCAGAAATCAACAAAACTGTGCTACGTCACAATGGTTCTGTGTGCAATTTGCTTTATGCTTAAAGGTTGTGTCTCCTGTGCTTCCCTCACACAGTTAAGAGACCAAATGAATTTGGAGATGGGCGTCTGTTCAGCGGCAGAGACCCGCTCGGTGGGGGTGAGGCACAAGGAATTAACCTGTTTTCATCCAAAGAGGCTTTATTTTAGTCGCTGCTGTGAAATTGACTTCACTACTCTCCCGCCCCTCCCCAACAGTTTTGCAGTTCCCGGAGTGGAACACGGCCTCCCCGTCGTCTGAGCCTCCGGTGACCCGCGTCTCAGAGAAGGACAACTCCTGGCTGTACACCCTGGACCCCATCCTGGTCACCATCATCGTCATGAGCTCCCTGGGCGTCCTGCTCGGGGCGGTGTGCGCCGGCCTCCTCCTCTACTGCACCTGCTCCTACAGCGGCCTGTCGTCCCGCTCCTCCACCACCCTGGAGAACTACAACTTCGAACTGTACGACGGCCTCAAGCACAAGGTCAAGCTGAACCAACAGCGGTGCTGCACCGAGGCGTGAGGAGGTTCCGGAGAGAGAGAGAGAGAGAGAGAGAAAGAGAGAGAGAGAGAGAGAGAGCGCACATGAGGTGGGCGAGACACGCCGACGTTTTGTGAAGGCCTCTCGCTATTTTCTTCATTTCCTCCGGTTCACTTTCAGTTGACTTCTTTGGTGGAGCAGAATTTTGGACACGTGGACAACAGGAAAAGACACTTTTCTTTTCTTCTTGTTTTTCTTCTCGAGCGTCAACTCGTTTCCTGCTCGGAAAAAAGGTGAAAGAAACCAATGACAGAAAGACTGTGGCGACCATAGCGGGGATTTTAGGCCTAAAAAAATAAAAAAAATATCTACACATATCAATTACAGATTCCTGCTCCACCAACAGAGAACTGTTTCTAAATGAATTGTGGACTTGAAGCCGGATTCCGTAAGCTACACATTGTGTTGGAAAGGTCGTAGGTTAGGAACGTGCTTAGGAAGCGTCTTGTTTTGATCACACGTGAACACAGTGGCCTAGAATTTAGCTCCTTTGTGTGGCTTATTTTTGGTTCCGTCGCAGACTCGGCTACCTATCGGCCTCAGTTATCCTTTTAGTTCCTGAAAGTCTCTGGTATTTTTAGTCACAGACGTCCGTCCGAGTTTTTTCGGTCACTTTCTGTTTAATGTTTTCCCGTCTGGCCTTTAGCAAGTCTGTGATGGCTGATAAGTAGAAGGACAAAAAAAAGAGGCGAAGAAATGTTTGTGCAGAGGTGGGGAGGGCGCAGGGATTTTATCACATTCTTTTAATGACAGAGAGAGTTATTGTTCGATTTTGTTGTTACTGGACCCTGTGAAAGAGAAGGTCATGTTTACATGTGGTTCATGGTAAAAAGGAGCTTTGGTCAGTGCAACCTATGGATTGCTGGTAAGGGCGGAGACTGAAAACCACTAAAGAAACAAGGAGAGGGTGAGAGAGACTATGACTGAGCACGAAAAGCCCTTTCTCTCACTCGGGCGACGTTCTTTCTCTCCGCGGAGGACAAATGGGAGGAAAAACAAACGCCGGAGGCGGCTCTTCTCGATCCACCGAGTGTGCGACGCACAACAAGCCTTAAAAGCGAACTGTTAGCGGAAATGTTGAAAAAGGAACATTGAGGCGACACCAAGACAAGAGAGGAGGCATCTATCTCTCTCTTTTTACATGTGGACCTCAAAAAGCCATGATCTAAAGATTTAAAGGACCTAGTCCCCACCCACCCACCCATCGCCTCCCGGCCCCCCTTAACTCACACACACACAAACAACCCTGCTGCCCTCCTTTCAAACTGGCGGCTGATTGTGGCCAGCTATTTCTTTATTCGGTTTTGTTTTTTCAGAAGGGCATTCTTCTGGACCGTTTTGAGCCAATCAGAAATGGTTTTGTGTTGCACGCTCTGGATGGACTCATAAGCCATGAGAGGAGAGGGTGAGAGAAGAACTCTCCCTCCCCCACACACACACACACACACACATTACTCTACTTGTATATACAGATGTATATACAGAACAATACCCACCCTCTCTCTCGCTCAGACCTAACAATGAAAGGAACACTGGTTGTTATATTTGAGACCATGCAGAACGTGAACGCCATTTCACCCCATCTACCCTCAACAGGTAAACACACACAAAGACACACACGCAGACACACACATAAGGGGTCCCTCTCCTCCGAGGGCCGCTTCTCTGGACCCCACTGACTCTCTTCAAAGTGCCTTGGAGCCTCGGGGATCCAGCTTGCCTTTGGAGCGATATCAGACAGAGCAACTTGACAGCGACAGTCACAGCGACCCCATCTGCCAAGGAGGACCAAACATGAAAAGGACAGGACCCCCACCCACACCCCCACCCTTTCGCACTGCTCGGACTGCTGTTGTTTATTTTAAAGGGGTCTTTGTACAGAAATTCTCTTTTTATGATTGTTATTATAATTATTGTTATGATTATTTAATAAAGGATTTATACCATACTGAGGAAGAAGCTTGCCAGGACTTTCTTACTTTGATACGTTGTGTGAACGAGCATCTTTCTGTGCGTTATTGATATTCCTGCAACACCAATTCCATCTGAGACTTTGAGTCAAACTCTCCCTTTTAATTGCAAAAAATAATGCGCACAAAAGATCACTCTCTTTCTCCGTCACACACACACATTCACACATAATACCATGTTGTCAGCTCGCTACACTCGGCCTCTAATCTCCGCATGATGTCCCATTAGTCTGGACCTCTGGTGGCCCTCATTTAGGAGCTCCAACATCAAAGCTTTGAAGTGCTCGGCATCTCAGCCACACACACACACACACACACACACACACACTGGTACAGTACACATGCAATTACTGCCTCTCTTTTATACAGCTTGCTGAGTCTCCCACACACGGTTCCATTTACCCACATAAACTTCCCTCACCTAAATGCAAACGCTGTTGGCAACTACAGCGCGGTTTCAGATGCAGAAGGTGATACCTTTGACTCTTTGGGGTCTCCCGGTCCGCCGTAGAAAGACAGCCGAAGTGGGGCGCATTTCCTGCTGGGGGTTGCTACAGCCGTAGCCTTGAAGATTAATGAGGCAGCCGAAGTTAATGCTTGTAAATGGTGTTTTTTTTTTCTTCTTTTCTGATACAGACATAACTTTTTAACTACCGCAGCGGTTAACAGAAACTTCGGGTCGATGTGAAATGGGGCCTGCCGCTCAGGTAGCGCATCACGAGCCGTTCAAAAGCCGGGCGACGCGCGTTTTTGTCGCTGCACAGCGGCGGCTGTTAGCGCGCTCCAGGTCCGTGACATAGCGGGCCAATTACCGCCTCTGAAAAAACACAGACTGTCCCCGAGTCCGCCGGGGGAGCACGATGCCATCTGCTCGCAGGTTTGATTGATCCCGGCAGAACAGTCTCGACCACATCACACGCGCAACGCTGACAGGAAATTACCAAAGGAGCCAGATTGTCATTGTTCCATACCGCCCCTTGTTTTCACGACCAAATTATTCTTCTTTCTTTTTTTTCTCTTCCTGTGTGTGCTTTACGCAAATGTTGTTTTTCTTGGTTTTTATCGCTCTGCGGGGGCCCTTTCCTTTAGCCGTCAGATCAGAGGGTTTTTTTCGCCTCTGAAGACGAGACGGCCTTCAAAGTAAAGCTCTGGCACCCTGTAAGTCGATAGGCCAGACTGAGGAGGGGGCCCATTTGAGGGTCGCGCCACAGGAAGTGTCTGCAACTCACAGCTAATTAATCTGGGGATTATTTAATCAAGATGGAAGAGGCTCCAAACAGGCAGTTAGTCTTTGTTCGGTTTTCTAACGTTCGCACATTGGCAACTGATTTTTTTTTTTTAAACATCTTGGGATCGCGAAGAATATTTATTACACCAGAACTCCTTAGGAGGAATTCAGGAATCAGAAATCCCCCGTATCCTCCTCCCTGAGCCTTCAGTGACTGAGCGAGATCTCTTTCAACGGCATCCAAAATCCAGACGCAAAACTGTTGCATATACACATGCAGAGATGTTTTATGTACACACACAAACACACACCATTACGCACCCCCATCCCAGTAGTCTTCCTGGGAAGGGGGCCCAGATTATCTTGTCTGGCCTGCCAGCGGTTCAAAGCACCTATATGGGTCAGAGTGTGTATGTGTAGGATGGAAACGGGGCTCTGTGGCAACTCGCCCGCCAATGACAACAGACCCGGTGATAACACGGCCAAAGTCTTGCGTAAGCACCAGACGGATGATCACTCTCCTTCCTGCGTGACGGTATCTCTCTGCGCTTCTTTGGTTGGACGCTGGACTGAAGCTGGCGCCTCGTGCTGGGATCGGTAAGCAGCAGGGGTGGATTCTGCGCAAGCATTCGGAATATCCCCCCGCTGCCAGACTTGCCAGCATTTTCCTCGCTGGTGGACCTTTGTTGTGGACACGCGGCGTGACCTGTGACCCCCCTATGTGGTGGGCCACCTGTTCGCTCCGCTTGAGGCTGGTGTGTTTACGGTCACCATTTCCCTATTTAGCCCGAGAAACTTGTTATCGGGCATTGCGGGGGAGGGTGGTGGGGGGGGGGCTTTTGAAGACCAGGCGCGGTGGGTCCTAACCATCTGTCTGGGGTGATGTGTGATTGAGCTTGAGTGTTTGACATCTGAGACCAGTACAATTGTTACTCCAGTAGAAGCCCTGCTTGAGAAATACTTGTATAGTTTAAGCAGTCACTTGATCAAATTGATGTGGCAGTAAACAGAGGTGTGGTCTTATTTTTAATTCTTTCCCTGTCAATACCTGGGGCAAGGATTTCTAAAAATACGACGCCAGCAGTTCTGTCACTCTTGGGCCTCTCGTCAAAGCGGGGAAGAGGAAAACTGGAAAGAAATAGTGACACCTTTGGACTGTTCTGAAACACAACTATCAGTTCCCATTTAATTTGAGCACTCTTTTAAACATTCAGTCCAGCCTTCAGCGATCAAGTCTTTAAAACTGTATTCAGAGTGAGAGATCATTCTGTTGGCACCCAATTCTAAAAACAGATCAGACGGCTTTTGTTAAACCGTAATCAATTTGAACTCTTGAACCTGAGAGTGAAAAAAAAAACAGCTAAAAATATATCTGCCAATCACAAGTTTAGTGAAGAAGGGCGGTTAGCGGAGCAATCATACTTGACAGGTTGTCAGGATTCTTGAACAAAACATCTTAAATCCAGTCTGCCCGATGCCGGCCCCGCAGACGATTCTTGACTTTGCATCTGTCAAATGATTTCTACAGAGTTAAGCAGCCAGGCCTTTCATTATCTGAGCAAGCGTGTCGATAATAGAACAAAAAAACAAACGTGTAAATCGTGAAAAAACGTAATCAATTAGCAATGGGAAAAAAAGCGGCGCGCTTTAAAGAATGCAGCCGAGGCAGATTTCGGAAACAAGTTAATAAACAGCTGTGCTCATCACGATTCACCCTCGCTGTCATTATCGTGTGTGTGTGTGTGGGGGGGGCAAGGAAGAGCAAATCATTATTATCTCAACTGTTGTGTGAGGCGCACCCCGTTTAGTTCGTGGTCTGATTTATACAGGCTTCTCGTGACTTTCTGCTCAAATCAGAGCCTTTCCACTTTGCATTCCATCGAGGCGATAACCACATTCAATTGCCCTTTGAGACCCATCTATGGCCGACTAATTGACGATTCTGCCCGTAAAATAAGCCGAACCTCACGCAGCCCCTCGTCACTGTGCATACATCGCATCTCATCTGAATCAAATTAGAGAACCCGAGCCACGCTTCCCCCTTTGAGGGAGTTGGACACTGCAGTGTGAAACACAGCGAAAAATAAGGTGCAGCGTGAAAAGCGTGGAATCTGTTTTTGCCCTCAACGGCCATTAACAAACGCCACTCAGCTCGGCTGCGTCATCCATTTAGACACGTCTCCCCTCGACGGAAATTGTAGCTTTAGGTTTTGTCTTGATTTGATCCCGAGCAGTGAGCCCGCTATGAGCCGCGGAGGCCGGAGTGCATGTGAAGCCTCAAGAGGAGAGGTCTCTGTGTTTGGTTAATGTGGGATGGAGCTCTGTTCTCTATATATCCTCAATCCTCTGAGTGGGTTGCTGTTGACGGTATGGGTTATATTTTATGCCTCGTAGGAAGCAGAAATAGTGCGTGCGTGTGTGTGTGTGTGTGTGTAGGTGTGTTTGTGCGTCAGTGATGCGGTGACATCCTTCTCTCTGTGATGGTTCTGTACCACGGCCCTCTGAGTAACTACGCCCAGGAGGAAGCGGATTTACAGCCTCATTCAGCTGTGCTGAGCTCCAGTTAAACATCATTCATACTGCCGACTTAGAAATGCTTCTCTCTTTTTCCGTATCTCAACACACCCAGACGCACACAAACACTCTGAGCGCTGAGTGATGTCGCGACGGTGGATTCGAGTTTATCTTCTCGAGCTCCTCTCAGTTTTCTTTTCCACACCGGGATCATTTTATCGAAGAGGGGAATTTTGCAGTTTGGGTGCACTCGGGCTTCGGAGAGCAGGAGGAAAAAGGACGGCGTTCGCGTCGCAAACAATCGTTCTGCATCCTGCCAAACAGACGAGGGAGGAAAAAAAAAGGAGGCCTGCTCAATTTTGCTTATCAGCCCCTCTCGAGCTACAGTCCGGAGCTGTGGGAGACATAACAGCATCAGGCCACTGGGGCACGCGGGCGGGGAGTCGCGTAAACACATGGTAGTGGAGTAAGCAAGTTGCACAAAAGGGCCTTCCTCCCATGACCAAGGCCACACACAAAGACGCAGCGCCGCAGTTTCCATATACACACTGGGAAGAACAACAAACAAGCGAACAAAACTAACTGACAATCCCCTGCTGCAAATATCAAATCCGTATCCCGTCTCTGTCTTTTTTTGTAACTGTTTGGACTTTGCCGTCATCGTGGGATTATTTGTGACAGTAATAACCCCTCGGAGGATGGAACCATGGGGAGAGCGCACCACCTGCCCACCTCCTCTGAGCACACTCACGGGAAATGGGAAAACAACAAGAGCAGGCTGCGTGGAAGCGCGGCTATAGTGCGTGTGTGGACCAGCTCGTCTTGTGCGTGAGCGGGTTTAGTTCCCATTTATTTTGTTAGTGGCCCCGTCTCCTTCACCTGAAGCTGTTATGGAAACAAGAGCGTCTGCGGGACCAGCATCAGCGCGGAATGTTGTACGTTGGCCCCCGCAGAGCTCGGCAGGTCAAACTGTCTGTCATGGCCGCTTGCTAAATAACTGAGAAGTGCTCCTACACTTGGGCGTCTCTGTAATGAGTGGGTTTCCTCTCAGATTTATGTAGAAAAATGCAAAAGGGGTTTTGAAAAATATGTGCATATAAATTCATTCTGCACTGCTTCTCACTTGTATTTTCTAGCCATTTGTGTCCAAAACGTGGTTTATTTATTTCTTCCCACCTGACATTTTCCCTGCAAACAAGCCAGAGAGAATGTGAGACTTTCCCGCTGCACAGTCGGGTCCCCTGCTGAGCGTTGAATGGTGAGACTGTCAAAAAATGTTGCCATTCAAAAACAGCTCCCGTAACTTATGAATATAAAACGATGCATTGTGTAGGCTCCGTACATACAGGAGCGTGCGTGTGCGTTGCTGTGCCTCCTCCCATCTCCGCCGATCAGCCTGACAACATCTGGTGTGGAAAAGGTAGCCGTTGACACCAAACACGTACCGCCGCTGGCATTTCAATGTGTCTGAGAGCATCAGCTCTTTATCAGCCAGAAGATGCTTCCAGAATTCCCACGACCCCCGACCAAATAAATAACCCGCCCCCGCTCCACACCGGGGAGAGTCCCCGTCTCCAGATGCTCCGTCTTCCTCGCGTCTACCCGGAAGGCCTCTCCTCCCCTTCCATAACCACACCGAAGCCTTGAGGAGAGCAACACTACCTGCATACAATCAGCACATGCTGGGACACACACACACACATACGCGTGCACACACACGTAGCCATGATGGATGGCCTTCCCTTCTCGGTAATGCACAAAAGCATTATCCGTCAGCCTGCAGCCCAGAGGAAAGAGATGCTCTTTTAAAAAATTGACACTCCGCTCTGTGGCAGCGTAGCCAGTAAATCAGCCCGGCTGCAGCGCCGCTCATGCAGGAAGGAGCCTCCTCCGCCTAATCTTTCAGTGGTGTGAGGGGGTGGGGGTGTGGGGGGGGGGGGTCGTAGAAGCACTTTCAGTTCATTTAATACTTCTCACTTCATTTGCCATTATTCAAAGCTGTTAAGGGTAAATCACCGCTCAAGTGTGGATTCGTGTCTGGCTAAGTGTTGAAACCCTGGACGAGATAACATAAATATACGTATATATTTGTTGTTGCTAGAATACATATTTGTATTCGTGTTTTTTGTCTGCTGTGTGCCCCCGTTGCACTCATTTTTGCACCTGTTGCATGTCCTCTGCAGTGTGTCCCTGTGCTCTTGCTCCCTGTTCTCAAAAGGCTGCAATCCAATGAACCTCCTCCCGTCCAATCGGTAGCAGCTGGCAAACCCAGACAGCGCGCCTCCTACGCCTCCCTCTCAGGCGGCACACTACGGAAGCTCCGCCTTTTTCTTTTACATTTCTGCCTCCTGGGCCAGGTTTATTAAACACAAGGCTTTTTAATCCCTCATTTCCCCATTAGCGCTAATAAGCATAAGACAAAGATTTATTTTCATCACTTTTAATTTTATTTTTTATTTAGTATTTATTAATTTGAACATTTTAGGATTTTATGTTGTGTGACTCATATGTCTGCGTCCAGACAAGGAAATGTAACAGTAGATAAATCTATATCTTCTCTTGGTGTGGTCCAATATGGCTCCCACACAGCCAGCCGGGGGGCACCGAATCAGGCCCCTGGACATCTAGACAAGGGAAGACGATGTTTCTCAAATCCGGGTACCTTTTCTGGTGAGTGTGTCCCATGTAAAGCACAGGTGGAGGAGGACTTGGCCATAGAGGAACCTCCTGATGCAACAGGTTGGGAGGCTTAGGATCACTGTCATCATCTAGACAAGGGAAGACGATGTTTCTCAAATCCGGGTATCTTTTTTGGTGAGTGTGTCCCATGTAAAGCACGGGTGGAGGAGGACTTGGACATAGAGGAACCTCCTGATGCAACAGGTTGGGAGGCTTAGGATCACTGTCATCATCTAGACAAGGGAAGACGATGTTTCCTAAGTCTCGGTACCTCTTCTCTCCGCGAATGGGTCCCACGTGCGGCACGGGAGGACTTGGAGGCCGGGCCATCTCACGAGCCTTCCTGCTGAGAGGCGGGGAGAGCGGAGACGGACACCCAGCCTCCTTCAAGTCTTGTTTTTCTCCGGAGTTCGTTTTCTCGGGAGTGTCTCCCGTGCCCAACTCATCGGCAGCGTGTGGGTAACTTCGGGGAAGTGTGAGTCCATCCGGAGAAGAAAATCTGAATCTTTTTACGTTGATCTCAAGAGTGTCTCCCATGTCCATCACGCCAGGTGGAGGGCTGGGAGGCAGTGGGACCTCCTCAGTGAGGGTATGTGAAGAGTAGAAGCACTTCATTGGTGGCTTCGCTGTAGTACCTGCCTCTTGAAACCTGCATCTGAAAATAGTGTGTCAGTGTCAGTTATGATGTGATAAGTTAAGATGGTTGCTGTTATTTTTTATGTGTATGTGCACACATGTGATAACATGCACACCTGAGCTTAATGTCAAAATGTTTCATGCTGCAACGTATTAAAAGATTTTACCGGCTGCACTTCCTCCACATCTAGTCTTTTTTGATGTTATTGGAAGTCTAATACGAAGCTTACCTTCTTTCATCACAGGGAGCAGCACTGCCGTGCATTTTACTGGGACTTGATCCATATGCAATTTGTACTGGTAGGGGCTCTGCATGTTGGAGCTCTGCAGAAATGCGATGGCCCTTTGCCTGAGAAAGGGGGACATTTTTGTCTTGTTTAATTTTGTTATTAAAAACATTATCTATCACATCTTTTTGTGGTTTAAAAAAACATACCCAATGAAAAAAGAAGAACTTACCTTTTTGAGGCGTTGATCAGACCGAAGTTCCATGGTGGAATATAGGTAGGTAGGTCTGAAAACCCTTAAACAACAGTTGCATCAAATGCCACAAGCGGCTTCTATTTTGTTGCTTTAATAACTCAAATGGATAACAATTAAGATCTTTTGGAAATCTCTTGTGGGGCTTTGAGAAGACCGGCTCGGATTCTGTGATGCAACTTCCTTCTTGTTCCAGATTGCAGCAAGTTCCAGAACACTGTGATGTGTGCTTTACAACATACATGGTATTTGGTGATATTCCGCATAGATGAAATACATACAATTTCTAAAAGTTTTAAATAATAGATTTATTTTGGGGAAACACACTGCAATGTTTTGGAACCGTATGAAGATGTCCAGAAGGAGCCATGGTCACGGCCGTGCTAAAGCCACTGCAGCTCACTCGAGGGGTCTGTAATTTGGCAGAAGTTGTATTAAAGTACCTGAAGGTCATGCGCATCCACCTCACGACGCTTGCAGCAGGATGGACTCATCAAAGACTCCATCACTGGTGGTGCCGTCAACCCCCGCGTCTACAAATCTGTGACGGGAAAGAAGGCGAGGGCAACAGGAGACTGTTCATGCCTCAAATGGCTCCGTTTCTCCTTTAGCTTATAGTTTGCGGCTTCAAGGATAGATGGTGTTTATTTTCTTGGCTTTTGATGAGATAATCCTGCCTTCTTGTGCATTATTTTGAACTGCCTTGAAGATGTGTGGCATTCTGTTCCTAAGAGAGTTTAATAAATTGGAAAAAATAAATTATTCAAAGGGATTAAATAGAGAATTTGCATCAAATCCATGAGTTTTCAGAAACCTCTCTAGACATCGCCTCCATTCATCTTTACGCCTCCTTTAGTGCACTTTAAATCTGTGTATCTTCTAGTCCATAAAGCGTGCACTTCATTCAACATTGAATTATGGTCAGCGATGCAGCACAAGCACTCGCCCAAAAGGGGATCGCCAAGCTCATCTTCCATTGTACTGATATGTCTTATGCAGCCCACAAGGCGCACAACCCTTTCGTTCCATCAACATTCTGCAATCTGCATTTCCCTTTTTCTCAGGGAGCTACAAGTGTTAATGAGATGTGAGTCAGCGAAATAGTTGTAAGGTGATTGTACAGGGGGGGGGCACTCGGGATGCAAGAGGTTTGGCAAGTCCACAAGGGAAGGAGACGTAGAGTGTGCGGCTCCAGACATTTATATGTCAACTGGTCTGTGTGTGGGTGTGTGTGTGTGTGTGCCGTATTGGACGAAGCTGCTGCTAGTTTTTCCAGTCCGTTGTGCCTGAAATGTGTAGATAGGTTACTTTTGGGACCTTGCGTCTCCTCTAACAATACCTCTATGCCTCTGTATCTGGGACAGATTCGCCCACACGCTGAGACACCAGGGCGTCAGTCTAATTCCTCCAGCCTGTGTTATCTTGCACAGACACACACACTCCATCTTCTGTCTGTCTTCCTCAACCACTTCTCGCTCACCTTCTGGCTCTCCCCTCACTGGCTGGGGGGGGGGGGGGGCTATCCCTGCAGAAGAAGGTGGCTTAGCTGTGGGGCACCGAGGCCCGACAGTCCAGGCTCAAGCTCAGAGACACGACGTCCAGCTCTTTCAAACCTGCTCACGGGGTCGAGTCCATCGACCCCGTGAGCCATCGCTCGTTTCAAGGCTCTGAATTTACTCTCATAAAGTATAAGGAAACAATAAAAGAGCATTTTTTTTATTCACCCCTAGCAGAAAATCTGTCAGACGAAAGCGCCTCCACTCAAAAGCGGGAGGTGGTCCTTCCACTCGAGTACCACTATGATGAAACCGGCTGAAAACGTACTAAATGGAGAACTCAACTCGACACAGAGAGTGACACACAGCTTATACTTTCACGTTTATAAACAGCAAAAGAGCTGTATCTTTATTTATTCGCAAAGGTCATCCGCCATTGGGCTACTGGTAAGAACGGTGTCACACAAAGCCCAATCCTTCTGTGAATACCGCATTCAACAGAACCCCAAGCTTCATTGATCGCCTTCAGTACTAATGAGATTGGACGTAGCATTCCTAGCAGTACCGGCATTCTCTTCTCTCTAAATTAAGGGATTAGATTGGCGCACACATCCATTTTATCCCCGCCTTTTACTATCCCCGCGTGTCAGACAGCTTCAGGCGGACAAAGAAGCATAAATGAGAATGAGGGAAAAAGGTGAGATTGAGCGAAATAAAAGAAACACCTTAACGGACTTACGGGGGCTCCAGCTGAGCCTGTGTGCTGAGGTTGGAGACAGCCACAAAAGGGGAGAGAGATGAGGGGTTTGTGATGGGCAGGCCGTCACATCCACTCGGAGACAAAGGAGCGGGGTTTGAAGCAGCCGATGGACAGAAGGTCCATTTCCACTCGCACAAAAGAGCCGGGGAGATGAAGCAGATTAGCAGCTCTTTATGCCCATTGTGAAGGCTCTAAATGATAAGATTTACCCCTTTTCCCATCTCAGCTTGTGGCCTGTGTGTGTGTGTGCGTGTGTGTGCGTAAGCTTCTTCCTCTTTCACATTAGGATACGCTTCCCATTTTTTATTCCTTCACATGCAGGTACACACAAATACACACACTTTAGTCTGCCGAGTCTTTCATTCATCCCCTCAGGAAGGGCAGACGCGACAGATGGCTTTTGAGTCACTTCCAGTCTTTGTACTCAACCCTGAATTTACACTTTGATGGGAAAAGCTCTAAGCTTAAACCCTCTCATCACTGAAAGACTTCCTATGTTCCTTTGACTTTAAATTGGCTCCTTTCGGAGGAAGAGGCGTTGTTTCTGTAATCGCTTGTTCACTTCATATGGCTGTGAATAACAGCGTTAGCATTGATAGAATGCTATTCATTATTACCATTTCCCATCTCCAGGACTTGTTTTTTCCCACCACCTGTGTCTCTCGTGGGAAGTTTTAATGCCTATTGTATAATACGGCGGTTTTGTCTGATTATACCTTAGTATTTACTGCCATCTCTTGATCATTTTGTGGCACTGCAAGGTGTCCTTTCATTCCAGGTATATTTATTCCAATCACAAGCCAATAAGATAGATAAAATCTTTTATCTTTTATCTTTTATTTTTCATTTTGGGTATGAAATTAGAGTTTTGCATTCCTCCGCTTGGTTTATGGAGAAAATGTAATCTCAACTGAAAATAAAGGACAAAAATCGGCTTGTAAAGTTATATTAGATCAAGGAATAGCATTGCTCTTTTCATTGAACTGTTGAAGTTTATCTCATTTACAATGGGGAAATATAACTAAATATATTTGCTTGAGGTACTACTTCAAATTTTCCTGTCACTTTATATTCATTTCACAGGGACATACAATACTCCACATTTATTTGAAACAAGCTACATTCAGTTTAAAAGTTTAATCCAAAACATACTAGGTAAAACATAAATCATGCGATTAAACAATCCAACAACACATGAAGTAGTTAAAAAGGAGAGTAAAACTACTCACAATATGTGAACTATATGTAGGCCTATATATGAAAAATAGAATCCATAATGAGTATTTTTAATTACAACCTTGTTCTTACAGTAGCTGGCAATAACCGACTTTTGTACATTTACTTGAAATTGTAAATGCACAACTTCTTTTCCAAAAACACCTTCCGCATAATTTTATTTTGTCCTCTACTTTTTTTTTTTTACTACGTTTTAAGCCTCCGTGGGGCGCCGCGTGCCCTCACAGACCAAAGCAATCGAACGCTGTTGCGTAAAGCGTCAATCGCCGAGTCACGGATTGGAGCCACTTGAACCAACATGCACGTAACGAGGACAACTTGGTGGTAGCGATGACAGACGCGCGGCTGTGCATCGCCTGAGCGCTGCTCCGCCACGTTTTAAACTGCCGTTTGTTTTCAAGTCGCGTAAAGCCGACCGAGCTAGCTCACCGCTAATCTGTGTGACTTGCTAGCTTCTCTGGAGTAACCTCTGTTTATGACGAGTGCGTCGTCCAGAAGACCGAAGTTGACGTAAACCTTTTCCGCCCGCCAAATACGGTGAGTTTACCGTTAATGTTGTTCTACGTGTATGGTGTTACATTCGTCTTTGTTATCTCCATATGAACGCTACTGGAGAATACTAAACGCCAACACAAAAGCGTTTCACTCCGTTTGTGGGGATACGGTCCATATCTAAGCAGTAGAGTTAACCATGACTCAGCAAAAAAAATGTCGCTGAGGTCCACTACACCTATTATGGCAGAGTTGTGTTGCACCCATGCAAGTGTGTAAAGCGAGTCCAGGCACTTCTTCAGCAGGACGATGTGTCCCACGTTTATTGACCCACTTGTGCTTTTATTTCCGGTTGTGATGCTTCTCTGCTGACACACTCTCTGCCCCCCCTCCAGTTTCAGCCATGGTGTTCATTCAGGGTTACTGCGAAACCAATTCCTCCATCTCTCGCACCTGGGTGGACGAGGGCATCTCCCCATGCTTCTACTTCACCCTGGTCCCCTCCATCCTGCTCACCATGGCCTTCTTCCTGGGCACCGTCCACTGCGTCTTCTACCAGAAATATGGCACGGCGATGGAGCCAAAGTTCATCCCGCGCTCCTGCCTCTACGGCTTCCAGCTGGCCCTCTCCGTCCTCCTGATCTTCCAGTTTGCGGGCGGGGCGGTGTGGCGGGCCGCCAGCGGGGGAGAGCTCCCGGGATACGCGGTGCTGTACGGCTGCTTCTCCGCGCTGGCCTGGGGCTGGTCCGTAGCCCTGCTGAGGGTGGAGAGACGGAGGGCCCTGCTGATGTCCCGGACGAGGGGCCACAGCGCGGCCCTGCTGCTGTTCTGGGCCGTGGCGTTCTCGGCGGAGAACTTGGCCTTCGTCTCTTGGTTCAGTCCGCACTGGTGGTGGGGCCTGGAGAACGCTGAGCAACAGGTGAGGAGGGGGCGGGTCAAATGTCACATTAGAGGTGAAAAGGACTTTGCCAAGTGATATGCAGTTTTCAGTTATATAAATATGGTACCCTGCATATGTCGTTCAGATGCCGCTGTGCTTCGTACCGGCATACAGGGCCTGCATGTCATTTATCCCCATTCCGATCTATTCATCTCATTTCAATCTCGCTCTCTGGCATCTCTTTTTGTTGTTTTAAGGATGTGCTATGTGTGCTTTCACCGGCTAGTGGGTCAAAGGTTCTTTAATGTTAAAGAAGACGTAGGTGTGTTTTTATGACACACGCCTATGTCTCTGCACCCGGCACTAAGCCGTCCAGTCTTTCTTATGTTAAGTGTCCATTGCACGCTAACAAAGGGAGGCAGGCATGTAAGCAATCTGAAACCGCAACCGTGTGGCCAAGAGGAGAGCCTGTTTTTTTGCTGAGTCACTACTCATTCTGACTATCAGATTCCAGGCCCACTGCTAACCAATCAAATCATCAGACCCGCCTCTAGCCCCTCCCACACCGAGTCAGTACCATAACTAGTTGTGTAATTGTAAGCATGACTTTTGTAGGGGTTTTTTGCTATGTTGTTTTGTGGGGTTTTTTCCAAATCTACACCTCAAACGGTTTATTCTCTGCTCAGTTTCAAACTTGAAACAACAAACACAAGTCAAGAACAAATATTTTATCATTTAAATAATAACTTATTATACATGGATGTAAATTGCTCAAATACTTCATTGTGTTGTAAATGACACCCCTCATTTAGTAATTTTGTCATACAAAACTGTATGATGAACACCGAACAATGCGGATTCACTGGTATCCATATTGATCTTTTTTGAATTTCCAATGATCCCCTCAGGTTCAGTTCTTCCTGTGGCTGATGCGCTACACAGGCACCGGGCTGCTCTTCTTCATCGGTCTCAAAGCTCCGGGGTTGCCACGGAAACCGTACATGCTCCTGATTAACGAAGACGAGCGGGACGTAGAGGGCAGCGGACGGGTGAGCGGCGCGCACGTTTTCCCTGGGATGCTCCTATTGGGCCACAATGCAGGGTTTTTTATGTTCATTATTCAACACATTTCTCTTTGTCTCAGGGCCTTTTGGGTGGACCAGAAGAGAACCAATCCACCTGGCTGGGTTTCAGGAAGAAGGTCCGCGTGCTTCTTCCCTACATGTGGCCCCGGGGGAACACCTTCCTCCAGCTTCTGGTCGTCTTCTGTTTGACGCTGCTGGGAATCGAGAGGGTCGTCAACGTCTTTGTGCCCATCTACTACAAGAATATCGGTGAGGGGCCGATCTCTTTGCCTGATCCCCGCACACCCAGACGTTTGCCTAATTCACTTCTGGGGTTAAACGGGCCGTGCCTTGCCGGGAAGCTCAGCGGCGCGCTAATCGTGCTAATAGGATGCGTGATGTGACAACGTAATGTCTTTTGTCCCTCTCAGTGAACAAGCTGACCGACGGCAGCAGCTGGCGCTCTCTGGCCACCACCGTGTGCCTTTATGTCCTGCTCAAGTTCCTGCAGGGCGGCGGTGCAGGTAGGACCAAGACAAGTTGAACACTTCCCAAGTGATAATTTGAGTCCGCCGTACCAATCATTGCCCCTCCCGCTCCCCCTTCCCCCAGGCGCGTCGGGTTTCATCAGTAACCTGCGCTCCTTCCTGTGGATCCGGGTGCAGCAGTTCACCAACCGCGTGGTGCAGGTGCGCCTGTTCAGCCACCTGCACTCGCTCTCGCTGCGCTGGCACCTGGGCCGCAAGACCGGCGACGTGCTGAGGAGCATCGACCGCGGCACCACCTCCATCAACAGCCTGCTCAGGTGAGGCAGCCGTGGAATGGATGAGGGGATTTCCTCCAGACTCCTACTTTTTTCTTTCTGGCCGTGTAATAAACTCACGGATTCCCTTCGTGTCCCCCACAGCTACATCGTGTTCAGCATCATCCCCACCATGGCCGACATTGTCATTTCCATCATCTACTTCATCACCAATTTCAACGCCTGGTTCGGCCTCATAGTTTTTGTCTGCATGGGCCTGTACCTCAGTAAGTAGCGCCCGTTGAAAACGCGGCAATCCGAGAAATTGTCATTTTGTCATTATATATTTGTCATTATCATTTAATGGCGATATTTAAGATGTGGTGAGCTTAGTGGAACGTGTTTCCCCCCACACCCCCCAGCTCTGACCATCATCATCACGGAGTGGAGAACCAAGTACAGACGAGACATGAATCAGAAGGACAACAATGCCAAGACCAAGGCGGTGGACTCCTTGTTGAACTTTGAGACGGTACATCAGGCATTTTGTCTTATGGAGGAGTTTCCATCAATCCAAGAAGTTTTTATTTCATTTTTTTATATTCTATTCAACAGGTGAAATACTACAATGCAGAGAACTACGAGGTCGGGCGTTTCGAGGACGCCATCTTGAAATACCAGGCAAGTCGGACAACTTTGAATCTGGACAGACATGAGATCTTATCAAGCTCGTGTCCTACAAATCAGCAGTTTGTATTTGACAACGGCCGGGCAGGGATCGGTCGATTTGATCTTTTCTGCTCCCGCCCCTTTTTAGGTGTCGGAGTGGAAGGCCCAGGCGTCCCTGGCCTTCCTCAACCAGACACAGAACGTCATCATCGGTGGGGGCCTGCTGGCCGGCTCCCTGCTCTGTGCTTACTTTGTGACGGAAGGAAAGTTTCAGGTACCGGCGACGTCGTACTTTACAAGGCGCTTTGCAGGTTTAAACCGATCAGGAAGTGAAGTCTGTTTGATTGGAAAGAAAATAAAAATGAAAAATGCTCTTGTCTCAGGTTGGAGATTTTGTTCTTTTTGGTTCCTACATCATCCAGTTGTACACCCCCCTCAACTGGTTTGGTACCTACTACAGGTAAGAGGAAGCATTAAGTCGGTAACGATCCATTGGCCCTCACGGTCCTGTCTTCTGGTGAAGTCCTTCTGTTTTTCTTTACCACAGAATGATCCAGAATTCTTTCATCGACATGGAGAGCATGTTCAAGCTTTTCGAAGAGGACGAAGAGGTGACTTTTTTGTGTGTTCTCACCCTCTGTGTCGCGATGACCTCTTTTTAACGCCTTCCGTATTTGTCCTCCCGCGCAGGTCAAAGATGATGTAAATGCAGGGAGTCTTCAGTACAAAAAGGGAATGGTGGAGTTCAAGAATGTCTACTTCAACTACGTCGACGGGTTAGTTCGCGTGTGTTTCGGTTGCAGCAGAAATGACTGCTGCTGAAATAGTTGTTTATTTTATTCAATTACGAGACTCCGTTCTCCCGTTTTCTCTCTGCCTTCCAGCAAGCAGATTCTCAAGGATGTCTCCTTCACTGTCCTTCCAGGACAGACCTGTGCCGTGGTAAAGAACACCTCTCAATTCAAATTACCAATACAGTCAAAGTGCCAACCTTCTGTTCAGAGGTGCCTTTTCCTTCTAATCTCCCCAGGTGGGACCATCGGGCTCTGGGAAGAGCACCATCATGAGACTCCTCTTTCGTTTCTATGACGTTCAGGGAGGCTGCATCAACATCGACGGGCAAGATATATCAAAAGTGAGTATTTGACTACATATAGACAGTCTTTGATATTTATGTATGTGCATATATATACATATAATACAGTAATAAAAGCACAGCAAAGGCCCATACTTTTAAAAAGTGTGTATATACCAGAGTTATTATGAGCTTTCCAGTTCCAGAAAATATCTGTGCCACGTGTTTCCTCAGGTGACGCAGAGATCTCTGCGCGCACACATCGGCGTGGTCCCCCAAGACACGGTGCTTTTCAACGATACCATCCGGGACAACATCCGCTACGGCCGCGTCTCCGCATGCGACCATGAGGTGGAGGAGGCTGCCCTGGCCGCCGACATACACGATAAAATCATGACCTTCCCCGAAGGTGACCTAGAGAATAGATTAAAAGCGATGAGAGGGAAGTGAATCTCCCAGGTTTTAACCAGCTTACCTCTGTTTTTTTTGCAGGTTACGATACGCAGGTGGGCGAAAGAGGCCTGAAGCTGAGTGGAGGCGAAAAGCAACGGGTGGCCATCGCCAGAACCATCCTCAAAGCGCCACAGATCGTCCTGCTGGATGAGGTGAGATGACCTAACGTAGCAGTGATACCTGAGGGCACAGAAGACAGAAACTTTAAATCCCAGCAATCAAAGCCTTCCCTGTCACTCCGCTTTAAATGGCTCGGTTGTTGTTGTTCTGTCAGTTGTAACTAATAGTTTTCTGTCTGCAGGCCACCTCTGCACTGGACACGCAGACTGAACGCAACATCCAGACCTCGCTGGCCAAAGTCTGCATCAACCGTACGACAGTCGTCGTGGCTCACAGGTGAAAAATGGCGTGATTTTATATATTTTTTTTAATATATATATATATATATATATATATATATATATATATATATATTTTTTTTTTTTTTTTTTTTTTTTTTTTTTTTTTTTTGAAGGGTTTTAATTTGGTCTGTTTCAGTTGTTTTGACTAAAGAATGTCTCTCTACGTAAAAAGGTTGTCCACCATAATCGGAGCCGACCAGATTCTGGTGATCAGCGACGGCCGCATCGCCGAGCGAGGACGGTAAGTGTGACGGGTCTTTCTGAGAGTTGTGCCGATGATCCCCCCCCCCACCCCCCTTGAGCTCCAAGTGACCCACCCCCCCCTCTCTCTCTCTCTCGCCATCCCAGACACGAGGAGTTGCTGCTCAAGGGGGGCTTGTACTCCGACATGTGGATGAGGCAGCAGCAGGCCCAGGACACCGATTCGTCGTCGGACACAGAAGCCAAAGACCTCACGTCTGAAAAACTGCAGCCGCCATCGACCTCCTCCGGCCACTGAATGTATTTATTAGTGTTTTGTTAGGGGTAGTTTTATTTTGTTCTTTACTGAAACTGAATGTTTGGTTCAAACCTTCAATACCAAGGCTAAATAGGGAATGAATTATTTAATTTTGCTCCATACTTCTGGGTTTACTTTTTTATTTATAATGTTGTAATTCATGAATCCGTCCTGCCAGCTTTTTAATATTGCCTTTTTCTTTTTCGTATTCAGCATTGGTGGTTTAGTTTTTGCTGTCGCCAGAAAATGAAAGAGGCATTCACTTTATATTCTATGGCCTGTTATTCAAAAGGGAAGACTAGCTAAAGGTAGGGGAATAAAAACACTCAGGAGGCTCATGGCTCAGTTGTCCACTACATTATGTCATATGAAAGACAAGTCATTCTTTGGTATACAAAATGTCAGGGATTTCTTTTGCTGCATTTAAGTTTTTACATTTTTGGTAGACGTTATGAAAATACTTTTTCTAGTGTAAGTGTCTGTATAACTGTGATTGCTAAGGTAAAGCTGGTGTGTTCTTTTTCTGATCATCGTATTCACTAAATCGTTGGCAGGGTTTAATGGATACACAACAATTAAAGGTCAGAATTGATGTGAATTATTTAAAAAAATGTTTTTGGATTTGTTCATTCCCACACATGTTGGTACATGGATGTCATGGAGGCACGTTACCAGTTCGATCTGCTTTTGCTGCATTGGAAGTGAAATAATCCATCCGGAAGAAGATGTACCTTCAAACTAATAACACACAACGTTATTCTCAATGAATGTAATATATCTGTATTTTATATTTACATTCATATACGTAAGAATTTGCAATCAATTGATGTTTTGTGTTTGCATTACAAAGCTTTATATATATTACTTTATATTATACATATATATTTATATTTGAATTGCAGGTTTTACTGTATAATCAAAACACTGCAGGCATTTCCCAGTGATATTTTAATTTAAGTCAAGTTTAAGTTACTCATTTTTAGAGTAAGGAGTCTAGTATTTACAATTTAACTGTTAACTTCTCTGAGTTGGGCATTCTTGTAATGACCTTGCAAGAAGAAGTTTTACAATCTGAGGTAAACCGATGTATCTCCACAGAAACGGGAGAAACTTTTTACCCCCAAAAGCTGCAAATAAAAGTGATGGATAAAGAGGGTGTGTGCAGCTTTTGTATAGTTCTAATTTGAGGACAGCTGGTTTGTGCACGCATTTGTGTGTACAGTATCCTGATGTGTGCATAGAGTTTCAATTATTTGTAGTTTTTAGTTTTTGATTATATTGTCTTTAGTTAAAAATAGAATGGCGTTATTCATATTCCGTAACGCTGGGTGGCGCTGTAGACCTCGAATTGCAAACTGCCCAAAGCGCGAAGCTTAAGCCGAAAACGCTAGTTGTAGTATCTCCAGAAGGTGGCAGTAATGTGTCAACAAAGCAAACTGTAGCTCCCGGAGAACTGTCTCGGGTCAGGGCGTGTTCCTATCGGAGGCGCTCTTCTTGTCATCCGGGTTGGGGGGGCTCGAACAGTCGTCTTTTTCAACATTTGGCGGACTGATGTCAAACCTACAGTAGATATGGATTTCGACGCTTTATTCAACGAAAACACATTTCAGTTTTCGGACTTCCAGGAGTTCACGGTATGTTGTTGCGTTACGACAGGTCAACGCACGACGCGGGCGTTAGCTGAGCTAGCTGTTGATTATGTCCGAATATGGTGCCCGGGGAGCTCGCTACGACCTCACCTGGCTAGCTAATGTCGAATAAATTCGATTATTGTCTCTAATACAATGCCATTTCAAGAGACCTAGTAAAGAAAAGCTGGATATTTTCGCTGGCACTCGTTAACTTTGAGCAACTTATAGGCCGCATGTTAGCTTAGCTAATGTTAGCTAAGTTAACGATATAACGTATTCGCTAACTAACTGACGTTATAACGTTAGCTGAGCTAACGCTATAACGTTTCAGTGTCGTATAACAATACCGTTACATGCTGCTGTAAACACGTCATCTATTACTGTGCGGTGTACTAGACGATCTTGCTGTGTTTTGTGTTTACGTTAACTTGTGTTTCCCCCAGGACTAAGTTAACCTTAGCATTGTAGTTAGCTAACGTATGCTAACGCCGGTGTTGTGGTTCCCCAGTTTCTTCCTGGACACCAGCGGTTGACAGAACGAGTGAGAAAGCGACTCTATTATGGCCTGGACCAAGACGTGTCTCTAGATTCCTTCTCTTTTCCTGTTACAGGTGAGTTGTGTGCTGAATGTACGCGGGTTCGCTCACAAGTTGCAAGTTGTTCTTTTCTGACTCGCTGTAGTAAGTCAATGTAAAGAAAGGGGCACATTTGTTGCTGAATAATACAGTTCCGTTTCCCCCCGTGTAACGTTACGTGAAACCTTTCGCGTCTCCGATCGATCGATTATGATCGCACGCAAGATCACTTTAGTCTTCGTGTCCTGTGATTCCAGATATCGCTGTTGAAATATTCCAGAAGTCCGCCCCAAGCCCCATACGCAAGCTCCAGAAGAAGTATGCTGCTCATGTTTCCAGGTTTGTACTTTTTAACATTCTTGCAGGAACTAATCGTACACTGCCTGTCACACATCTAAAACCAAATGAATTTTGTTTCACTCCAGGGAGGCTTGCATCTCGCCCTGTGCCATGATGCTGGCTCTAGTTTACATAGAAAGGCTCCGACATAGAAACCCTGAGTACCTACAAAAGATCTCATCCTCTGACCTCTTCCTGATCTCCATGGTATGTGGTTCATGGGTCGATCTGAACGTGTCACTCGTGATTTCTGAAAGCAGTTTGGTACATGTGGGTCCCAGACTGCTGTTTGATCTCATTCCACCGATTCTTCTTCGAATAAGATGGTTGCCAGCAAGTACCTGTACGACGAAGGCGAGGAAGAAGAGGTTTTCAACGACGAGTGGGGAGCGGCTGGGAAACTGGACGTCAAAACCGTCAATAACCTGGAGATTAACTTCTTGAACGCCATTGTAAGTCTGTGTGTGCACGCATTTGCCTTTTTATGTGTGTGTTCTAGTTCTAGTTCTTTGTCTCAACCACTGTGTCCTAAAATCTTCTAGGAGTGGAGCCTCTTCACGGAGCCAAATGACTTATTTGATGTGCTGAGTCAAGTGGAAACCAGGTACCGTAGTTTGATTTGTCAAATTTGAAACCAAACTTTTGTGTGTGGGGGGGGAATATATATTTCTGACTGTGGCCCCTACATCACCAGCATTGCAGAGCGGCAGGGGATGAAACGCGGTTGGTTCACCTACACTGACCTTTGTGTGCTACTGGAGCAGTCGGCGTGGAGTCACGCCCTCACAGCCATCTGCCAGCACTTCACTAAGGTAAAAAGGATGGAGAGGCTGTTTTTATAGGCTTGGTATGTTTCAGCTGTATTTTACCTCCATTTATTTAATCCGATTTATTTTATTGTATTTTTTTTCTACAGGTTTCCTGTATGCTTGGCCTGGTGTACCTGACCAGTGTGGCCGGCCTTATTGCAACCAGCGCTGTGCTGCACCAGTTCAGCCTCTCCAAAAGCGGACAGTCCCTGCTCCCACCTCCGGCTGAGATTAGCCCCGACCTTCACACCGACCCAAATACAGAAGCTCCTCCTCCGGCCCTCCCCTGTTGCAACCTGGCCAACAAGAGTGTGAGCCATCGGAGCGGTGCACTTGGAATTGGCCAGGAACCCATACAAAGCCCCCCTACCTCTGAAACTTCGCTATTGTGTCTCTGGGGCTCCCTCCTTGCCTCGATGGGTCACATACATCCTGAAACTGATTCCGGGACAGAAACACCCCGAGCCTGGTCTCCCGCCTCCTTCTTCTGTCCCGGCTGCCTCGCATCCTTTCCTCCTCTTCAATGCGGTCTCCGAAACACCTCGACAGCTCACGGCCCCAGAGAGGACCATCAACATCAACACCGCGCGCCCTGGCTGGCTTCCGGCCTCCTCGGAGGGGCGCAGCCCAACCTGAACTCTCGCCTGGGGGTGTTTCCCCCCATACAGCTGGGACCCTCCCACCCAAAGTCCATGCTACCCGTTGACAAAGCCCAAGCTCTGCTGATGCCCGGGTAGCGATTGGCACCCTCCCACTCCTGCCGTCGACCTGTGCTCGTGGACTCTGGAATAAAAAAAAAACAGCGTCGTGTTTTCATGACTCATCAACTTTGTCAAGTCATGTTTTGTTTACTTTTCCGGATGCCAAAAAAAAAAAAAAAAACGCCATAGTTTGATGCTCTGCAGCTCGTTCAGAATACAAAAAAATATCACCATTCACAATTTAAAGATAGTTTATGTTTTTTCCCACTGTTTAAGTGTTTTGCCACTGACATTTAACGGTCGAAAGTTCAGACCCATCTGGTGGTGGTGTGAGTTTTGAGTTATTAAATTACAGATGGTGAAGCTGCTTGCTACTTTGCAAGTTAATGAAGGTGTGGGGAGGTTGCACAGCAAAAAAGAGTTTAGTTTTAAGTACGTTTTCTCTTTAATGAAGCAGCTCTGAGAAGAAGGTACTAACTCCGTTAACTGTGACTACTTCTTTTAGGGCTTATCCGTACTTGCTTTGTTTTAGCATTGTGTTTTTCATGAATGGCTTACATGCTTTTTTTATCAGACAATTGTCATACATGTGCAGCAAGCACTGATTTTGCACACCATATTTCTGTTACTGTTTGTGAAACAAAGTTTATTCAGGAAGTAGACAGTTTGAATGCAGACGCCGTCTTCACACCTCAGCAAAATGGTCGATGGCCACACAGGAAGAGAAAAAGAACCTCCACCTATTCTGGTCATTTATAGCGTTAAAGGTCTGTCAAATTTTTCTTTTGTGGGTTGACAGTATGTTGTATAGTCTGACAGGCGCTTCTCTGTAACATGGTAAAGGTTAAGCGAGATTAATACCTATGGGCTCCAGCGGGTTTCTTGTCACTTCGAATAGGGTTCTGGTGTGTGGTGTGCGTGGTCCCCCGAGACGTTGACTTTATAATCAAAAAAACATTTGAATTTGATACAGAACAATGTTCTTTCATTTTGTACATGGTGTAAAATGCAATTATTGTACAAATCTGTAAAAAGGAGAAACGGGAAATAATAAAGGAAGCACTTATTTGACCTTTTGTTAATTGTCGTCAATTGTTGTCAGCGTGCGACTTGTTTATAGCCAACGATGCGCTTCGTAACTTACGCCTCTTGGAAAGACTTTGCCTGTACAGACCCTTAACATTTACTCCATATAGATTTTAATTTCTGACATGGTCGTTCTGGTCGCAAAAATCATCTCCGCGGGTGAATTCAACGCCTCTGAAGCCAATAAACGGTGGCTATGTGATCCCGAGTTGGCAGCAGATGTTTAAAACTATGAAAAGAATCGAAGGGAAGCCGATGTCTGGTCCTGGCAGAGCCTTCAGTGTCCCTCCCCCCCCTCCCCGAGCCTGTGCCAGCTCCTCTTACCCTTCCCCTCCTCTCCTGGCCCGACGCATGCCACCCGAGCGCTCCTAATATAGACCCGAAGGCTTTGGGGGAAAGGGAAAAAAAAAAAAAACAGCGCAGCTCCCGCGGCCCTTTGCGTCTTCCACTTGTTCTCCAATCCACTTTTCCATGGACACGCAGAGGAACCACGGGGCCTCCCTCGCAGGTGAAACGGTACTTTTGGGTTGAGCATAACTAGAAGGTCAAAATATTATTGGAGAGGAAGTCGCCCTTGTGGATTTCTAACCACTCTGACCGTGTCGTGTTTCCCTTGCTCTGTTGTAGGTGTCACTCCCAGGGAAGATGCAGGAAATGAAGAAACAAGGTACGGCCGCAGCCATTGGCCGCACGCATATGGATCTGGGCTGCCCACGCCTGTTGTGTGTGTGTGTAATGCATCAGGTAGTGTGCTCAGCTGTTTATTAAGTGTGCTACGACAGGATTCCTCACAGAGCGTGACGCTGCCGTCTACATGGACTTCATGAGGAGCCACAGCTGCTATGACGCCATTCCAACCAGCTGTAAACTGGTCATATTTGATACGAAACTACCAGTAAGGAACGCGACCCGTGCGCGTGAGCCTCGGTTTATTCTCTTATCAAATCCTCACTGACTGTTTGACATTTTGACTTCCAAAAGGTAAAAAAGGCCTTTTTAGCACTAGTGGCAAATGGCTTGAGGGCGGCGCCGTTGTGGGACAGCAAGTTGCAGAGGTTTGTGGGTAAGTTAAGGGTCTGATGGAGTATTTGTGATGGAGTATTTGTGATGAAGTATCGGCCACTGTGAATTGTAACTGTGGGAACATAAATCCTTTTCTGTCATAGGTATGCTGACTATTACCGATTTCATCAACATCCTCCATTACTATTACAGGTCCCCTATGGTGAGAATGACTTCACTAAATTTGAACACTTATAGCATAGATGAGAAATGAGTTTTATTATTCACATCATAGCCAGTATGTCCCATATGCAGCACTGGAAAGCAGGTTTTGCAGAGTTGTTTAGATTGGACCCACTTGACTCGTATCTTCCCATTTGGGTTTCCCTCTGAAAGGTTCAAATGTACGAGCTGGAGAGCCACAAGATCGAGACATGGAGAGGTGACTCATTTGAAAGTAAATAACCACCCCGGATCAGTGTTGACATCTCGGGCGCACCCGCCTCTGTGAATCAGCATTTGAGATCTGTGTCTTCTCCTGTCTAGATGTCTACCTTCAGAGCTCCAATCGCATCCTCATTAGTATTTCTCCAGAGGCCAGGTAACACACTCAGGCCAAATCCATGGAAAAACATTCCACCTCAGTTTACATTTTGGTCTACTCGCAGTAAATTGTCGCCTCTACTCTTTCCTCTTAGCCTCTTTGATGCTGTCTATTCCTTACTTAAGTATAAGATCCACAGGCTGCCCGTCATTGATCCAGAGTCTGGGAACGTCTTGCACATTCTCACCCACAAAAGAATCCTCAAGTTCCTCCACATATTTGTGAGCAAGCAGACGTTTAGCATGGGATTTACCTCCCTGATTTTGCATGTCTGCACGGGTTGATGCACTTCTATTACCGTGTCGTTTTCGGGCGTTTTCAGTGGAGAAAAATTCCCAAGCCGGCCTTCATGAGAAGGCAGATCCAGGAGCTCGGGATCGGTACCTTCAAGAACATCGCCACCGTGCAGCAAACGGCAACGCTTTATGACGCCCTCGCCATATTTGTGGAAAGGCGGGTGTCTGCACTACCTGTGGTGGACGAACAAGGTATGCTCTCTAAAGCGTGTTTTACATGCAGTGCCGTATTATTCAGTATAAACATCTGTTACCATTTTCCATATAGATACACCAATCATTGTTTTCTCAGGCAAAGTGGTGTCACTCTACTCAAGATTTGATGTGATTGTGAGTACTACGTCTTAGTGTTCTCTCTAACGTTGATCGTCCTTGCGTTTTGTGGCGTCGTCCGCTGACACCTGCTCACACGCTAAGGGGTTCCATGTTTGCTCCGTTGCAGAATCTAGCAGCCCAGAAGAGTTACAACAACCTAGACGTGCCCATGCGGGACGCCGTGCACGGGCGCTCGTGTTTCGTGGAGGGAGTAATCAAGTGCTACCCTTATGAAACCTTGGAAACCATCGTAGACCGGATAGTCCACGCAGAGGTGGGTGGATTCTTCAAAGGCGTATATGGTCTCAAACATTTCCCCATACGTTGTGAAATATAAGGACATTCTTCCCTCGTCTTTTTTCCTCCTTACCCTCAGGTCCATCGGCTGGTCCTGGTGGACAGGGCTAACGTGGTGAAGGGCATCGTCTCTTTGTCTGACCTGCTGCAGGGCATGGTCTTAACCCCTGCAGGTGTTGATGCCCTTCTGTCCTAGCACCAGAGGACAGAATGTCCCCTTCCCTCCTTCACCACCCGTGCACGCTTGAGTCCTGGTCGCGTACACCGCTGGGTAGGCCTCTCAAGCCTCTTTTTTTTTTAGGATAATGACAATAATTGCTTAGTGGAATGATTGTAGCTTTTGCTTATGTGTTTCAGAAATCAACTTGAGAGTGAAATAAGAAACCACAAGAGGGGAAATAATCCCTCGGCTTTGCTACTTTACGTTAATATGTATTTTGTTATCTATGTGCTGCGTTCAAGAAACAATGATACTAGTGAGCTGGCCTTGATACTGTATTCAATCCCCAGCACAATGTATATGTTGGCTGCATTTGATCAAAGTGATCACAGCTGTATATTTCTGTATTAAACATTTGTATAAAAACTTGCTGGTGTGCAGTATTTCCTGGATTATTGCAGCATTGTCAACTATGTCCGAAGGGCACGTTTATAAATAATTCACAAAATAACAACAAAAAGCCCCAGGCGAGCAGGGGGGTGAACGTGTTGGGGAGGGATGTTGCAGGTATCAAGTGTTTTATAATTATAATGTTGCCATATCTCTAACCACACGGTGGTACACTTGAGCTTCAACGACAAGGAACCACGTGACTATGTTTGTTTTTTTGTTGCGTGACTGGCCTTGTGATCCGTCCGCCCATCTGCCAGTGGCTGAGTCAAGTTGTCAGAAATAATCAACAATGCAACCGGAAATGTGTTGCCTCCAGAGTAAAAGAATAAACCTATCTGATAAAATGTCATCAAATAATTTACACAATTACATTTAATACTTTTAAAATGTGAATATCTTTATATATCAAATATTCATATTTTCATCATCTCATTGCTACTTCGTCCACCTGTTGCTAAAGGCGATTGATTTTATCTCAAAAATCACAACCGGATGCTCAGTGCTAGCAAACTCGTCACCTTTTGATGGCGATCTCCCCATATACCCCGTGATATCCAAAACAACATAACAGTGGGGGAAACATGGCGAGCGGAGAGGAGGCAAGAAGACGCCCCTCGGTTACCTCCTCCTCGGTCGGCCTGGAGTCTCTGTTCCCCGCAGGTTCATCGGAGCGGGTCTGCGGGGACGAGGACCCGGAGCTCGTCCGTCTGCGGGAGCTTCTCCAGGGTTGGCTTTCGCAGTACGAGTCCCTGCTGCTATGGCTGCAGAGGCTGCTGGTCTGGGAGAGGCCGTTGTACAGCATCACTGTCGCCTTGACACTCAACACATTATTCTGGTAACCGACCAAACCCGTGTTTAAACCCCCCGTTTCGACCCCTTCCGAGAGCCCGATAATGTCGCATTTGACACCATTAGCTAGCTGGCTAACGCCGGCGATGGTATTGCGAGGAGAACGTCAAAATAAGTTAGCTAATGCCACGTCGCTAGCCTGATGCTAACGTAGCTAGCGAGACAGTTTAGCGCAGAGCACATACGCCGTCACGTGTTAAATACTCATCGGACAGACGATATGGTGCTGATGAAATATACAATAGGGTTATTTTAGAGGGGTTACACCTGTTGGCTTTGGTTCTGCTTCACCCAAACAAACCCTCGTGTCATGCTTAGTGGCCAGGAAGTGGCCGGGCCTTGTTGACCCGCTGACCGGTTCTGCCAACAGAGCGGCTTAATAAGTTATAAGTGTATTACGTTACGTTATCACGCCAATGTCAAGTTCATAACCTGTGCAGAACGTAAGCCGTTGTTTATTTTCTGCCCCTGCACAGGCTCCTGTCAGCCACCTGCCTGCGGCCTCTGTTCCTGCTGAGTGTGGCCCTGCTGGGTGTGATGCTGCTGGAGAGGTGGAAGCCCACGTTGCCCATCATTACCAGTAAGCCCAGCCGTTAATGGGATTTGAACATGGTCCCGGGGCTTTGTCACTCTTAACTGTCGCTGAGCCCGTTTTAAATCTATGGCTGTGGGACGCCGCACCTTCACCGGATGGAGAAACCTGCTTTGACAGTGTCGGTTTTCCCTTTGACATTCTTAAAGAAAGATTTGAACCACACAAGTGATAGAAGATCAGCGTAGTGTTATTGCTGTTTCTCAGGTAATGACAACCTGAAGAATATACTTGATCCCCGCCCCAATATGTTAGCTGTTATTTCCTTATTAACAAAGTACCTAATTGTTGCTAACTGCGTGTTTCGCTTCTGCCGCAGTTCAACACGCCGAGGCTCCCCCTGAACAACGGTATGTAGTGTGTGTGCATGACAGACCGACATCTGTGTGTTTTCATTTCCTGAATCTGTTCCAAATGAGACCGTCCGTCAAATTCCAACAGCGAGGGCTCTGTCTCTCCACGTTTGTGACATTTCGTTCACATGTCGCACCGGATCATCAGAACTAATTCAGAGCTACCAGTGTAGCATGGTCTTTTTTATTGGTGTTTATTTGTGTGCGCTCCACTGTCTTGTCATTCACGAGGAATCTCATTTAACCTCTTTTTGAGTAATTTCACAAGTGCTCTCTATGACTGTGTGTGTGTTCCTATTTGGATACAGTGACACATTGAGCGGGGAGCAGCGACTCCTCAGTGTTCCTGAGCTCAGCCACCACCTGGCGGAAAGCTACCTGACCTACTGCCTGTACCTGCAGGAGACGCTGCAGTACAAACGGCAGAACCATGGAAAGGTACAGCACTTTGACTCTGCCCAGTGACACACAAGGAAAGGAACTTTATGAGTCAGACGATGGAATGGGATCATTTTCTGTTTAAAAAGCGGTCTTGCTAATTTACAGCAAAAGCGACTTAGTTTCCCTGTGCAGCTTGAACGTGTAATAGTCCATTTTTTCTCACCTACTCTTTTTTTTTTTTTTTTTTTTTTTTCCAGTTCTGTCTGATGATGTGCAGTGGCTGTTTCGTTCTTGCTGTGGTTGGGCATTATGTACCTGGAATCATGATCTCCTATATTATTGGTGAGTCACTTCTTTCTCATTTGGCGTAAGGAAACTGTTGTGCTAAGCCATGAATTAACATGGGAATCTGTGGTAGTCCCGACAAACAGAGGGTGGGAGATAATAAGTAATTAGCAGTTAATGAGGTATTAAGATATCAGGTAACCTGTTGACTGTGCAGGTTATGTCTCTCTAAGATCATGCTGGTATTTAAATATTTTGGAGCAATTAGATACTTATCACTTGCTTTTTACCTCATTCATAGATCTGTCTCTACCCTTTTTCTGCATGTGGTGTGCATTTTATTGCTTTTATAAGAAATTCTGTGTTCCATTTTCTCCTGTTTCTTTTTCTGCTCCCGTTCAGTGCTGAGCGTGCTGTTGTGGCCGCTGGTGGTGTACCACGAACTGATCCAGAGGATGTACACGGGCCTGGAGCCGATCCTGATGAAACTGGACTACAGCATGAAGGGGGAGACCGAGCACCGCAAACACGACAAGAGAAGTGTGTGCTACTGGACCCCGTCGGGCCGTCCATTCTGAATGGTCACATTTAGAATCTTGCAGTGACGGACGCACATGCTTTTGAGTTGATTAATATTGGACTTAACCAAGCAAGGAGGATGTGTATGAGGAAGAATATCTTACTGGTTTTTCTTTCTGATATGGAATATATACGATATTCGAAGGTGTGCATCTCTTCACATGTATTTTAAAAGTGTGTGTGTGTGTGTGTGTGTTTTTTAACAGAGGTGAAAAAGGAAGGGGAGGAGGGCGACGAGCCGAGGGCCGAAACTGAGAGTGAGAGTGAGGAGGAGCTGTCCTGTTTCGCCACGACGGTGAGGAGACGCACCTTTTTAAAGCTGAGGAGGACGATGGCACATTGGTGTTTTCGGCAGTGATATGAAGTTGTGGTTTTGTTGGTCAGGTGGACGCAAAGACCACAGCTCTGGCGATGGCCATCACAGACTCTGAGCTGTCGGATGAAGAGGCATCGATCCTGGAGAGTGGAGGGTTCTCTGTGTCCAGGGCCACCACTCCTCAACTCACCGACGTCTCCGAGGGTGAGTGATCGCTCGTATCGACGTCGCACTTCAGTTCACGCAGGAACCATAGATTAATTACTAGCTTAAAAGTTAACAGTATATGTTTGTGATTTATAGTTTATTTCTTTATTCTTAAATTTGGCTTAAATGCTTTAGTTTTTTTCCCGTTTCATCCGCAGACCTGGACCAGCAGAGTTTGCAGAGCGAGGTGGAGGAGTCCTACTTGCGGGACCTTCCCGAGTTCCCCTCGGTGGAGGAGTTCCCATCCATCGAGCACAACCTGCTCCACTTCCCCCTGCGGGCCCCCGGCCAGGGCGACGCCGCCCCGGCCACGGCTCATTCCGACAGGGAGCCACTGAGCCCCGCCAGCCTCCTCATTCAGCACCTGGCGTCCCCGCTCCACTTTGTGAACACGCACTTCAACGGACACGGACAACCACCCGGGAGCAAGGAGGGCGGGCTGCCCGTGCCGTGTGCAGAGGGGGACGTGGGAGCGCAGGAGGGGGAGGAGACCGCGGTAACCGAGGGAGCACAACAGTCCTTGGAGGCCCTGAGCGAGGAGATCGTGAGCACAGCCATCTCCACTGTGGTGCGGAACACTCTGTCGGCGCTGCTGCGCTCCAGCGAGGACCCCTCCATGGCCGAGTTCCTTCCCGCCGAAGCCCCAGCGGGCGCTCTGGAGACCTCCACCGCGCAAGGAGCGCGGGGAACAGACGAGGACCCGGATGATGAGGTGGTCACGACAGGAAGCGGCACCGGCGAGGACCTGCCCGACGACACGCTGGTTCCCACCGAGGAAGAAGACTTTGAGCTGCTGGACCAGAGTGAACTGGATCAGTTTGATGAGGGGATGGACCCCGTCACTGAGAGGCAGGCGGTGGGAGCAACCTCAGGAGCCCCAGAGAAACCTCTGTCTCCTCAGCATCAACCACAGTCATAGCTTCCCACCCGCCCTCCTTTGCCTCCCTCCCGGTCCCAAGCGTTTTTATTTGTACGTTAGCACTACATTATGTCCACCCTTCTAGATAATATATATATATATATATATATATATATATATAGTGTATAACATTTATCAGAGTTTGGCCTTTAACGCAGTTGGTTGCTGATTAGGCGGCATATGGTTGAAAGTACGTTGGGTGTTCTGTTTAAATCAGCCCTTATTTACAGGGCACACAGTCCGTTCAGCCTCAGTACCACTTGTTGAGTTTTATTGTGACCGGCCTCCTCGTCTCCAGTTCAATGAGAGCAGGTTTTCGGGCAAAGCTGGCCCAGGTTAACGGTTACAAAGGGTTAGCAAAGCATCTTGTATATTGGTTTTGCTTGATCATCTAACATTGATATTTGCTTGATAAATCCACAGCCACATTTCTTGCGGTGCAGTGAAACCCGGTCCGTTTATTTTCCAACTTGGCTCAGAGCTTCCAGAACACTTCCACCGTGTGTTTCTTCAGATGTTTGTGTAGATGGTGTTATGAAGAGTTTAAATGTGGGATAATATAACTTAATATATGCTGTAAATTATTTAATTTAAATGTCATTTGATGAAACTTTACTGTTAAATTGAGGGATAGTATAAAAGCTCCATTGAATCCCCTTAGTTGCCCGTGATGATTGTATGACCATTATGACACCGTGAACGTCCGGGTTTAAAATGTATTTTGCGTATTTCTTGAGTTCCACTTAGTCAAACAATAGCCTTTTCCTTCACTTTGTCCTCAGTCTCAAGTTAGTTTTAACAAAGACCGTCGTTAGTGGTTTTTCACTTGTTGCCTGGCAATGGAAACTAAATCTTTGACGTTGTTGGATGTCGACAGGTAGGATATCTTTACCCGTACGCAAACGTGACTGATGTAGCAACAAAACAAAAAATCTTCCTGAATTTTCTGTGATTGATGCTTCCTGGTTATTCATATTTGCAGATTTCATCCATATCATACACCCATATGTAATGGAGTATATTGTTTATCTACAACCGCGTTGAAAGACACAAGCACCTCTTGAATGATTGGCCCGTCTATACCTTTTGGTTGCTTGTATAGTCATCACTGGTGTATGTATATTTAACAAATAACAACCTTTGTGCCACGACAAGTGTATGCATGGATCACATGATCAATTTGCAAGAGTGTTACGGATTTTGTTTTGGTTTTTGGAAGAACCTAATTCTTTACTAACATGTTGTATCTGCTGGGAAACATTTGACCTGTCAAAAAGGAAATCTAGCACCAAGCTTGATGGTACAAAGAGGCTGATTTTTGCCTTTTGTGAACCACTCGGCATCCGAATCTCAGGGGTGGGTTGTACACATTGAATATAACGTTGCAGAACGTCTCCATTTCCCAACTTGTCGTAGTGCACTGCGTTCGTACAAACCTTTCCTTTTTTCAGTCCACGCCTCCTCGTGTATAGTGTAGAAATGCAAAAAAAAAATGTATTCTGCATGTAAAAACAGCACTCTATTCAAGTTCTCCTTGTCTATCTGACAAAGTACTGCACAATTTGTGAGAAAAGAAAGATAATCTATTTGAATGTTTCAGGTTAAACCAGCCCATTGAATTCAGTTTGTTAAATATTTAATTACCAATAAGGGGAAGAAAAGTTTTGAAGTCTTTATTTTCAAGACTGCCCAACTGTAAATGCAAGTGGGTGGATAATAACATCTGATTTAGAGAGATATTAACAGATTAGTTTGTGTACAGTACCAGTGTGTTTTATGCTACAAGTATCGCTTATTCAACTGTAAAAAAATGCACTTCCTGAACTGTACAATTTTAAAAGGAATATATTTTCTAATTTCTCCTTTTTCCATAAAGTACTCAGTTTGATCTTTTACATCTAAAACCATAACTGCTTATGGAAGAGTTTTACAAAGCGAAAAAGATTTATTGTCATTAAAGTTTGACACATCTGAAAGTGAGAGAATAAAAGAACAAACTGAAACAAACTTGTCGCACGAAGACGTATCTGGTTTATTTCCTTTGATCATTTTAAGGCATCCACTGTCTTCTTCGATTATAACAATCCATGCTCTGCAACCTCTGATCCAAGTTCTTTTTCCTGGGAAAAAAAACACTTTTTGTTTAAACGTATGAAGCTACAAAAATATACATTGTCCAACATCTTTTATTTTTTTAACCTGATATACCTGCATTAGCTCCCTTGCAAAAAAACAAAGTTTCTCCTTTAGCTCGTCTCCGATGGTCGCCTCGGACAGCACGCCCAACTTGCCGCCTGTGAAATTCACTGGAAGTGAGAGGACGATGCCGTCCGGGAGATTATACTCGCCTGCAAGTAGCCAAAGACAATCACATTTCATCACTGGGCACATTCGCCCGAATCGCTGTCCCATTGTCGAGTTGTGTCTTCACCTTGGCAAAGTACACCCACAGAGAAGACCCCATCGGAGCCGCCGTTCCAAGCCGCCAGGACGGCGAGGATCCCGTCGGCGGCCGACATGGAGGCCGCTCGGCAGGACTTTGAAGCCGCTTCCGCACGCCGACGACGTGCCATGTCTTGAAAGTCTGTCTCCAACCATTTCCTGGCAGAGGGGAAAGAGGTTGTCGGATTTCCGGGTATACAGCCCATGAGCTATACGGATTGACTGTTGTGGCAAACCTTTGGTGTAGAAGCTTTAGAGCTGGCTGGGAAAAGAAAGCTGGTCCTTTGATTGCCCCGTCATAGTTGAAAACCTTCGTCCACTGCAGGTCGATGTAGAAACTACCACTGATGTTTCCCCACACGATGACATTTCTAATATCTAGAGCAGGAGAAAGATTATTTGTCACTGGTGAAAAAAAAGGCAGTGGGAATATGTAGAAGTCGTACAGAGAGAGAATTTACTACCTGAAGTCCTCACTTTCAGCTTTGTTGCGAGGATGGCCTTGGCTTCATTCTCTAATTGAGTTGCCATGGTGATAAATTGGTGGCTGTCAATGGAGCATGCATGCTCCAAAAGAAGTGAGCATCTCCAGTTGGCAAATGAGTCAGCAGACACAATGACCTTCACCTCCTTGTTGGCCCTTGTGTCGATCAGTTGTCCGTACTCTATGTACCTGTCAGACATCCCCTTGACATTTTTCTTCTGCTCCTCCCCATCACCGTCATCAGACCACCACTCATCCAGCAGTAGAATGACATCCGCTCCTTGGAAAGCCTGATCCAGATCTGTGTGAATAGACACCTGGGAGTGTAAAAAGTTAGATTGGCTTTATTTTCCTTCAGATATTGTGACAAAAAAAGTATGCCGAATAAAAGCTGAATACTTGATGGAGCAGAGGGAGTGCCAGGTCCTCTGTCTCCATCCTCAGCCCCCGCAATCCCTCCTCGTTCCCCTTCAAATCCAGTAGGTGGAGGCTGATTGTGGAGACATGGGGGAACACCTCAGCAGAGAGCAGATTGGGGATGAGGAAGTTGCAGGTTGGGTTGAGAGCGCTGGAAACGTAGGGGAAAATAAAACATTTACATACTTATGCTTCTTTGAATTTGAGTTTTTCAGACTAACACACCTACTGATCCATATGTGAAGGGGTTCAATGCGATTGAGACGACGTTGCTCCTCTGCAATAATATTCATCTTGGTTTCCAGATTCTCTGCTGCAACCGCCAGCATTGAATCCGTAAGCATGTCTGATGTGATGCTGTAGTAGTCCTGCACAACAAATTAGTACAGAAATTGGCATTTATGAAAGTTTAGAAGTGAAAAACTAAATAGGTATGACTACCTGGCAGTGCTCTACGAAGTCACTGAAGCCCCCCAACAGCATCCCTTTCCCCCCTTGGTGCACAAGTTCCCTCCAAACCAGGGGGGACCTCTCATGTTTCCAGCCATTTCTGGTGCAGGTGGCCTCCAGCCATTTCTATCAGAGACCAGTGAAAGTTGACAAATAAGGTACCTGAAAATATAGTAATGATAAGAAAAAAATAAACATGCTGAACAACGTTTTAAAATATGATAATTACCCGCCACTCATGTGGGAGAATGGAGATCTTGTGAATCCGGAAGTCAGGAAGAGATCGCTGCAGTCTGTCAGCTAAGAGTTCCGCTTTGGCGTAATGTGGACAGTCTGCTTTGCCTGCACGGGTTCATATTCAAATTAGAAATGTGACATTTTACATACACGTACATATTATCAGATTATTAAAATCGGCCTTTACCAGCGAGCACAAGTTTTGCCATTCTGTCAGGGAGACCTTGGTTGCTAGGAAACAGTGGATGCTACACTTATTTGTGTCCGTATTGGAACCACCACGAGAACAAATAAGAGAAGAACGTGTGATGATAACATTGAAATCTATGATTTAACCCTTTAAATAATTTTCAAACCCTAACTTATATTGTTATTGAGATATATTATTTCCAAAAGCAACTTTATTTGTTATATTTTGACGAGTGCGTAGTGTACATAACCAAGTTGACAGGGGGACTTAATATGGCGACGCACATAGCAGCGAGCAGCAGCACATGAGAATGCTAGCTTACATGAGCTGGTCTTTGAATCATTTTAGTGTAAGTCAGCTCCGTGCCCCTTTGCTAAACATCTTCTGATTCCCAATGTTAAATGGTCTAGCGAGTCCCTTGTGTTGTTGTGGGAGCGTTACTTAACAGTTATATAGAAATGCGTTATGGGGTGTCACGTAGCTAACGTCAACCGCTAACATTCGAGGGAGGCAGTCTGTTGACCTTGTTGCCAGTTTAGTCATACGCTGTAATGCATTATTTGTGCTCGCTATTTGAATAATTATGTTATATGTGTCAGAAAGTGTAAAATGTCACCAGTCAGATAGCTAATGTTAATTGTGTGTTAACTTAGCTTGTAGTTGTCACCGTTTCTTACCATATATTTAATTTGATAGTCAGCTATTTGCCCCCTTAGTGACCGTGTTTAAATTAAGGACGTACTAGTCTCCTACTCTCTATTTTCACCCTTTAAATAGTCTTTAATAATCATGTCCATCCAGCTAACAGGGGTGGTCGTGAGACGTGTCCTGCGCGTATGCAGTCGCAGGTCTCCATGGCAACAGCGCAGTTTCTTGTTGACAACATCAGTAAATGACACACCTTTCCCGAGTGAGCACATTTTGAGCACAAGGCAAAGCCAGACATTCCTCGATAGAAGTTCAGTCAGGTTTTACTCTCGCGGTGGGATTCACAATGAGGACTTGGAGGAGAAGACGCGTCTCTCGTCTCCGGTCGGAGAGTCGTCCCTGTCCGATGAGATCTGGCCCGATGAGACGGGCTCAGAGCGGACACCGAGGAGGCCGCCTTTCCACGACCACCTCCAGCGCTGCCGCTCCCCGTCGGACGTGCTGGACCTCACCACTCGGTACTCGCCCACACTTCGACAGGTCAGCAACTGCATGACCCGCATGTGGTCCACCGCCAAGAAGATGTCCGACGAGCAGCAGCGCTTCGAGCTGCAGCTGATGTTTGAGAACCCCGCGTTCGACAAGCTTCTGCAAAAAGCCATGAAGAGAGTGGGAGACATGCGCAACGAGGACGTGGCGTATTGTCTCCTGAGTATGGTCCAACTGGGTGTTCCCCAAGGAAGCCGCGTGGTGCAGACTTTCCTGCGAAGCTGTCAGGTAGGCAGAGAGAAATGTGTTTTTCATGTTGGAGCTAATTTTTCTTCAGTGTTTCTCAAGATCTGTTTTGTTGTTCACTAACAGGAGAATCTGAACGACTTCGATGAGAAGGGCCTGTCCATCTTGGCCTCCTGTCTGGAACATATGGAGGCCAGCACCAACGTCACTGCCCTTAAAGAGGGCTTGAGGTCAGGATTATTGAAGGGATGCATATGGCGAAGCCAACAATGCAACCATCCAAAAATATACCCGTTCTTTTTCAGATCCTTCCGCATTGACGTTTTTTTTGTGTTTTAGGTTGGTAGTTAAGGCCCGTCTCCCCGGGATCAAGAATGTTATTGCTCTTCAGACCAGTATGCGTCTGTTGGGGAAAGACGCCCCACTGGACCTCAAACGGAAACTCGAGGTTGGTTCATGAGTCTGTGGGTATGACCGTATTTGGTATATGTCATTTTAAAATGATTCTTGGTCAACTCTTGTGCAGGCATCTTCCTTGACTGCTCAACATTCTCCGATATCAGCTCTCCCATTGTACTTTTTAACTTCAAAATCACCTGTGTTTTCACTCATTCTGCACAGGTGAAGGCTCTATCAATGACGGACCAGTTCAGCCTTCCCAACACCCAGTACATGATCTCAACTATGGCCACGACGGGCTTCTACTCCAAACCACTGCTAGATATCTGCAGTAGGACGATTAAAGGTAGAAACCAATTCCACAAGATTAGATTGTTGCTAACTATTACACTCGTAAAAGACTTAAAGTCTTAAAGTTTTCGTTACCCTCTCTGTCCTCTCTGGTAGAAAACCTCCATGG
This sequence comes from Gasterosteus aculeatus, assembly GCF_964276395.1. NCBI lineage: Eukaryota > Metazoa > Chordata > Actinopteri > Perciformes > Gasterosteidae > Gasterosteus > Gasterosteus aculeatus. The sequence goes on along the minus strand of NC_135688.1, from coordinate 23,888,939 downwards.
AATCCCCTTCAACAGACTGTTTACAGTCCTGCAGTCCTGTCGGGATTTGCACTACAGAGACTTCGATCTGCTCACTGGCATTTCGGAATACGTTGCCTCTACAATGGACATATGGACCAAAAAACAGGTGCCGCAAGGGACTGTTTTGTAATTCCTTTTGTGAAATGTGTAATATTCTTAATCAATGCGTGTTTTTTTTTTTGTTCTGCGTTTCCCCCCCTCTTCGTTAAGGTGGTCCTCTTCCTGTCTGTGATGGAGAACCTCGCCTTCTGTCCCGCCGCCATAATGGAGGCGTTTGCAAAGAATGTGAGCGCCAATCCCGACACCCTGACACTTAAAGACCTCCTCTGTATCCTCAAGGTATACTCCTATCTCAACTATGATCTGAAGCACCAAAGACAACAGTAGGTCACTCGCACGTCTTCATCTGATGTCATCGGCCGGTAGTTGTTGCATAACGCACGTGACAGTTCCTCGGTGGCTTTGTGTGGTTTCGTCTTGCTGTTCCAGGTTCCTGGAGAGTCTGAGCCAGGCGCTGGACTCCTATCTGCCCAAGATGTCCGCGTTTGAGTTGTTAAAGGTCGTGTACCATCTTTGTCTCCTCGGCCACTTCCCCTCCGCACCACTGGAGCAGCTCCTGCAGAGCAGCACGCTGGAGAGGTTTCACGCTACAGGTCAGTCGATGGAATCCCTTCCCACTGGACAGTCCAGTCCGTCTTTTTTCTGCCCTGCGACCTCATACACATCCGCCTGAGCGTCCTCTGTTTCTTCTCAGTGCCCAGGTTCCTCCCCAACCAGGAGAGGATGTTTCAGACGGTGAACTTTTGCCTCCGTCTGGAGGCGACCCTGCTCCATCAGCCGGCGACCGTCCCCCCATCCCTCCTGGGAGCCCCCAACCCCAGTGGCCAAACAGTCAACCCGTGGCTCTCGCAGGGCCTGCGGAGTGTGCTGGAGGACCAGGCGGACACGACGCTGCATGAGATGGTGGTGGTGGAGGACTTCTACCTTGTAGGTAAAGACTAGGCCTGTCGCGATAGGCCCGCTGTGTTGTGAAGGGTTCTTTTTCAGCCGACACATACTGGCATTATGGAATCAGTGGCATAAAATGGTCTGGAAATTACAATAATATTGTTTATCGCAATTAATTTAGGTGCAATAATCGCACAACAAAAAGTGGTTATCGTGACAGTCCCAGGAAAGACACAATAAGTGGTTCATTTGTAATGTTTCTCTACAGAAATGCTTTAATAAATGAAGTCATGTTGATTCAGAGAAGATATTTTCTGCTACCATAGAAACTGTGACGTGTGTGTGTGTGTGCGTGTGCGTGTGCGCGTGCGCCCTCGCCCTCAGATTCTGTGATAACCAAACAGCTGCCACACCAAACCTCTGAGACTGAAGCGAGTAGTTGTGCAGGAGCAGAGAGTCCTCCAGCAGAGAGCAGTCAAAGGTAAGATGCCGATGTGCCGGTGATAACTTCACCGGAAACCAATCCGCTGCCGTGGCGTTCTGTTTTTTAATTTTAATTTTCTTTAAAAAATGTGCCTATTGCAGGTGAATGGAGAATGTTTGCGCCTTCTGTTGTGATAATGTTGGGCATTAACGCATGATTGCATTTGTCCAATGTCTTCCACCGCTTTGCACGCAACAAAGTCTATACGTTCAACCCAAGAGAGGTCTAGAAAATGTCAAAGAATAAAGCTCTGAAAGGGGTGGGGAAGCTTTAGATGCCGCTGTTATTCTATTTGAAACGTTTAAATGAGTCCAAAGTACTTCTTTCATTCACCATTTACTTGAGGACTTACGGCATGGTCAAGAATTATGCGTTATAAAAAGCTTAATTTATAACAGAAACTCATAAAATATCCAAACACCAGCGTTTACATAAGGTTGTTTTTTAGTGTGCATATTTTTACTATTTACAACCTTTTTAAATGGTTTGGATATAACTTTGCATTCACTTTTCTATACGTAGAGTATAGGTGTCGGATTGTTTCGTTTTGTGTGTGTGTACGTAGTTATCCCTTCTACAAGTTGTTTTTTTCTCGCACATAGATGTTTTCGCCTTCTTACTGTAGCTAAATAGATTTCCATCCACAATCTGCTCTGTCTATTAATCACGTTTCAACACTCTCATTCCTGTACGCCAATTCAAATTCTGACCGTTTTGAAACGGAGAAACTCCCTGTGTTGATGTCCTAGGATTGCAGTCATTTACCCTCCACACTCGGCCTTTTGCTACGGCACGTCTAATCCCCGCGGCCCTCTGGCTGTTAAGATTCGCCATCTGAAGATGCTGGGATACGAGCCCATCTTGGTGAGAGTCATATGTCTTCTTTCTTTATGAATTTGTAGTAGTGCAAGAATTCTAACCTGCCTGCAACCACGAGTTCCTCTCAAGCGGGAGCATTTTATTTCCCTGAAATGTATATTTCTAAATGAATTTAATATAAATTAAATTAATTAAATACATCACATTAAATACATGTAATGAAAATGCAATTTTTTTTAAAAATAATGTTGAATACGATGGTAAGATTTACACAATCCTAATCCTGTTCTCCAGGTAACGGAGGAGGAGCTGCAGTCCGAGGAGGACCGGACGGTTTTCCTCCGCAGGCGGATTTTCTCAGAACACCTCAGCGCCGACTCGCAACCCAAAGTGGAGTCACGGGGGTCTTGAGGACAAATGCCAAGAGCTATATGTGCTTTAGCAGTCCCAAATTGTGCAATCATCATGAGCACCCAGATTTTGTTGTGCTGTTAAGAAGTAATTTGAAGTATTTCAACAAATCTGGATAGACTGCGATGCACATGAAGATTTATTTTGATGGGGATATAATCGTTTCTCCTTCGTTTTATCATTGTCATCTGTCTCTAAGTGGCCTCAAAAGCTAATCGAACGGGTTGCTCTTGCTGATGCTCGCGCAGGTTGATGAGTGAGACCGCGACGCCGAATGAAACCAATAAAAGCAGATTGTGCGCCGCTGGCAGAAACTGCACAAAAGCTGCAAGGTGAGCGAGGTAAAGTTTACCCTTTGAAGCAGCCGCGTTTGCAGAAAGAATGACGGAATATAAAAAAAAGAGGGCGAAACACAGGAAATGGTGTGGCTTGTGTTTGCCTGTTCTGGGTTATATCTTGTTCTCATCGACGTAAGCGACTTTAACTTTTCGCAAAACACGCGGTGATGTTTCTGCCTTCTCAGGAATTAAAAGTGTGGAAGGAGATCTGTGTGTGTTGTTTTTTTTTTATTTCTTCATTCCAGAGACCAGTGACGGACCAGGGACTTCGCGTGTCACCACGTGGGTTCACGAGCCCACTAAACCCCACAACTGTGGTTAAATCCCCTCATTCAGACACCCACTTCTGTTTCAACCACAAAGAGGGGATCCATTTGAAAATCTGTGTAAGCGAAACAGGAAGTTGGGTACATTTTTTTTTCTTTTTTTTAATGTTTCATAAAACCACAACTGCCAAAGGAGAAACTACTCATTTTTGCCATGTAGGCACATGACAACCAGTATTGACGGTACAAAAGAACAAAGCTTTACTCGTGACAACGCTTGACGAGGACGACGGCCGTGCACGTGGTGATGAGACGCCGGGGGGGTCAGAAGTGACGGCAAATCGGGATTTGAACCCCCCCCCTCTTCTTCCTCTGGTCCTTATGTGCTTTGGGTTTGGTGTTCATGTAGTCGTTCTGGCAGTTCAATGACCTCCACTTGACCTTTAGGCAGGGACCAACGACAGCATTGCGTGGAATTATTTAAAGGCTCAAAAGTGTGATTTCTGAAGGCTGATTAACTTTCCAAAAGCAAAAAGAAATTGTTTGGGTTTTTAACGTTTCTGAGAACTTCACGGTACATGTCCCCTATTTTGTTGTGCTTCTATTTACGCGCAACACATCTGTTATCCAGCTCTTCAATGTTCACATGCGCACTGATATTACAAGTGACAACTTTCTAACTCCACACAAAATAGGGGGGAATTGTTTTACATTCAACCGTGCTGTTTTTCAGTAAAAGATGGAAATGTTTCCCTAAAACGGTTTAAACATTTGACACACTCACAGCATGGCTTCCTCGTCTGGTGTTCGTTTATATGGAATATCTTACCCAGATGATGCTGGCGATGATGGTGATTATTACACTGTAGCTGCAAAGAAGCACAAGCCCCAGAATCCAAATCCATAGGAATCCATCGCACTGATCCCCACTCGTCCTGCAGGGCTGCTCTGGGCCGGTGCATTGGTGTCCTGTGAGAAACATTCACACCGAGTAAATCAGCCCACTGGGCCACGAGCGCACAACATTGAAGACGTGCACCGTTGCTTTTTTGGAATATTCACCATCCACGAGCACCAAAATGCACAGAGTAGTTTTGGTGAGGGGCGGCGGGAACATGGCTATGCTCTGACATCCGTATATTCCATTGCTGCTGGAATTCACCACAGTGAGCGTGTAGGATTGATTGTCATGGCGCAGCTTCATGCCGGCCTCGGTGCACTGGTGGTTGCAAATCCTTGTATGGTCCTTGTAGAGGTGGATGATCACGTCCTCGCCCGTCACATTTGGACAGGGCACGGACACCTCTCCCCCGACAGGCACGCATTCTGCTTTGACTGAGCCTGCAGAGAAAAGGTGATTTTGTAATTGTGGCTGCGTCACACACACACACACACACACACAGCTGGAAGAGGCCCAGTTGGTGTTTGTTGATGCAGTAAAAACGAAACTGCTTCTTACAGCCCGAACTCTGCAGAGGTTCCTTTAATGCCCCCCGAATGAGATTCACTTCGTGCCACTTGTCACCTCACAGCCCCTCCACCACACTTTCTTTTCAGGTTCTTCTGTTGACTCTGATGTCTCACCCCACAAATCCCCCCGGTAGGAGACTACCAGCTTCATTTTAGGAACAATGGTAGTCGCCAGATGAAAGGCCGATGCGTATCTACTCACTGGAAGCTGCTGAGGAACACCTCCATGTTCCTCAAGACAACCTCCACACATTGAACGAGGTGGCAACCTGAGCTACAAAACCTTTTCACAATGCAATGAAGCAACCAGCACTTCTAAATACTAAAAGCAGGAATGTGAGTGTGTGTGTTGCAATGAGGTTTACACTGTACCCTTGCAGGCGTCCAGGGTCTTGATGACATGATATGACCCGCAGCTCAGGAGCACCATGAACATCCAGCGCGCTCTCATCTTGACGTTCTTGCTACCGAGACCGTGAACTCGCCTCGAGGCTTTCCCTCGTGCACCTTCTAGAAGCTCTGAGCTCCTCCGGCGGACTGCGTCGACCGTGTGCTGCGAGAGGAACTCTGATCTGCTTGTATTCTCTGAAGCACTCCCACGATGCCTCACACGTTCTCTTATGCAGAAAAAACATCCTGTAACAGAAACCGCCTCTTTTTCTGAAGTTTCCGCTCTCTCCCAGAGTTTGTGACTTTTGACGATGGCTGTGTGTTCGGTTAGACCCAAAGGTCGGTGCAAGGCCGTTCTGTTCCAGTTGACTTTGTTTGTTTTATTCAGGGGCAGGATGTTTATAAAACACACAAACCGCCTTTTGCTACCCGTTTTAAACTAAATGTGAGAGCTTTTGCTTGAAAGTACAGACACTGATAGCAACACTGGCATGAATGCCAATAAGCGTTGCAAAACTGAATATGAGAAGATATTGTGTAAATATGTGTTTTCTGCTCTGTCGTGTTATGTTGCAGCCACACTTGGAACTGTCGTGAGTGAGTTGAGTGAATGAGTGACTGAAAGTGCGATGACCCCGTGTATAATTTGCAACGGTTTAGCGAAACACTTTAAGAAACAGAAAACATTTAGTGCTGACATTTGTTTGAGTGGCAAATTTTTCACAAAGACTGAATTTACACCGTATGAGTGACGGTCAACATACGTCAGTTAGGAAAGCTGTATGAGAATGTAATTCCATGCCACAAGTTTGTGTGCTTTAAAAAAAACCAAATGATTGGTTGAATGATTGATTAAAAAAACAAACAATCGCTCTGTCGACAAAATAGGATTAGGTGGAGGATGCTGTAGCTTTAAGTGTCCACTGTGTGGCGACAAAGCATTACTTTTAGTTTGGTGCCGCGACAAGCCAGGAAAAAAAGAATGTATATATGTATATAAATAAAACATATAACTTTGTTTCAATGTATTTTAAGTTCTATACACGTTTAACTGCCCAGAAAATGGATTAAAGACCATACAACGGAGGGATATATTGACATTGTGTGGCAACACATGGTGTCGGATTCAAGGGATTGTGAAATGGGGATTATAGCATTTTCTAAAATGTTGTCTGTAATTCTAATTCAGAGAATGTATGATGGGGGATTGGCGGGTTAGTAATGCCATGTGCCCATATGGATAACATGCAATAGTCTCCTAATCTGGAAGTGTCTTTTGTCCGGCGAGGGTGGCTTTAGGACAGCATCAGCAAGAACCACTATAACATATTCATTATTAATATTGTTGTTGTGATATAAATAATGACACTAGTATACATGTAGTATCATTAACATGATTGGTAATATTATCATTAATATTATTATCAGCATCATCACTCTTCAGGCTGAACAGCTACTGGTACTGATGCTGCCTTCACAGTTCGTCCAGGACTCCTCCTTTCACGGGTACTTGTATTTATATAACAATGAATCCTAAGAAAACTGACCGATAATAAGTGTTTGGTTCAACTCGGATAAGACAGTACGCAGTGTGTATTTATCCCCCGAGTCTATGATTAGGTTTAGGTAACTACTCTTCTTGCCAAATGACCGTAGTGTGATATATTTCCGACGGGCCCTGAAGGCAGCTCCGGGCTCTGGGCTGGACAGGAAGCGACGGAGACGCGCAGCGTGCGTCCTCGGCGGCTCCGGCACAGAAGAACGGGAAAGGGAAGGAGGGCGAGCGTGTAGACGAGGCAGCGTGTGGAAACATGAGGATAACGGGACCGTTTTCTTTTCGCTAGATTCATCTTTTAAACAGATAACTACGCGCACCGGGAGGGTTTTTTTTATTACCCCCCCCCCCCCCCATCCCGAGGTCGGCGGTGTTTGCTCCCCCCGCTGGAGAACAACAGGAGAAGAGAGGATCTCCTTTGTGAATCCGGCTTGAATGTAAGCGTTTTTCTCTTCGTTCTATTTCTGTGTTAACTATCCAACGGCTTTGCTTCCCAACGCCTTGTATTCAGCGAGCACTGTCAATCATAATTAAATGACGGGGTGTCACGTCAGCCCATCCTAGACTCCGCTGCACCTCCCCGCTATTACACGAGCACCGCCGGCTGCTTACAGCACGAACGTGTTCTTACCTCAAAGTCCGTGTTTGTGTGGCAGGGTGTCTAATTAGGAGGAGGACGGAGAGGGGGGGCATTTGTGTGCGGCCATTGAACAACCCCCCGCTTTTCTTGGGTAGAAAGGGCGTGCTGCGTTCGGGCCGACTGGGAGAAAACGCTGGTTTTCTGAACGCGGAGGCCGGGCCCAAGCCCATTGTTACGATGCGGTCTGTCCGCCGGAACCGAGCCCTCTCGCGGGGGAGGGATTCTTTCCCAAATCCGCGTCCTCTTCCTCTTCCCCTGCACGGGGCCGAGGAGAGGAGGCAATGGGGGTGTGGGTGGGGGGGGGGGGGGGGGGGGGGACGGTCTCCACCCTGTTTTGACCGGAGGAGAGGCGACCAGCTGCTGGTTTTATGGCCGACGGTGGAGTCGTTTACCCGAACGTGACGTTCTCAAAACCCGGTTAAATAACCCCTCGGTTCGTTGGGGGACAGCGGATCGAATGACACGTCCATACTTTGTTATCATGTTTAATACCAGCATCCGCTGCAGCTTCATTTGTCCGGATTCCCGACGGGGAACTTGGCTCAGACATGAACATTGGAAGAAGAAAAAAAAAAGATAAGGACTACCCCCCCCCCCCCCCACACCACTGACAGTGGGGTTCAAAGGTCACTTGTAGAGGGGCTGCACGCCATGCCACAGCCTGGCCGGCTACCATATGGGCCCAAGGGTTTTTACATCCAATAAACATCCGCCTGTGAGTGTTGTTTACATCTTTTTTGTAACTCTTGTGTTTAATACACAAAACAAACAAACACAGAAAAAAGGCCACTTGGCCTGGGCTTCTCCCCCCCCCTCCGCCCCCCCACAGAGGCATTATAATGCGCCGTCTGTGTCCTTAAGGCGTGCGAGCGCCAGACGAGGACCATGTTTTATTCTCGGAGACATTGCAGCAAGAATGCAGCCCGTTTGCTTACAATGCAAGTTAACGGGATGATGATGACTGCTCGGGCTCCTGGTCGCCCCCCTCCCCTCGGGGAGAGGTCTTTAAGCTTGTCATATTACTGTCCAGCCATGGATGCAGAAGAGGAGACGTTTGTATTTTTATCGTGTCACTTTACTAATGTAAGAACTTCTATGATCAAACCGTAAAGTGGAACGGAGGATGGAGTGTTTGAAGCAACTTTTTGGGGGACATGTTCTTTCCCCCACTTGAACCGACGAGCCATGTCGCCTCCTTAAAGTTTTATTGTCGTGATTTATTCATGCCAAACACATTTTTTTATATTTTAAACTGATTGGCATTGCAAAGTAAAAGGTCCCGGAAGTCGTATGGAAGACGTCTACTCTGTGGACGTCCGAGTCAGGCACTATGGCAAACAGCTCAGTCGTGAATTACATTTCCAGCCACGGAGGTGAAACACATGTTAGACGAGAGCGTGTCATTGGGCTGCTCCTGTTTAGAAGTGCATGTAATGGATTTCTGTCTGGAGGCTGTTGGAAAGAAACCCGAGAGAGAGAAGAACTATATACATTTCAGAGTTCAAAAACACGTAACCAGAAACACAGTTTCCTCATAAGCTCTTCTGCTCTCATCCCTGCATCCCTCTGTTTTACTTTCATCATTTTCTTTTTGGCTCGATATCCTTGGAATCTAGTTGATCTAGTTGAGTACACAACAGTTGTCAAATACATTTTGGGCTTGATGAATGATCCCATGAGCGTGTGTGTGTGTGTGTGTGTGTGTGTGTGTGTGTGTGTCCCTGGGCAGAAGGCTGCACAAAAGCTCCAGAGTCGGTGGTTAGAAGGTGGCGATGGAGGTTGGGGAGTAGGTTTACCCAGCTTGGGTTACACCCCGGGGGGGGCGGAGGGGTCGTTGGATGGCGCTTCAAACGCTACCTTCTGACAGAGACCCTGGAGCGGGGGGGCGGGGCTTGTAACCTGATAGTGACACTTGATTGGAGGGTACGGCGGCTCGGCGTCGAGGAGGCCGCGAATAAACTCCCACCAGCTGCCTTTGGCGCCCGGCTTCTTAAGGCCAAACGAGATGCCACACGCGACAACGTGCACGAGGGAGAGTGTGTATACCTGGGTTTGTCCCCCCACACCCCCTCCTCCTCCTTCTTGTCGCAGGCACGTGGTCCCCCGGCCTCTATAGGGCCTTGTTCTGGTAACAATTTGCTGACCTTTGGTTGCAGCTGCCCCTGCCATTTGGAAACAAAGACAAATGGCCTCCCCGCCCGCCTGTAGCCGGCAAAATTCTCCACCGTGCCCAAATGAACGCTGCCCTTCCTGTCGGCCTTTTCGTACGCACCCGCAGACGTTCATCCTCCGCCCTCTATGGTGGGAAATTAATTGTTCTGAATCCAAATGTAGCCTTTCCCATCGCGATGATTGACATCTGTGCTTTCGACAAGGTCAACAGTGAGGAGGGGGAGGAAAAAAAAAACCCCAATGTGCACTTTTACTCGCTCGCGTGGAAGACATCGAGGTGTGTCAGAACGACGTCTGGGCGCCGCTGCGACGCTGATGGGAGCGGGCAGAAGGAGGCCACTCGCCTCTCTTCTCGGGGGGCCACGGGCGATCTCGGCCTCCGTTAGGTGGCAACGCCGCTTGCATAAAGACAGCAGGGACGGTTCCGTGGTTAGATTGCCCGGCTCCTTTTCATATCTGTGCCACTGGGCGAGCGAGTTCTCACATTTTTAGTTCGGGTCAGTCCTGGTGGGACGTGCACGCTTGAAGGAAAAGTCCCCCTTTTAGTTACTTTTACGCCGCTGGGTATTATTCATTCTCCGTCTACTGAGGCGACTGTAGTTGGAGAAACAGTTATTTCCTGCCTTTGCTTGTATGTTTTCCTCCTTTCTGTGCAAAACTGTGGGTTTGGAATTAAGCCTCTTTTAGAGCAACAGCATGTTTTCGTGAAGATACTTCTTTTGTAATCAGATGTAATTTATCGGGTCCAGATATTAAACTACGTAACAGTCGGCCTTCATCTCCACTCCACTTTCTTCCGTGACCCATTTTCCTATATTCCGTTTGATCTGCTATAATACTTGATTGTTCAGCCGTTAATTGTCCCTTTTGTGCGCCACCTCGTTCACTGCGCCGCACGTTTAAGCCGCTTACGCAGCCATTAATCAGTGTGACTTTGACATTGGCAGGTGGCTGTTCCTCACCCCCCTCCTTCCTCCCCCACCTCCTCTACTGTGTTACAGTCTGCTCCATTCACCGCGTTAAAGTGAAAACGGTCTCAAAGCCCCGAGCCCACTTTTTTTTTTGCACACCTGTCTTTTAAGTTAAGCTGCACGCCGTCAGGGAAACCTCCTCCTCCCCCCTGATACTGATCTCAGCATCCAAGGTTGGGGAAAGGGAATGTCATCCCAGTGGGAGTCCTCAGAACGCAAAACGGGACGCACATCAGTGAGTTATGGTACCGTGTTTTCTCTCCCCGCCCCAACCTGCCCATGAAACCCGGCACCAAGTGAAAAGCCGCCGCCACGGGACGCATCCATGGACGTGGCAGTCCAGCCCGGAGAGGATAATGGGGGGAGAGAAAGAGGGTGCACAAAGTGCAACTCGGAGGAAGCTGCACGCGCCGTCTGGCCGCCGCATTAAAGAATGTGCACGATCGACCTCGGCGGCGTTTGATCCGCCTGGTGCAAGACGCAGAAAGTGGGATTTATGTCCTGCTCTCTGCATCACTTTCTCTGCCGCGACACGTTTCGGCCTCCCTAATTGAATTGGATAAAACCACCAGATCTCTGCAGCCAGTCCCCCTGAAAGCACAGCAGCGGTAAGACGCTTGCTCGTCTTACAAAGTCCCCGGATTAGCCTCACATTGTGTTTGCAGTATCTTGTGTGGTTTTAAGTCACTGGAACAAACAAACGAACATCTCACCACGCGTTGGAAATGGATCCCCAGACCTGAGGGGGCACTGGGTTTAACTGGTGATCCTCTTGAGCTGTGGCAGTCTCAGGGATCCAGCTGCACTGCATGCGAGCGCTGAACTAAAGGCAAAAACAGGCTCTCTCGTATATTCTCCCGAGTGTTTCGTAAGTGTTTCTGTGTTCAGTTCAACCCACGAACCGGCGGTTCACAAACTCAAATGGCCTGTTTTTATCGCCATTAAATATGCACTCTAGCCTACTTCCCCCCCATAATCACAGAAACTACCCCCACTTCATGTCTGTTAGAAGTAGCTACACTTCCCAGGCGGTCCGCCGGCAGCACGCCCTGGTCGAGGTCGCCCTGCCGTGACACCCCGAGGCAAGGGGCCACGAGGGGTCCCCCGCGCGCTGCCAGGTCCCCAGCGACCCCACAACGCAGCCGACGCGAAGGCAAAGAAGCATCAGATGGAGGATTTCGAGAGTCTGTGAAATGTTCTTCAGTGCAGCTGATGTCATGTGAAATACCACTGCTTGGAAACACTGAGGTCATTCTTCGTTTCCCTCTGCCAAGACCTGGAAGTTGCACTTTTTTTTGTTGCTTTTCTCACTTCAAGCCAGTGCTCCTCGTTAACTGTACAGCTTTTCTTTTTCTTTTTTCTTTTTTACAGCAGGGTTCATGGAGGACACAGAAAAAGGAATCCAAAAGTCATGCGGAGAAAACCCGAGTGTAACAGGCACAGTCGCCGCGGTAGAAGCCGATTGACACATTTTTGCGCAATAGAATCCCTTGACAGTCCCTCAGACATGCAGGCTTAATCTCACGAAATGGAGCTCTCGATGTGTGTGTTTCTGCACTTGTGTGGGTGCATTTTGCTAAATCCCACTGACGAAATACCCCGGCAGCCCGAGCCGCTCTCGGATGGCTCTCTGGGTTAAGTTAGTGGCCGAGTAGCTTGCTGATCTCTCTCTGCTCCACTGATCTTCACTCTCTAGTGACTCCCGATTTATTTTGGCCCATGCGCAACTCTCAGTGACTGGATCCGAGGTCAGCCACCCGGGTTTGGCACCGCCGTTGGCTTTGAGGCCGCGCCGATTGTGAGGTCGGGATGGGTTGACCTTAACCCTCCCGCTGCTGTCGGTGAGATTATTGGCGTTAATCTCACAGCAGTGAGCGCGCGAGAGTTGCAGTCAAATGAAACACGCAGGATTACTTTAGATTCAACAACCGCAGGAGCGGGGCCACGAGTGGACTATGACACGGAGGCACTTGAGCGTGTGTGTGTGTGTGTGTGTGTGTGTGTGTGTGTGTGTGTGTGTGTGTGTGTGTGTGTGTGTGTGTGTGTGTGTGTGTGTGTGTGTGTGTGTGTGTGTGTGTGTGTGTGTGTGTGTGTGTGTGTGTGTGTGTGTGTGTGTGTGTGTGTGTGTGTGCGTTACATTACCCATAAACCCCGCTGGCGGGCGGCCAGCCACTGGGACCTCCACCAGATCCCACTGGCCATCGTGGGAACATTCCTGACGCAGCATTATTCCGTAATTCCCACCATGTGTGGTTTCTCCCCAGCTGAGCGCCTCGCCTGCACGACTGTGGAAAATCCGGCTGAGGAGGAGATCAGCTCCTGGGAATTGCCACCAGCCGTCGCCTGCTTGTTAAGGTGGTCAGGACGATAGTGGAAGGTCGGTTCGACGGCGCCGTGACCAGGTCGTTTGTTTGTTGGGTGCAAAGACCCCCAGCTCGTCACTTGACCGAGGGGCCTTTGAACACTAAAAGTCAACGCGAGTCCCTTGAGCCAAACAGTCTGGCGTTGGACACGTCGTCTGAGGAACAACGGTGGTGCCTGTAGGATGTTTTACAATCTGACTCGATCGATGCAGCTTCCCGGCGAGGATCGGCTTCGTCACCTGACTGGCGCTTCACCCCAATGCGCTTACTGTGCAAAGGCTCAGGGTCACTGCGAAGCCCCCATCTTTTTCTGAGAGCAGACTGAGATGCTGTTGCGTGTTTCTGATCAATAAAGCTCTCCGGTTGCAGCCATTTCTGTACCGATCATGATTGAATTAAGGGAGCATATCTTCTGAAGGGAAGAGGGGGGGATGTTGAAACCGCACAGTCGTATTTTTAAGGCTGTAGTTGTTGTTGTTGTTGCTGTTACCCAATCATTTTATTATGGTCTGTATTGAAATAGAACATTCTGTAATAGAAGAGATGTTTGTGGTTCATATAAAATAAAGCTTGTTTATTGGATGTTATGGGTGTAGTCTTTCCCAAACTGTAATCCGAATGAGACGTAAAACCCTTATTAGATTAAATCCGCATCACAGGAAGTTCTTGTCACGTATTTGGGATTTTCCACATACGTCCGGCCCGCTCTCACTGCTTTGCTGTACATCCCCGACAACAGTCCCGTCTTTCTTTTCCTGCTCTGACATCATCGTCACCTCTGCTCGTACGGGGCCCTGCCCTCCTCCCCACTTCCTGCCCTGACAGGAAATGAGCTGCCCCGCAGGATTACTGTTAATGGGACAGAGTGTGGGTGGACAAGGACACACCTGTGTCCACTACATTGGACCGAGTGTTTTCCCCTCAGCCTGCTGCTGAAGTGGAGCACTGATCCAAGCCACATAAAGTCTATCGCAACTACGCGCAGGTAGAGTGACACACAGCACCCCTTTTTTTGGGGGCAGGGGTGTGTTTTCAAAGTGTCCAGTAATGAGGGACAATATATCTTCCAGGGCATCTTGCTCTATACAGCTTAAAGCACAGCCTCCATAAATATACGGACTGAAGAGAGTCTCTTTTTAAAATGACAAATGGTTTCCCTCTTTGATCAGAAGCTGCCACTGTTTGCCCGTACGTCTGCCTCATGGCCAGGCCTTTTGTCCCCAGCATCGGAGCAGCTGCCCAACCCCCCGCGCGCTGTTGTGACTGGAGCGACTGTGTCGTCCCCCCCCCCCCGCGCAGCTGCAACCATCCGTGTGTCACTGCAACACCTGCTCAATGGCCTCGTGTTGACTGAGTGAGATCACACGTTAACCGCGGGCAAATTACACCGCGGAGATGGGTGGGGGGGGCGGAAGAGAGGGGTTCTTCTTTTTTCCCCCCGGGCACGCACGCACGTATGGGTGACTGGCGCACGGAGCTGGTGACGAGAGGTCTGCTCGGTGGAACAACAGTTGTCGTGCAGAAGAACTGCGGAACAGCTGAAGCGCACGAGGGTTTTTACCAACAGGCCGGCAGCCGCGACATCAGACACACAGTAAATACACACTGCGACCAAATCATAGCTTTGAAATGTTCATAACCTACAACCAACGCTGTCCTCTGTGACCAGGCTGTGGCTCAGCATCCAATAGGGTTCGGGGGGGGTCACGAATATGCAGTGCCGAGTTGAAACGTTTAGGCCGTTGAGTCACAGTGAGTAGCAAGTAAGAGTTTGAGCACAGTTTGGAGTTGTGCTCTGACTCGTTGGCGTGCTCATTACGGCGGCCGTGTGTGTGTGTGTGTGTGTGTGTGTGTGTGTGTGTGTGTGTGTGTGTGTGATATGGAGAAGGCTTGCGATGAGCTCAAACGTCACGTTCTTAATCCTCGGCAGTAATGACGGCGACAGTTTGTGGCGGAGGCAGAGGAGCCTGATTGCTTTCAGAGCCCCTGCGATAGGTTTCTGTCTCGCTGTGCGCGTCGCGTGCGTCCACGCCTCGGTAAGTCTCCCGCTCCAGGCGCACTCAGCAGTTAATCCCCTGCACTCTTGTGACGGTGAAATCGGGCTGTGGCGGCCGCCGGGTCTCAGAGGGAACAAAGGATCTATAAGTTTGGCATCTGACCGGCTGACGGCCCTGGACGGCACGGATTGTGTTTTTCTACTTTAGTCCCAAAAATAGACCCGTAATCACATCTGATTTTATTTCCCCGACTCCCATTTCCAGTAAATAAAAGCTCCGACGCAGAGTGGGGTGGATTGGTGGTTTCGTCTGACCTTTAACCTCCGTATGAAGGAGCGAAAGCCACTTTAGAGGTAAGAGTTCCTGTAAGCTGCAGAGTAAATGGGGCCGTCACCTCTGAGCGGAGGGGGAAAAAGAAACGCGGTTGACTTTGCTGCCAGGAAGCTTCGCGATGCTCCAGCGCCACAGAGACTATTATACCTGACAGGCTGCTGCTGTAGCAAGCTGCGGGGGAAGTTGTGTTTAAGGTGGTCCCGAACGCCGGCTGTCATCGCGGCCCCCGTATGCCCAAAGCAGCTACCGCCTGTTGCCATTTTTTTCCTCCCCGAGTGGAGTCCCAAGTTGACAGTGTGGTTTTTGTGTGTTTGTAATAAAAAGGGAGTAATTCCAGAGCGGGTGGAGGGCGAGGGAGGCCCCCCCCTCCTCCCGCCTTAAAAGCCTTCGCCAGAGAGCCACGTAAATCAAAGCCAAATGAAAAAGCAGTCGAGCCTCTGAGGATCTCGTCGGCGGAGAGCTCGTCCTCGGCGAAGGAGATGATTCCAGGCTAAAGTGGAACCACGTGAGGTCGACGGCGCTGCGGTCGGCGCCCGCCCCACACTGAGCCTTTCACGCTCTCACTATCGCAGATCTGCGTTGAATTTGCAACCCGGAGGCTCAGTGTTTCCACTGGTATTTGCACAAGCGATGTCGCGTTATGTAACGCACACATGACCACGTGTGCCCCCCCAAGTTTATTTTTCTACCGTTAATAATAGGACCTTTCTGTCAGATTTGATGTTTTTTTTTCCCCCTCGACTCGGGAGTTTGAGAAATAAAAGTGCACCACAACAGCTGTAGGGATTTGTGGCTAAAGTGGTCAGCTGGGAAAAGTATTTAAATGTGTCTAGAAAACACTGACAGGGTGGAATGTGAATGGACAAAGTCCCAGACGCTCTGAGTTACTGAATTATTTTCCTGTACCGGGAACACAAACCTGGCATGTGTTTTAAAAAAAGAAAAAAAGACCAGCGGTGCGGACGTGGAAGGAAGCAGAGTTTGAAACTGGGACCCCAGCAGAGGGGATGGAGCCAGAGGCTCAGAGGAGGAAGCCCGCTCTCTGGACTCAAACTGTTCCAGGAAGTCGGGATGCTTGTGTGTCAGAGAGGTTTATGTCTGCGTGCTGTTGTGTGTGTGTGTGTGTGTCATGTTTTGACGCTCGGCTATCGATATTATTCAACATTTACAGGCGGCGCTTCAATTAATGTCTCTGTCCCTCTGTGATGAGGTTGTCATGGCAACTGTTTCATTCATTCAGCTGACTGTCTCAGGGACGGCCGTGAGGACTATGTCAACATAAGTGAATGTGTGTGTGTGTGTGTGTGCGCAATCTGAAATCAAGAGGATGGCAGGAATAATGGAGGTGGCGTAGGCGGGGGGGGGAAATACCACTGATTTGACGAGAAACTACTACAACCACCGCTTGGGACAGTTTCTTTCAATTCAGATAACAAGAAGAATGTCTTCATCAGCCAATCAGGGGCCAGCTGCAGGGGGGAAGGTGGGGGGGGGGTAGGAAACGCCATACGCGAACAGCGGAAGACATTCCCAGCTGCTAGCGGCATGTGTGCATTACTCTTTGCCTTTAGGTGCAGCATGCTGGCGTTTTGCAGCATGAATGTGTTCTTCAGACGGTGTGTGTGTGTGTGTGTGTGTGTGTGTGTGTGTGCATGTGTTGCTTGTGCAGTGTGCTAGTACTGTGGATTGTATTCCCCAACAGGTGGTAGATGTGCACCTCTTGTTCTGCTCGACCAAGACACAAAATGATGAAATCGGTTGGCACCGTCAAGGTTTTAGTTAACTATCGATGAGAGGGCGATGCAAAATCCTAAAGTGTTATATATATATATATATATATATATATAAATTTATTTAATTTAATTAAACAACTGCGATCGAGTCATCTAAATCCGTTACAGCAGGTCCTTCATGTGCTATACACATTTAGCGTTACTCAGCAACAGCACAAGAAAGCCAGTTGAAGAGCGACTTCACAGCATTGCAGAGCCTTTTTTTAAAACGTGTGTGTGCTTCTCAGAGCAGTGTGTCTTGTCTTTGATGAGGAGTGACTCTTTCTGGTGTCCGGCTACTCTCTCCCCACGGGCCCGCCTCCGTTGTCTGCTGCAGCAGTGATGCATCATGTTAAAAACGGTGTGAGCCCACTGCAGCAGACCACCTGAGCCCCGTGTGTGTGTGTGTGTGTGTGTGTGTGTGTGTGTGTGTGTGTGTGTGTGTGTGTGTGTGTGTGTGTGTGTGTGTGTGTGTGTGTGTGTGTGTGTGTGTGTGTGTGTGTGTGTGTGTGTGTGTGTGTGTGCGCGTGCACATGGAGGTGTGTAACCCAGCCTCCCAAAGGCAGGGACAAGACTATTGATTTCTTGTTTGGAGTACTGCCCTGGAGGAAGCAGGGAGGCGGACACACCCTCGGTCGGTGTGTGTGTGTGTGTGTGTGTTTGCGTGCGGGGGGGAGAGGGTGTGGCAACTGCCAGAAGAAGGGAAAGGGAGACAAATAAGACGAGAACAGACCGATCAACGCTTGTGTGCTGCTCAAATTGTAGACTGACGCGGAGACGGGTGCGGGGGGCCCGTCGGCGTGGAAATGTGCACGTGTGTTGCCGTGGCGACGGCCGCTCAAACCGATGCCACGGCAGCTGATGTTCGGCTCACTCCCGATGCCGCCCACACCAGTGTGACCGTGCGCTTTCGCACTCCCTCTCGCTCCCTGCTTTCAGTTTGGCCCACTCTTTCTGTCTTGCCCTCCCTCCCCCCCTTCCCACCTCTTTCCTACTCACTCTCCATCTGTCCACCTCTGACACCCCCCTCATCCTCTTCCTCCCTCCCGGTCCCCGGCCCCTTTCTTTGCCCTTTTTCCTAATTGGCCGTATAAGCCAGGAGTGTTGCGCCGTGCTTCAGTGAGCTTGAGTGTGTTCTGTCCCTCTGTTGTGCTTGACTAATGACACTGAAGCAGTTTGTTTTGGCCATAAGGGCCTCCCCTTTATTCACCATCTAATGGACGGCTCCCTCCCGCCATCATTGTACCTATTCATTGTCCCCTCCGTCCCTCCCCCGCGCCTCGACGCTGGCCTCTGCCGCCTCCTTCCCTTCAATGCTCTCTCCCCTCTGTTATGGTGAAGAATCATAGAAAGAAACTTAATATTTTAGCTCTGGCATTCTGGTGAATATACCGGTATCGAGTGCATTCATATAGGTGTCGGATCTGCATTCTCTTCATTATCTTGATTTTAATTTTGAGGGGGTATTGATGCCAAACCGGGATAAAGAACTGCTGGAACTCTTCAAATGTCATCTGTTCATGGTATTCAAGTGTATACGTGGAAAGTTCTGTTTCTCACCCATTTTCTATTCCTCTCCCGATTTTAAAACCTAATCACTATCATTAATCCTTTGACCTTTGGAGGATGCATTCACCCTACGTATCATGATATTACGTCACTTTGAGCGTCACACTTGCAAAAACGTGTGTATCTGTTCTCGTTGGCTCCTCTCCCGCTGTAACATCTGTTAACCACAGACTGCGCTGGAAACACGAGCCCTGAAATAACCATTACTACATGCACGCACATCTACCACGAGATCGCTTTATCATCGGGACTGAAACCTTTTGATATCCGCAGTCAAACGGCTGTCCAGTTACACACACAAACACACACATAAGACGGGTTACAAAGTGTGTGTTACCCTATAGACGGTTTCACTTTGACACAGGACGTCATTTCAATATCTTGACACTCAGGTTTGTGTTTTATGTCTAGATTTTATGGCCCCGGTGACGATCGGACACGCGGGTGAGTAAGTGGTGATTCACAGTCTGTCGGGCTAGGGGCGGCGCTCACACCAGAGGATTGGTTCACATGAGCAGGGAGGAGGAAAACCGGTTAATGTAGCCGTTTTTTATTTTATGTCATGCCAGGGAAAATTCTGCCATGTTAAATTAATGCATAGGCTGTTAAGTTAATTGAAAATCATTAATTTTAACATGATATTTATGTTCAGTTACACTGATTTTTATCCAGGCATGGAAGTGAATCTCTATGGTGATGAGATACTGGCACTTTCATTTACATAACCGGTGTCTTTGTTATTAAAATATGTCCCGTAGCTATGAGGTGCCTACTCACGCACGACGGCCCTGCAAACACCCAATAATCACACTGCTTCCCCTTCAAAATAAGGCTGCAGTCTCTCCTGCTGTTTTGTTTACTACCCCCCCCCCCCCCCCCCCCATCTATTCCTAGCCACCAGTATGCTAAATGTTTTCCTTGTTCCCTCTGTTGGAGCTTTGTCTGCATCTTGCCCCCTGTGGTCTCCCCTCAGTACGAGTGTTTGTGTCCCACTAAACTCTCATGAATTCCCCCTCGACATTTGCAGCCGAGCTCCTCGGCTCAAAAGCCCGATAAAAGCTCAGAGTTTCTGTAACTGCTTTGCTGATTTCCCCCTGTCCGGTCCTCCTCCGTTCCCTTTCTCCTTGGGTTTAGTTTGCTTTGGTGGGATTATGTGACGCGTCAAGAATATATTTAGAATGAAGGTGTCTGATATTTGCAAGTTATTTTCGCACGGATCAATGGAGAGGAAATAGCTGGAAGGGCTCGGCGGCTTTGGAAGTTTGTGTGTAATCCCATGTTTCTGAAGGAGATCCGAAGGGTGTGGTCCTCGCTTGCGTTAACCTTCAAGGTCCTATAGTGCAACGCAAACTCAGGTAGTCAGTGTTTGGTCCAAAAATAGTGTGTTTAGAAGTGCTCGATGAAACACTGACACTGGTCATCGCAGCACGAGTATCTGGCCACAATAGTGTTTACGCAGCAACAGTCATGGTCCACATCCCAGCCCTCCCATTTCCTGTCTGATGGAAATACGAAAGGCTTTCATTTGTTCCTTAAACATCGGAGGAAATTCATGTCCGAATGCCAGAACACAACAGGTGGCACTTTAACAGGTGATGATTTGTGTGTGTATTGTTGCATCGATCTTCTTCTTTTTAAATTGTATGGATTCAATTACTGGTTTCACAAAAATGTCTCGAAGCCTCTAGCTGGTGTGCTGACCCGTCTGTGTACCAAACTCCGCTAAACGTGAACCGGATGACATGGTTACGAATGAGCGAGCCACGGAGACCTAAGCTGACCTATGATGTCATGTTGCACCACGCCCAAGTACTTTCCCTTCGGCCTTTTTTCCTCCTCCCCTCTCTTTCTCGCCATTCGTTCCAGATCTTGTTTCAGGGTGGAGGTTTGCACAAATTGACTGTGTAAGGTTTGCGTAGTCTTTGGGAGCGTGTGCCCAAAACTTGTTTTCTATTCATATTCAGACGGTTCCGCGTCGTTTCAGAGTTGGTCGATGGGAGTAGGAACTATTGAAGGCTCTTCTTTGTTCAGCGACTTTACATCTTGTTTTCATAGAGCTCCCTTTTCCAATCCTCTCGACACTCTGTTATGTGAGCGACTTAGTCTAAAGATAGACCAGTCCTCCTCCGCCTCAGCACCGGAAGCTGTGCTGCTCTTGTCTCTGAGATTTAGAGGGATCCAATTTCCCAGAACACACTTTTCATCTTCGCCTTTATTCCTCACCTGCCGACGCTGCAGCATCGACGGAAACTGTGTTTAACCGAGAGAGAACGAAAGAACGAGAGAGAACGAGAACCAAGGCTGCAGGGGTGGATTCCACTGGGCGGACCTTTTAACCTTTGACCCCGGACCTCTGAGCAAACGAACCCTCACAGGAGCCAGATGAGTGCTGGTCACGCTCATACAAGCGAGAGGGGCCGTGCAGTATCGGTGAGGGAGAAGGCCAAGGCCATTGTGTGCTTTGCGATCATGTGTAGTAGGAGTGCATTTGCACACACACACACACACACACAACTTCCACCCATCTTCCTCTCTGCAAGTCATGCTCCATAAGCTTAAAAGCAGGGCCTCAGGTGGTAATTCACTTAAACCTGCAGTGGATGATTCCATTGGAGTGAGCGCTGCTGAGCTATTTTCAAAGTGCTCTTTGTTTTTGTCATTTTTCCGTCTTTTTATATTAATATTGTGGCTTGACACTGTGTGAATATGTGTGTTTTGAACCGTTGTGACGGCCCTCAGGCTCATTGCTGTTTAAACACAGCTGTTTCTTTTAAGCCGCGCTGCAGTCCGACTCATTTCCTGCTTCTGTATTTACATATGAAAGCACCACTCGCAGTATTGGCAAATGTCAACGCGAGCTCATTTGATTTGAGCCATTATCTCCTGCTGCCTGCCCCCGGCCAGCCATGTCACTCCTTAACGCGAGGTACTCCACTCTGGTCCCACTGGAACCCCCGAACAGATATGACTGTGTGGCACATTTCAGGGTCTCCACATGGAGAAATTATTGCTCCATATAATCTAAATGACGCCTAACTGTTGTATATACTGCCTGTAAACGACCTGGACCCCCCCCCCCCCCCCCAATCTCCCCAATAAGTGTCAAAGGACAGCTGCTGTTTCCTGTCAAAAACAGGCCATAAGGGAAATTAGGAATTCTGCACATTCTGGCCATTTCCTGTTCGGACTCCCACACACGTTCATGATTGCATGGTTAGCATTTCTTACACACACACACACACTTGATGGACTTGTTTCTTTTATGACAAGATGACAACTCCATGTGTGTTTGATATTCTCGCCAAAACAGGAAGCTATCCATCATCAACACTGTAATGGACACGTGTATATACACACACACACACACACACACACACATTAGAGGCGGCTCAGAAGCAGACTGGGGGAGAATGTTTTGTTCAAGCACCGCATACAGTGACTTAAAGGAGCAGAACATGTGTGCAGTCAGGAATGTGATGGCTTCTGAAACGAGCGCCCCTCGACTTGTGTGTGTTTTTGTGTTTAGCTTTTCAATGCCGCAGCCGTCATAATCCTGTTTGCTTTGCCAAACGCAGCGTGTCTTATTGCCAGCTTTTATCGCCTCCGAAGAACAACGTCATCACTTTCTGATTGCTCTCAAGGACTCTGTGTAACCACAAAGGGTTAAACACACACCAAAACACACACACACACACAAACACATTTTTCTGGATCAAACATGGGGTCGTCGGAGGGGTTAATCCCGGTTTTCCCGGTGCCCACTGGTGACTGACGCCACACAGTGTGGTTAACAGGAGGGAGTGACGCATCCTGAAGACATCAATGGGGGAAACTGGACTGTACCAATGCCAGGGCTGTCTTAAGTGGGCCAGTATCTCGTCAGGCTGTACTCTGATTTGACGTTATTGGCTATCCAGGCGTGACTCAGCAGTGCTTCCCTTCCACTGGAGGTCAAAATTCTCTCCTGTGGATGAGGGCTGGCATTCATGTGTCTTTATTCATCCCGCGGGTTGGGTAATATCCGATTGTTTAAACAGTTTGAGGGCCCAGCTGACCTAGAAATTATATAAAGGAAGGGGGAGGCACGTCAGCAGTTATTGATGCAACATATTGGACTCATTTTCTGATTTCTGAGGTCTTAACTGCAATCCTGCGTCTGCCAGATTTCCAACACTGGAAAAGGGTTGGGCAGTTCTTGTCTCTTGTATTCAGGCCATTTTATTTGAGTCCTGCGGTTGGTGTCGCCTTTTAGTGTTCTTATGTCCTACATTTCAAGATGCCTTTCAGAGGCCATCAACCGTTATGTTGCAATACTGGAGATATGGGCTGCTGGAACCGAGTCAACCAGACACACTGCTTCATGTTGCAGTTCCACCACTTCCCTTTGTGTCCAGCAGAGGGAGCTCTGTCATCACCTTTTGCCACAACTGGGTCCTTGCAACCGGCACAGTGCGCCTCCCTTCACTCGCACGGCCCCATATTGACATTAAAAGCCACCTGCTTGTGTTTTTTTAAGTGTGCTTTGATTCAATCCTTCACCACTGTCCAATCGTGTGCACCACTGGAATAGTGGCTTCACTGCAGGTTTATAGAATTCCAAAGGAGCTCAGCACGTCGATATTAGGCACTGTTGGATGGCGCTCGGCTCCCCCAGTCCTCCGTCAACATTCCTTTCTTTCGGTTCCCTAACTGGAAATAGAGAAAAGGCACACAAGACGCTAAGGTGCCCTCCACCGATCAGACTGCACAGGGTGCCCGCTAGGGGTCCATGAGCAGTTGTCATGGTAACAGGCAGTGAGGTCTGCATGAGCTGAGCTGAAGTTGTTTTTTTTTTTCTCTCTCAGATGATTTCTCATATGTTGGTGTGATCTGACAGTGTGCGAATTTGAATAAAGGTATGTAATCACCCACCTCTGTTTTTGCGTGTGTAGATGGAGCAGGTATCAGACGATGAGCTGGACCACGGAGCGGAGGAGGACAGCGATAAGGAGGACCAGGACCTGGACAAGATGTTTGGAGATTGGCTTGGCGAGCTGGACAAGCTGACACAGGTTAACACACACAAACGCACAAAACAAAGAATTGTTTGCTAGATAGGTACACACTCACACAGGTAGAGGAGCAGGGAGAAAAGGGCTGTATCCATAGCAACCTTAACACTGCTAATCCTGTCCCTTTACTGTAACCTAGCAACTCCCCTCCCGTAACATGTATTTGTGCGGGTTAGCGTGTGTGTGAGTAACACGCGAGCAGGCAGACGTGGTTGCTTGGAACCGGTGCTTTGCCTGTGGGGTCAGAATGTGTGTGGTTTTTGCATATGTGCATCTCATGCTTTGCCTGTGTGTGTGTGTGTGTGTGTGTGTGTGTGTGTGTGCCTGCTCTGCAGAGTCTGGATGATGGCAAACCTCAGAAACCGCTGCAGAAGCCTCCTCTCAGGCAGGAGACGAACATGGCCAACTTCTCCTACCGCTTCTCTATGTACAACATAAACGGTGAGTCTTCAATATTTCACAGCACAGATCCCCCCTCCCCCGGAGAAAGAAATCACATGACCCATCCCCCCGTCTCTGTGCTTATCTTAACTCCCTGCAGAGGCGTTGAATCAGGGCGACACGGTGGACCTGGATGCTCTGATGGCCGACCTGTGCACCATTGAACAGGAGCTCAACACCATTTCCAAACCAAACTCTTCATCTCGCGGCCAGAACAAAGGCCAGCAGCGGGGCCCTGGGGGGCGCAGTGCCAGCACCAAGCACACAGGCACCAGTGGGGGAGGAAGCAGTGGAGGTAGTCCAGCTGAACCATTTGCCTCTACAATGGTGCTTCTTGTAGTATTTTAGCAACTATAGAAACCATTACTCCGGCCATAAAAACGATGATGATCTCCGTGGCTGCGTGGCTTCAATACAATAGCCATATGTGTGTGTGATAATGTGTATTGATATTGCATTCATTTTGAAAAAGCATCGTCACACACCATTTAGAAAGCGGCTCCTCTGAGCTGTCCTCGTCTCCCCCGACAGGGAGCACCAGTAGCAGTACCCGCGCCTCGCCGGCCAACACCGTGCGCGGCGGCAGCCTCAACGCCCGGCCCGCAGCCTCCAACATCTCCCTGGATGACATCACCTCCCAGCTGGAGAAGGCCTCTCTCAGCATGGACGAAGCGGCGCGCCAGACCTCCTCATCCTCTTCCTCGTCCTCGTCCTCCTCTTTCTCCTCCGCCACGCTGCGGCGGCCCTCGTCGGGGTCGTCCGGCGGCGGGCAGCACAGGCGGACGGGCTCGGTGGGCGCGGTCAGCGAGCAGGAAGCGCCGTCCCAGCGGTCCAGCGTGAATTCGGCGTGCGCGTCGGCGTCCAGCATGGACTCGCTGGACATTGACAAAGTAATGGCAGGTGGAGAGGTGGAGGCCCAGAGCGGCCCGAGCACACAGGGTCAGAACCAGACCAGCACGGAGGTACGGCCGACACGGAAACACCCCCCCCGTACACACGCACACAGACACGCACAGAAAAACCTATCCATATCCAAGAGGCAGACGTGCTTTCCTCGGCTAATGAAAAGGTGTGTGTGTGAAAGATTGCGCGTACATTTCCACACGTAATGGCAAGGTAAGCGCTTTCCTGCATGTTTAACCAAACAGCATGACGCCCGGGAGGAAGCGCATGCTGAGAGTGGATCCACGACACGGATGCGTATTGTGGATCCGGTGGTGTGTTCACGGACACACTGTAATCTCCTCTGAGACTCGCTTATGTGTGGATTACAATGTTAACATTCTGAACTCTTTTGCTCACTCCCCGAGCAAAAGGTTCCGAGCTGATGTACTAAAACACATACGTATGTTTAGGCGCCACAGCTAGAGAAAGGACGCCGGGACAGAGAGGTTGTATTTCAGCTCTGAAGGAGAAGTTAGCATGCACCTCCCCTGCCCCCCTACCCCCCTACCCCTCTACCCCCCTAACCTCCCCCTCCCCCTGCATGTCATCACGTTATCTGTGTTTGCATCCTTTCCTATATCTGTGGTCCCTACCCACACACACACCTTGCCTGCACCTCCTGACATTCCCAGCATGTCACACTGCGACGGGCCAGACGGCAGCTTGACTTCAACTCGCGGGAGGGGGAAGTGGATCGGGCCACTGTAAGTGTGTGTGTGAGCGAGCGCATGCATGTGTGCACAAATGTGTTTTTTTGCATTGGCCCATGTAATGTGTATCATTTAAGTCCCCACCGACAAAGAAATGTCGGGCCTTTTGTTTTTGTTTAATGCATGCACCTGTCAGTGGTAAGTGTGTGTGTGGCGTGAAAGAGGAATCGTGGTGTTGTAGATGAGCTAGAATGCACAGTAGACCACAGGTCCACACATACACACAACATATTGCAGTCACGTTTGCTCTGTGCACATCTCCAGTACTTACTCACAGCCACCGCTTCCATGCCCACATCCACCACGGCCGCTGAGCGCTCCCTTCACGGGAACCTTCCCACGCTTCCACACTTCTTCAGACCAGGACACCTGCGGTTAATAAGCCCTCCAAGAATCACCCGGCACTGACTTCTCTATTTTTTCTGTTCCTCTGCCCTCATCTTTATCCTCTCCTCACCCAAGCACTCCTATCTGGACCGAGAAACCTCGCTCATTCTGAAAAGCATAGCAGGAAAGCCTTCTCACCTCCTGACCAAGGTGACTTCCTCATACACTCGCTTCTTTGTTTTGATTTTACTCTTGTTTGTGTGTGTGTGTGTGTGTGTGTGTGTGTGTGCGTGCACGGCTCCTCTTTTCAGCTTTGCATAGAAAAATCCAACAGCTGCTGAAAATGTCACCTGGTTGAAGAAATACGCGGAAATAACAGTCTCACGCTCTCTGTGAAGGCTGCCAAATGAGAATCTTAGAAATGTAGGGATGCATAAATGATGAGAAACATTTATGCACAAGGCAAATTGAGAGTAATGGACCTCAAACAGGGTGAGAGCATCTGTATGGATTTTTCCCTTGCATCATTCTTTATCATTTACATGCTTAAAGACTTATCACACGTGACACCTTTGTCCTACTCGCTTCCACGTTTTAACTTTCACTGGCATTGGATCTTTTTTCTCTCAATGGTGTTTCATTTTTCTTCCTTCTCCATGAAGCTGGTGTTTGCTTTGCAACGTTTGACATTATCCGAGCTACAGCGATAAATGGAGTCGGTCCAGGATTTTTCTGTGTGTTGATAAAAAAAAATAATGTCCAATGTTTTTTCTTTAGATTAATTTTTTTCCCCCACTTGCTGATGTTAAACCGGCTGAAGCTGTACTCTCAAAGCCGTGCGTTTCTGTGCACCACACTTGAAATGAATCTGTGCTCCACGGTTTAATATACGATATCACATCTGGGAATCCATCATGTGTCAGTTCTCGACTCTCAACTCTTACTGTAAACATCTTGGCGGCAGTCAGTTTCTGCTGACATTGCATTCTTTGCAGCCCTCGGGCTGCCGTGCAAAGCTCATGACGATCAGATGTGTTGAGATTTGTGGTTCAAAGTTGGCAGCTGCTTATTCTGCCATTGCTGCATGACACATGGCCAAGTGCAGAGCTTGAATGGGCCAAGAGCATTTAATTTGAGACAAACCACAAGTCCTACTAATGTGATGCAGGATAGGGAGGATTATTTTGATTATTTTCACCACATTGATGTCCTTGAACAACTTCAAAATAGAAGACTCGTGTGAGGCTAAACTCAAATTGCTCTGTTAGCAGTCATTGGCATTGCATGGACTATTGCTCTCCAAAACCCTTTGAGATATTTCCATTTGTTTGAGTATACTGGAGGCCCAGAGGGAAGCTGGCTCTCACAGTAATATCCACCCAACTCATCCTCCCGGCAGTTTACAGCCAAAATGCTGGAGGGTGGAGGGTTTCTTTTACGACAGGATGGAATATACGCGGATGGTTTGTGGAGTTATTACCAGTGGCGTACAGGCTGTGAGGGAGTCCATGTGTTAGGGTTACCCCGCCAAGAATTTTTTCATCCTTGGAGGAGGAGCCTTTTAAACATTGGCTCTGGTGCGGCTGAGTGCAAAAGTGTCAGATCAATGTCTGATAACAAGCAGGGTGTCGGTGTCATGAGGAGAGCAAATAATGGAGCTGAACCGACAGTGTGACACAGACTGACTCTGGACTGTAATCTTTACTACCCCCTCCCCCCCTCTCACTCGGCTGACTAAAAGCCTGCCCCTGTGTGTTGGCCAAACATAGCGTTCGCTTCATTGAGTTAATGTGCACGTGCCCGGGAGCTGGTCATGTGAAAAAAGGTAGTCTGGGTCAAGAGGGGGCCGGGGTTCTTCTTCCGATAAGAGGCTTGGGGAGAGGCTCTTAAGACCCCATCATCGCTGAGCCCACACACACAACACTTGAAATATTCAGCACCTTCAGCTATTCAGTCGCCGAAATTCCACTCTCCGTCGTTGACACTGTCACTTGGCTCCCCGGGGGGGGGGCAGTGTCGGTCACGGTCTCGCCGCTCGTCCTCATTGGCTAAAGGGTGGAGGGTCCTGCTGTAGGGGGCCCTCTGGTTGGCTGGTTTCTACCATTTCTGTTGGGATTATGCTCCATAGATTGGGCACGCTCCCAAACCCCCTGCATCTGTTCTAAAGAGAGAGTGTAAAGGGGGTGATTGAGAAGGAGGAGAGGGAGGGGAGGGGAGGAAGAGGGAACAGAGAGAGTTGGAGGGCAGAAGGGGGAGGGGCATCCTCCTCCCGACTGTCTCATTTGGGGTTTTAGTCAAGTTGTGCTCATCTTGGGGGCGCACATGTCTGCGTGTCAGTGAACCTGCGCCGTCACTCGGTCTCGCTTTAGGTGATGGGAGATGTGGATGCACGGCTGAGTGTCACCCGCTGAGGATCATTGTGGAGTAAGTTTTTTTGGGGGGCGGTCTTCTTTTTTTTAAATAATTGTTTATTATGGACAAATCTGGATGTATCTTTTTTTTTCGCCCTTAAATTCCGAATGCGGTGTTTGCAGGAGATGCTTGTGTCGTTGAGTGGAGGGCACAGAGGCTTTCTGAACTGATCCCATATTCATCCGCAGCCTCGCGCCCTTCGGGGATCTGCTACTATTGTTTCCCTTCTGCTGTATAGCGAGATCAAAGGAACCCTCTGCAGCTCCATGCGAATCCAATATGGAGCCATACACTGCAAACGGAGCGCCATGTTTAAGGGGAACACTGGACCAATAGCGGCGATTTTTAGCAACGCACCATTTCAGTTCATCAAATATTTACACACTGATTGATTAAGAAAAATACGGGGGGAAAAAACACACTGACATACGTGGGAAGCTAAAGCAACCTGCGGAATGGAGGTGATGGCATCTTGTTGGAGGGGGCAGGTAAGCAACCCAAGATATGGAGAAGAAATTTGGATTTGGTTTTGCCCACGATGAGCCACCGTGCCAGAAGCTTGGCTGTTCAAATGGTTGAGAAGGCTGTTTACTATTTAATGAAGTTGTATGTGCGCATGATGTCCTGTTCTTGCCAGAGGAATATCGAAGGACATGGGCGAAGAAGATGAGGCAAGCCTTTGAAATCAGACAACCCTGTTGGATTTTTTTTTTTTCGCCATGGTTTTATGTGTGTGCGCTTGTGTAATCATGTTAATAATTCCCCGTGTTAACCACGCTCCCCCGTGTCCATCTAGGAGGAACAAGCTGCCAAATTGAAGGCAGAGAAGATCCGCGTCGCCCTGGAAAAGATCAAGGAGGCACAGGTCAAAAAGGTGGGGCCGCCGCTCTCTTTTTGCACACATCCACGAAACCTTTTGAAAGACCATTCCGACCCGTCTGACAAACGGCTGTCTGTTCGTATTTGCGGCGGCGGTGCGTTTTCTTTGTGAACTTCATTGGCGGCGGAGCGCGCAGAAGAAAATAGGTCATTGCAGTATTTTGAAATACGTGTGCGTTTCTGCCGGGGAGGGGGGCGAGACATCGGGAGCACGATTCAGGAAACAAGACAATGAGGAAACCTTCTACACAGAACCTCTTATTGACCACCAGCAACCAAACAAATGCTGATTTTACGGTGAACATCGGGGGTCCCTGAAAGCCGCGGCGCGTGCATGCCTCCATCTTTATTTATTTATTTCTTCCCCCAGTGAAGGAACTGTCCCTGTGAATGAGAGCAGCAGAATGGTGTCCTCTTACATGCCATGAATAGTTGAGACCCAACAGTGTTCCGACAAGCGGGGCTGGACGCCGCGCTGCCAAGTGAACACAATATGACAAGAGAAAGCGTGCTGGCGCAGGCGCCGCATAAAGAAAACCCCACAATGCTGCGATGTGCTACATTTTTAGTCTGGTTGTCAGCAGTCTTGTCTCACTTTGCTACATTTTGGATTCTTGACAATTAAACAGTTCGATCGTGTTTGGATTGAGGGTTCTGGATTGTAGCCCGTCGATGCGGTGTGGATTTTTGGGGGGGGGCTTCATTTAATTTTCTATACCAGACTAGCTTTTAGGTTTTAGGGGTCCCTCCTGTGAGAAATGTAGGTCAAGACTCCCCATGTCTTTGGCTAGCGGGACTCTTGGCATTCCCATTAGTCCAAGCGTCCCTTCAATCCACTCTACCCACCCCCTGATTGGATGCCAGGGTCCCCGGTGGGAGGGGATAAGCGGGAGGTCAAAGAATTTAGGGCGCTTTACTCCGTTTCACACCAGGACAAGTCTCAAATCGGCTGGATTAGTCGTGGTCAGATTAGTTTAAACCTGCTTGTTATTGAGGGTTTTTTATCGCCTACGGATGCAAAACTTTTAGATTATTGAGAGGTTGTATAGGCGCCATTGTGACCGCAGTGACCCTCAACTTTTGAAACGTGCTCTGCGAGCACATGACCGCGTTCCATCTTCTTCTCTTCCATCTCTTCATGTGGCTTAATTCCAGTGGGACGGTTCAAAATTATTCTATTGCTAATTTTCCCAAGGAAACAGGCCTCTAGGGGTTTATCTGAACGCTGGGGGTTATTGGTCCTTTGGTCAAAGTTTCTGTAAACTGATTAGAGGCAATAGGGCAATAATTATCCAGCGTTACCCATCGTTCTCAGAGATTCCTGCATGGGTTCTTTAATCGTAGCTAAAATAACAAAAACAACAAGCCATGAGGGTGTTTTTTTCCCCATAGGATTTGAATATGCTGCTATACTGTAGCGCTCAAGAATACATAATTAGAAGCCTTGACTAGTAAAATATAATAATGGGTGAATAAATTAATTGTTAAAGAATAATTATTATTTAAGCTTGACTTAAAATTACGTCTGATGCCATTTTTGAATAAACAATTCAAACTGAAATGCCTGCACAGAGATCATATTGGTGTGTCTTTACATTGTGCATCAAGTCAACCTACAGCGGCTCCTTTCCTTTCCTCCGCTTCCTCAGCTGGTGATCAGGGTCCACATGTCGGACGAGAGCTCCAAGACCATGATGGTGGACGAGAGGCAGACGGTGAGGCAGGTGCTGGACAGCCTGCTGGATAAGTCGCACTGTGGCTACAGTCCCGACTGGTCTCTCGTGGAAACCATCAATGAGCTACAGATGGGTAAGACAGGAGGACAAATAAACATTGTTTATGGTCCGAGGCTGTTGGCATGGATTGGAGGCTCTAACGTGTGCTGTTCTAAAAATTGTCACTGTTTGCAACCGCGGGCTAATTTTCATGATTGCAGGATCTCAGGACCCCAGAGGGATGAAATTAGGTGCACATTTGCGTGTCAGAACACTGCATATCTTCCATCTTCATTTCATTCCTCCCTCTTCTCTCTCCTCCCGCTCTCAGAGCGTATTTTCGAGGACCACGAGAACTTGGTGGAGAATCTCTTAAACTGGACCCGGGACAGCCACAACAAGCTGATGTTCATCGAACGCATCGAGAAATATGCCCTCTTCAAGAACCCTCAGGTGACCGTCAATATACCCCTCTGTGCACGCTTTACACACAAACGTTTATGCATGCTGAGTGCCGGCACAGCCCACAGACTCAGGCAGGGAACAGGGGAGTGGGTTTGTGTAGAAGAGCTGGAAGTAGGTCAAAGCGCCACAGCGAGTAAAGGTGAATAATTTATTTAACATAAGAGAAGGTGAGCCGCCGCCTTGCATCCCTCACTGTTCTTCTCGATCATCTCCAGAACTACTTGCTGGGGCGGAAGGAGACGTCGGAAATGGCTGACCGGAATAAAGAGGCTTTGTTGGAGGTGAGGTTGTGGGCAAGCACGAGCTTCCCTTTTGTTTCCGACACACCGGGACGATCTCTGACTTTTGAAGGGAATTTCTGTGCGTCCGTCAGGAGTGCTTCTGTGGCGGGTCGGTGTCCGTGCCGGAGATCGAGGGCATCCTGTGGCTGAAGGAGGACGGCAAGAAGTCGTGGAAGAAACGTTACTTCCTCCTCAGAGCCTCCGGGATCTACTACGTCCCCAAAGGCAAAGCCAAGGTCTGTGAAGTTTCTGGATGGTTCAGTTCGAGCTGCTCAGAGTGAAGATGGAGAACGGAGATGCGGGTTGAGGGTTATGAGAACCAGACTTACACAGGCCGCTCTGTGGTATTTCCTGTTGATCGAAATGAGGAGAAACAACACATGGGCTCCGTTTTTAGCCCCAGCCTCATCTCCAAAGTCATTTTATTACATCGCATTATTCACTGGCTGCGCTACCACAGACCAATGCTGTTGATTGTTCTACTGCCTTTATTCAAATCCCGCAACCGTGTGTGCGCAACCAAGTAGGTGGAGACCTGCCAAATGTTTGAGAGAAAAGAGCACTGCATTTTAGATCTGCCTGATTACCCTCAAAAACATGAGCACTGTGACTAAAGAAAAAAAAAATGTGATTAATGTGAAATAAAGACTTTTGCATTGGATGTTTCCATATATTTAAAGTTGTTCCACCCTCCTCTGTCTCCGCCCTTGCAGGCATCCAGAGATCTTGTGTGCTTCCTGCAGCTGGACCATGTTAACGTGTATTACGGCCAGGACTACCGCTGCAAATACAAGGCTCCTACCGACTACTGCCTGGCCCTGAAGGTGAAGCCCCGTCCCTCCACCTTCCTCCTGAGTGGAGACTTTTGTGTTGTGTGTTGTAAAATAAATAGTTTTTAGAGCTTCTAAGACAAGTGCATTTGCAATGCAGTATCATTGCCATAATGCATTAACAAATACACTGCTGTTTTTTGAATGGCAAATTACTTCCAGTCAAGTAACCTTTGATCGCTATTATTGATCACTATTAAAAAAATAAAGAGTTTTAAAGCAAAGAGTTTTGTATTTATAAGGATTTTATAGTGAAAAATATTTTGCTGCATCATTTCAGAAGAGAAAAAAATAATATTTTCTTCTATTTGCAGCATCCCCAAATCCAGAAGAAGTCCCAGTACATCAAGTATCTGTGTTGTGATGATGTCAGGACTCTGCACCAATGGGTGAATGGAATTCGCATCGCCAAGGTGAGCTACTTCTCTGGTTTGTCAAAGGGAATACTAAAGGGATGGTTCTCACTTCTAAGATAATTCATGTTATATAAATTATCTCTTTGTATGTAGTACGGCAAGCAACTATATGTAAACTACCAGGAGGCCATGAAGAGGACTGAGGCCGCCTACGATTGGTCCTCGCTCTCCACCGCCAGCATCCGATCAGGTTCCAGCTCCGCCAGCATTCCTGGTAAGTTCATTTCATATAGTGTATGTAAAGCTTAAAAAACGCTAGATGCTCAGTTTCCCGTATTCCGCTCAACGGCATCTCTCTTTTTAAGAATTTAGCAAGCAAAGGAAGACTATCATAAACACCATGACCTAAATAGAAGCATACTATCCAACAGTCTTATTAATACTGTGCTAGAAAGATCAAAAAGCTATAATTTTACTCCACTGGCAATATCCTTCTCTCAAAGTGTGTTTATGTCCTTTGTGTGTACATTCAGAGTCCCAGTCTAATCACTCAGGCCACTCAGACAGTGGAGTGGACACAGGCACTTCTCATGGCCGGTCCCAAAGTGTGGTGAGCTCCATTTTTTCTGAGGCCTGGAAGAGAGGTACCCAGATAGAGGAAAGCTCCAAGGTATGGCTCTCTGTCAAACACAGCTGGGATTAAAAAAAATCCCCTATAGTTGCAACACTGTTACCAAATATGACATTGACTTTCCTTTTGTTTCCCGTTAGGCATCCAGAGGTGGCACCCTGCCGCACGCTTCCCACGTTCACCGGCATCACAGCCAGCATTCAGCGGATCACCCGGCTCTGACGCCCCCTCCCCAACCTCAGGTGCAACCTCAACCAGTCCTACAACACCCTCCGCAGCTTCAGCATCCTGAGACACTGACCCAGGTGGCAACGCTACACCAGCACCTGCCTCCCCAGCATCAGTCTCCCCAGCAGGCACCACAGCCGGCTCCCCAGTTTCCCCAGCGCCCTCAGCCGTCGCCACAGTCTCCGCAGCAGCAGCAGCAGCAACAACTGCTACAGCTGCAGCAACAACAACAACTACAGCAACAACAACAACTACAGCTACAGCAGCAGCTACAGCAGCAACAACAGCTACAACTGCAGCAGCAGAGACAAGAGCAACAACAACAGCTACAGCAGCAGAGACAAGAGCAACAACAACAGCTGCAGCAGCAGAGACAACAACAGCAACAACAGCCGCAGCAACAGCTGCAGCAGCAGAGACAACCGCATCAACAATTTCAACAGCAGCAGCAGCAGCAGCAACAACTACAGCAGCAGCAGCAACAACTACAGCAGCAGCAGCAACAACTACAGCAGCAGCAGCAGCAACAACTACAGCAGCAGCAGCAGCAACAACTACAGCAGCAGCAACAACTACAGCAGCAGCAGCAGCAACAACTACAGCAACAACTACAGCAACAGCTACAGCAGCCGCAGACCATCGCTGGCTACAACCACATGCTCCCGCTGCCGCAACAGCTGGCTCCACCACCACCGCCACCTCCTCCCCCGCCGCCTCCTCTCCCACCCCTAGTTCAGGCGGTATCGCACCACTCTCCGGGGCCCACCATGTACAAATTCAGCACCATCAACCGGCTGCAGAACCAGATGGCCTCCCAGTCGGCTAATCACCACAGGTTTCCTGGTCACCTGCATGCGATAGGGCAGCAGGTTCTGCCCAGGGCTCCGACGCCACCGGCACCTCAGGTGCCCGTTAATGTGAATCACATCGCAGCGAGGACTAATGTCCCGCCTCCGCCTCCTCCTCCCCCTCCACCGGCCATGCCGACCCCCGGGTCAGCCATGGCGATGTTGAAGCGGGGCCCCCCCAGCCCGGCTACCCCGCCGGCTTTTATTCCCCCGCCTCCAGGACCTCCGGCTCCACAGACAAACGGATTGGCGTTTCCTCCGCCCCCTCCGCCGTATCCTACGGGTCAACATGTCTACCCCAACGGGCTGAAGCAGGCGTTGAAGGAGAGATTCCCCAGCCCGCCACGGGACCTCCTCCCTCCAAATGGGGTCCTCGAGGAGTCCCCACCGCCTGCCCCCGCTCCGCCACCTCCACCTCCTCCGCCTCCGCCTCCGCCGCCACCGCCTCCTCCTCCCCAGCAGTTCAATTTGCCAGCCCAGTTCCCGCCCCCCCCTGCACCGCCACCAGCGCCGCCCAAAACCTTCACCCCGGGCTTTGTCCGTCACACCGCCCCCAAACCGGTGTCGCCTGTCTCTCCTTTCCCCCCCGCCCCACCTCCCGCCGCCTTGGCTGGCCCGAACCCGCCCCCACCTCCACCCCCGCCTCCGCCTGCGCCCCTCAAGAAGCAGTTCAACCTGCAGGCGGGCCTCCCCCCTCCGACTCTCCCCAAGCAGCACGGCCTGTCTAAACAAGCGGCGCCCACCATGTCTTTGGTGAAACAACTAGCGAGTCAGTTTCCAGGAGCTTCGTCTCAAGTAGCCAGTAACGCTGAGAGCCCCAAACCGCCGCTCTCGCCACCCGCGGTCAAGACCAAACCGAGATGGCAGCCCGGTGGCGGCCCGCAACTGCAATCCCCGGAGTTCCCCCCTCCTCCAGACAACAACGTTGGCTTCCCCGCCGCCGCCGCCGCTGCTCCTCCTCCTCCACCGCCTCCTCCTCCCCCTCCGCCTCCGCCCCCAGCTCACGTCACCGGGCCGACTCCACCACCTCCCCCACTACCCCCCGGGAACCTGGGCTCCTTGTCTCGGAGGTCACCCCCCGTGTCCTCCGGTTTCGGGGGCAAGAAAGCGCCTCCCGCCCCGCAGAGGGACTCCAGCTCCAAGTTCAACGCCTCGGATTCTTACGAGGAATCCAGGAGAAACTTGCTCAGCAAGTTTGCGCCTCCCCAGAACAGCGCCTCACCGGGTCCCACGTCCTCCTCCAGGGGATCCCCAGCCAAGGAGCCTTCAACTGGGCCCCGTGCCCCCCCGAAACCAGGCAAGCTCAACCTGGCCAACCTGCCCATGGCGCTGCAGGCTAAAGTGAGCCAGGTAAAGCAGACCAGCGGGGACTTCCCCTCCCCACCACCCGAGAGCGCCTACTTCCCGCCTCCTCCGCCAGCCTCTGAGCTCTTCCCCCCTCCTCCGCCTCCCGGTGGCGACGCCCACAGCGGAGGACCTCCTCGGGTGGCCGTGGTCAATCCACAGCCCCAGGCTCCCCCTCCTCCTCCGCCCGTCTCCCTCGTCAGCAACTCTACGTGGGGGAAGAGCTCACTGAAGAAGACTCCTCCGCCCACGCTCGTGCGGCGTAGCAACGCCACGCCGGAGCCCGCTCCGCTCTCCCCGCCTCCGCCCACCTCCCCGAAGGGCAGCTCGGGCCAGCCCAATTTCCTGGATGATCTCCACCGGACACTGAAGCGAAAGTCGGTGGGTCGCCAAGGTTCCCTCAACTCGGCCGGCCTCGCGGGCAAGCCGGACGCCGTGGGGACAATGGACGACATGGCGCTGCCTCCCCCGCCCCCCGAGCTGCTCCTGGACGAAGGACAGCAGAGCAACGGAGGAAACGGTGCCTACATGTCCGGAAACATCTCAGGCTATGCAACAATACGACGAGGACCCCCGCCCGCACCGCCCAAACGAGGGGACGCAACCAAACTTACCGGGGAGTGTTGAAGCGCGGAGGTCATTATGAAGGTGGCTGAATAGCAGAATATATTGAACTGAACACTCGTTGGTGAGATGGGAGCAAACTCCTGAACAGCTTCGGCCCTGTTAAAGAGACTGTGTACATATTAAAACCCAAACCAGACCACGGGTCCGTTGGTGTTGGCTAATTATTGCCGTTTCTTTAACATGCTTAGCGTTCCGGATCGGTGGGGTTCAGACTGGAGCGGGTAAGTTTGAGGTCACAGAAAAGAAAAGAAAAAGGTCTTAATTTTCTGCGATCGTCTAAACTCTCTGGAAGACATTGTATTATGGTATAACCCCGCCCATCTGGTACACCAAGCAAATTTAAAATAAACACTAATAAGAAAGTCTGAGCCAAACCACGTACTAGAGACAAAAAACAAAACAAAATACATCTGGATCTTTCTGATTGGTACTGCATGGACTTCATGTGAGACCAACCGAGTGTTTGCATGAGAGGAGCTGAGACTAGAGAGCCACACATGCATGCATGTGTGGCTGATTATATGGTGGTGAAGTAGTTCACCATTGGAGAAGGCCTTCGAGGAGGGGGGACAGTGAGGTTTGTTTTTATAAAGAATTATTTAATGAGCGATAAACAGAAGGACTTTTCTTTCTTTCTTTTTTTTTTGTACGTCTGTCTTTTCTTCGCTGCTTCACAAAGTCTTGAGAGGAGCAAAACACGAGGGCACAATGGAATGTATCTGGGACGGTGTAATTAAGAACAAGAGTTACACACACAAAAGCAATGATTCAGCAGCATAAATGTTAAACTTTTAAATCTGTCGACATTTCTAGACTGTTTCAACACTTTAGCAAAGCATCAGAAGGAAGCCTTATCCCCAAAGTGTTGCACAGAGGTCAAAAGCAAAATGTAAGTTAGTTTCTAAAGGTTCAGCAGTGCCTGGACTGAGGAGGAAGAAGAAGAGGAGACATGTTTTTTGTACTTTATTTAATGTAAATGGAGGAGCAGGAGGCCTGTGACTGTGGGTTCCCCCGTGCGCTGGCTCGATTTTGGACCTCGTTCCTCACATCGTGTCTGTACAGTCGTAGCTGCTACTCAGTTACTGTTGCCCCCCCCCCCCCTCATCCTCGCCGCCGCTTTTTTAAAGTCACATGGTATCGCAGTTTGGGAAGTAGAATGTACAGGTTGGATTCAGTCCTGCGAAGTATACTCATCCACACAAGCTAACCCAGTATAAAAGAATACATTTTACATCATTAAATCATGTACTGGATTGGATCATGAAGGGTTCTAATTTCAAGCAGCAATGCCTTTTATTTTTCCGGGTGCTAATGTTGTCCGTTTCAAGGAACTCCTCATCAACATGTCCTTCTTTGCAAGGATGACATATCATTATTATCTCAGACTGTTTAAACTGGTTTTAAATTGACGTATAACTGATTACCATTGTCTTAACCGGATGTTTGCTACAGTGCAGTATGTAAGTTATTGATGTGCTGATGTGAACATGTGGGGCCAAGTGAAATGAAGACAAATGGTTGCAGACGTGTCCTGCATATAAACTGAAAATCACAATATAAATGTTAAAACCAGACTGGAATCTGTCCTCATTTGTTGAAACGGTTTGGATAAGGTGTAGAAATGTAGGCGATCTGCTTCATGCAGTGCATTTAGACACCATGATTTCACCATCTATGTACAAAGGATTAAAATGGGAACCATGTTTGTTGGTAAGTAGAGCTTAGACTCCCTCTAGTGTTTTTTTTGTTATCCTACACCAGTGGTTCCCATCTCTGCTAACCCACAGACACAAAGGAGAGGGAGAGTGGGTCGTAGATTTTATTCCTATTTTATTAGCATTAAAATGAATAAACAAGTGGGAAAAGTGAGGTTATATGTACAAACTACATGAGTTTATGTGTTGAAATGCAATTCATTCCAAACAAAAGGTACAACCCATTTGGGTCCATCCTATATCATCGAAGGGCCTCAACTATAAGTGTTTAGGAACGACTTCCTACACTGAGAAGGAAAACCGCAACACCACATCGAACAGTCTTTTATTGTCAAATAAAATCATTTAAATTGAGGGGATTGAGCTACAATGTAAACGTGTTTCTCCATCAAATAGCACAAAAAAGCAACCATATAATGACTTGCATATTTTATTTTCAATTCAAACTTGTCTGCTCATTAGCACCTAAATGTCTCCAGAGTGAGCTAGAATGTCACACCAGATAGTTGGGCAAGATGTCGCCTCTAGGCCGCGGAGGGATCTGCCAGGCTGGAGGGGCGGAAGCATCCGGTACTGCTGAAAGACGTTGGGACTCTGGTCAGTTCCATGCATTGAATATCACACTGGAGAAACGTATATTGAGATTCAGCAGCTGATTGTAGTTTACCTCTATTTACCAATGGGATGTTGAACTGGTGTCTCCCTCTAGAGAACACCTGTATAACAAAAGCTTTTGTTACTCACGTTCCCTCTATACTTCAGGTTACTGCACAAATAGAAGAAAGAGCAAATGAAAGACGACAGCATTGATCCCCTTATGTGACCCCGCTTGTGTCCTCACCTCCTCGCTAGACTCTGAGCTGGAGCTGGAGGAGCCGCTGCCGCACCTGAGGGACACCACCTGGGCCGAGGTGGCCGACATTCGAACCCGACTGGAGCAGGACAGGGATTGCTGAGGTCGAAGGAGACGGTGGTATTTTTTTTTGGCGTTGTTGAATAACGCACATATCTCGTCTCATTGCGTCACGGCCGCGGATTTGATCAACACACTCTGTCCCAGTGAACGTGGGCCAACGCAAACATTGGGCTGCATCGGTCGGTCAACACGCTTCCTACCCAGAACTGAGATATGAAGCCTTCAGCGCCCAAGAGTTGTGTACAGATACAGTTTGATATTCAACCCACCCCGCTGATCCTATATAGTGTCACACTATAAGAGGCAGAACTCTATTTCACATATCATTCATTTCACTCCAGGTGAACTGATACAAACCATCACCCATTTTAATGGGTCATTGAATGCCTCACCACGAAGAAGCCAGGTCTGAAGGCACATGTCTGGGGGTTGTTTCCCGAAGCCTTTACACACTCCGTCTCTTTAATGCCAAACGCCATCAGCAGGTCAGCTGTGTTCAGGCCCATGGGAATCACCTGGGAGACATTTGATAAAGATGTCATGAAAGAGAACATCTAGTACTGCTGTACATACTGTAAATATCCTCCACAGCATAAGAAAATGCTTATGGGCACGCTTTAGATATATCCTGGAGACCTCTGTGTGTGTGTGTGTGTGTGTGTGTGTGGACTCACCCTCGTGACAGAGCCTTTAGTGACCCGGTAAAGGTGGCTGGCGGCGTGCACCGAGTTGACCTCGGCCAGAGCCGCTGCCAGGCCCCTCTCTGCCAGGGACTCCAGCGGGATTCCTGCAAGGGCAAAGGTGCGGCGAAGGGTCAGTCGCAAGCGTCTACTTTTGAAGTAAATAGCGAGAGAGAGAGACACTCACCCGAGCATCCCAGAGACTGCAGCAGGGCCAAGAGGAGCACGTGTGACTTCATCCCCACGAGCACCAGAGCGAAATTGCTCAGTTCCTCGTCGAGCTCCCTCTTAACGTGTGTCCCCGAGGGGCCCCGTGTGCCGCCCCTTACCCTCGGTCACCCCCTAAAAACTCCCTCCCCTCTCGTCTCACTGGCTTCCTTCACGCAACAGACGTTAACCTTTGTCCAGCTCTATTGATCCCGTTGCGATGCCCCAAATTAAATAAGCACCTTGATAAGAATTCAGATCGGACAGCTTTCGTTCACAACCTTATTGTATACTGCTCAAATCTGAATTATTGCGCTAAATCCAATTCATTCAGCAGCTTCTTATGGGACCGTAGGCATTTATAAATAGTCTTTTAATTAGTTGAAATCAACAAATACGATCCCTAGAAAATTAAAGTTAATTGCAGATAAGGTGTCATAACTGGAGACACTGACAAACAGTACATTTATTAATTCATTGTGTTTGCTTCACCTCTCCGATAGTGATTTAGATTTAGCTTTTGGACTGTTGGTTTCATAGAACGTATTCACCTGTTGAAAAACTACATGAATCCAATAATCTCTTACTCGGATAACATCTTTATTACATTCATCGTCAATATCAAAAATACTTCACAATTTGGGCTTGTAATGAAGTAAAGTTCTTGTAAACAATAAATATATTATCTGTTACATTTTACAGCACCTTATTCAGCTGTCTAAACTACGTATTTGTTCCCCTTCAGCCATTTCAACTAAAAATAATACGTCTTTAAGTGAGCTGACACCACTGACAAAAGAATGAGTCCTGCAAAAATGCCATTGCTCGGGATTTTGGTATTTACAAATACAACTAAGAGCGCTACACAATTTTCTGTGGCAGCATTCCATCCAAACACACGAGGCAAAGATCTGATGTTTTCTGATCTGTACCTTGTTACTCTGTCTGAGCCGTGCACCTAATCTGTACTAAGAGTTATTACAAACCTTGATTCATTTTTAATCGGTTTTAGTCAAACCGTTACAGTGTAAACGCATCAAAGTTAAAAGGTGCTTGACGTGTGAAATAGCCGCTCTCACGTTGACTCTACGCACGCAAAATATCAGTCCTCTCCTCATCGTTCAAGTGTTGACATCAGAGGATCCATGGCGGCGAGGAAGCAGGCTTCAAACTCCTGGTCTGAGAAGCGAGCCACGGACTGACGTGCGTTCTCTCTGATTTGCAGCCGGCTGGCGGGTTCCAGCGCCAGGATCCTGTCTATGGCCTCCGCGTAACTGTCCTCGTCCTCAGCCAGAAAGCCTGTCTGGCCCCCTTCGAAAGGTACCACGATGTCCAGCTTGGGGCCGCCGGACTTGTGTGCCAGAATGACCTTCCCCGCGGCCATACACTCCACGATGCCTACAAGAGAACAGAGATGCACTTTTCAAATCATTGAAATCAAATTAGACAATCTAAACAAACCTCACCTCGGGTTATTTACCTATTCCAAAGTGTTCGTTCCACATGGTATGCAGTCCGATGGTGGCTTCTGCTATCTCTCTCTTCAGCTCGTCGAAGGGCACGTTCAGTTTGAACGCCACTCTGTCCGCGACTCCCAGCTCCTGGCACAGACCCCGCAACATGAGCACCCGGTCCTCGTCTTCCTGATTCCTGCAGCCGCCAATCAGAACCAGCTTCAGCGCCTCCCTGCCCCCCGGCCCCTCCCTCCTACTGTCTAAGACCTTCTTGAAAGCTTTGATCTGCAGACGGTGGTCCTTCTCCGGCCTGAACTGCCCGATGGAAACGATCGAGTGGCACTTCTTGTTCCCGTCCTCCTCCAGTGGGACATCCAGGAAGGCGCTGACGTCGCAGGGCGGATAGACCACGCTGGTGCGGTTGGGCGCGCGCCACAGAGACAGGATGTGATCGAGGGTCCAGGAGGAGTTGACCATGATGAGGTCGCTGCAGGAGCCGGCCATGCCGTAAAACAGAGCGAGCAGGCAGTAGTATACCACCTTGAATGCACTCAGGAAGAGACTGTCGGTGACGTAGTCCGGGTTGTTGAACCTAAAACATCAACAGTTTGTTATTCGAGGGGTTCGCAAGGAGCTCATTTTACTTGAAATGACCAATACATTTCGGCTCTGTATGTACGGCAGTTACTTCAGGTCACCAGTAGAGGTCAATAAAGGTCATTCAACATTGCCTTTTCTTTATCAATGTGTATGAAATAGTTAATTATTCAGTGTGGAACGGGATGATAGCTTCTGGTATACGATCTTTTAAAAGTCCCTGAATGCCATGTTCTCAACCTTGCCCTTGTGACAAATGTCTTTGTGAAGAAACACAAGTATTACCTGGGGTTCCTCTCTCTCACTACAGACAACATGTCAGTGCTGATGGTGGGGTAGTGAACGTAACTCCCCACGCTGCAGCCTCCTAAGTAGCGGAACAGGGGCAGGGTGAAGGCGTAGCCCATGGAGTCGATGTAGATGTCTGGGACAAACTCCGTCAGCGCCTCCCATCCCAGGAAGATGGAGCCCACACTCTGTCCCAGCAGGGTGAAGTGAGGGAACAGGCCGGGCTCCACGAGCAGCCGGTGCCTCAGGAACACAAACTGAACAGGGCGAGGGAGCGCTATGTTGAAACGCCGCCGCGCCCCGTCCAAAATCTGCTGACCCGTCACACCAAGGTCCCCGGTGTACACCACAAAGTTTATGTCCACGTACCTGAGAGGGAGTAAATCAAACGTAAGATACCGCATCGGTAAAGGGTAAACGTGAAGCCGTTCCGCATCGCATACGCTGTTTTGGGTTGTATTCCTCACTCAGAACATCGAAACTAAAATGCATTAAAAACGGTCTTCACCTGCTCTGCAACGCCCTGATGGCACACCAGAGCACCCGCTCTCCCCCGCCACCGGCGTTGCAGTACGGGTGGAAGAAGGCCACCGTGGGACGACCGTCCCTCGCCCGGCGCGCGCTCCTGCTGCTCTGGAGCCAGAAGCGCACCGCCAGCACCAGCAGGACCAGGACGGCGATCAGCAGCACACACAGAAACAGCAGCGGCAGCAGCATCTTCCACAGCAACCTGAAACACAGCGATGCCACCGTGAGTGCAGGAAAGTGATTACATCAACATGGCGGTTTTATGAGTGAGAAATGTAAACGCTGAAATGTATTGATCTAACTAGTAATGAATCATAAAAAGTACAGGGGGAAAAAATGCTTTTTGAAATGTGTGCAGTTAACTTCCGAGATTTACTGAGTCAGAAGTAAAGACTGTGACCCTAAAAGGTTAAAGGCCACCGATGAGGCTTCTCAAGAAAAGAACTGTTCTTTAAGGAGCCTCATACATGTCTCCTGGTGGAGGCATAATAAGAAGAAGAAAAGGGAATATTAACTAGTGCCACATATTGTTAGAATAACGTTACAACGCTGACGTCACGCATGAGCTCGTTCATGGCAACGCTAGCAGCATTAGCCTAGCGTAAAGGAGCAAATTAGTGTTGTATTTACCCCCCTCAAAGCAAACGCTGACAAGGAATTAG
The DNA here is from genome assembly GCF_964276395.1 of Gasterosteus aculeatus. NCBI lineage: Eukaryota > Metazoa > Chordata > Actinopteri > Perciformes > Gasterosteidae > Gasterosteus > Gasterosteus aculeatus. The sequence continues at coordinate 23,845,283 of NC_135688.1, read as the reverse complement.
CTTCAGGTTAGCTAACGTTAAATAACCTGAACAATGAGTTAATCAACCTTTTTATGAGTAGCATGGTGGTTAATGGCTATCGTTGCCAAAGCAGCAGCGAGCATACAAACAAATGCAACGAGCGCAACACATTTTTCAAGATAAAAATATATATATATATTTTTAAAGTAGCAGGTTGGAAAGCCAGTATAATATCTTACCTTGTTATTTCACACAAACAGTGGACCAACTGATCGTGGCCCGACATCTTGCCTGGAGAAATCTAAAAACACATCACCTCCTTCCAAGTTGTCACGTTCGTCCTTTTTCTAAAAAGGAAAAAGGTTATTTATTTAGCGCCATCTAGCGGCGAGGATGTATTAGCGCGCCCTTGTTTTCAGCTCATATAGATAAACAGATGTAGTGTTGAGCTAAAATGAATTTAGGCTGAAAATATCAGATATTTCACCTACGGGCTATATAACACCAATAGTATACTAACGTCCTCCCTCTCAACAACTATGACTGATCTATGGTCCAACTTTAAAAACAGTAATGTTTAACTTCTGAATAAACACAGTTTCAATCAATATTGGGTCCCTGACCCTGTGGTTTTAATAAACCTCGACCATTTCCACTCTGGATTCTAACAACATGAGGACTCTTTTGATTTTGTTTGTATTAATACATTCGGACAAACTCCTGAGGACAGGAGGCTGCGAAGAAACGCAGTAAGTTTATTTTCTCAAAAAGTTATTTGGTGCCCGTGAAGTTAAATTTTCCCACAAAGAATTTGACTTTTCTTTTCGTCCAGGGACCAAATTTTATCGATCACCCCGAGAACACTGGAACAGGTGGACATCTTGAAGAATATTTCTTCTCAACATGAGGTAGAAAGGAGACTTTTATTTTGTGATTACATTTTTTCTGTCTGTAATCATTGTGTCAAATACGTGCTCCCAGACAGCCTTATGGCAGCCCGTGTCGTCTCACTACATCAAAGAAGAAACGGAGGTCCATCTGTTTGTTCCTGCAAACAGCTCAGAGACCGTCAAGGGCCTTCTGCACAAAGGGGCCATAACACACGAGTATGTCGCCGGTCACAAAGCAGAGTTGTGCAACGAGTTGCGAGCTTTCGGTAGTTACTTGTATGTTTGTTTCAGGGTGTTACTGTCCAACGCCAACGAGCTGATTGAAATGCAAACGAGGAACTACTCCACTGACCCCCGAAGCAGCTCATCTTTCTACGAGAGATATCACAATCTTGAAGATGTATGCTTTTCATTTTTTAACTGCTGGATTCCAAGTTATAACATAACATTGACTTTTCTATTGATTTTGCGTCAACAAACAGTTCTTCAGTACAGGATTATTGGTGTGCTGCTGATGCGCTGCATCTCAAGTCAATATGACTGTTATGTGACTGTTGACATCCAAACACTCTGTCTCCGCTGTAGATCTTTTATTGGATAAACAAGACCCAACAGGACAACCCGAGCACAGTTAAAGCCATTCTCATCGGCTCCTCGTACGAGAAGCGGCCCCTCTACGCTCTGAAGGTACACCCTCCAATGGTGATCATCCCTCACCCCCCCTTAGAATAAGAATCATTCAAACCGTTGTTTTCCAGCCAAAGATCTGACCTGTGAGAGAAATTCAAACTGTTTTGGGGTTTATACCCCCACTCCATCTCTCCATCTCAGCTGTCTCTAAATAACGACCTGAACAAGAAAGCAATGTGGATTGACTGTGGGATCCATGCCAGAGAGTGGATCTCTCCGGCTTTCTGCTTATGGTTTGTACAATATGTGAGTGCCTTTTAACGTGGTATCAATCGTGTGGGGAATCTTTTGCAGTACAAGGGTTTGACTGGTCTAGCGCTAAAATCATTTTCCTTGTATTTGTTTTGCACAGGCGTTGGCATTTTACAAGATAAACCAAGACATTACGGACATCCTGGACAACATGGATGTCTACATCCTGCCTGTTATGAACCCCGATGGATACCAGTACACATGGACCACAGTGAGAACACATATTGTTTCGCTGAGTGCTCCTGCCTTTGTATAGAGAACAATTACGACAATTTGTGATTCCCTTTGATTTATTTGCCTCAGAACAGGATGTGGAGGAAAAATCGCTCCGTCAACAGGAGCAACAACTGCATTGGGGTCGACCTCAACCGAAACTTTGATGCCAACTGGTGCAGTGAGTCTTGCACCCGTCTTTTTTGAGGAATTCACTGAACTGTGTCTTCTGTCATATATGAGAGTCTCGAGTCACCTCTAAGGTGAAGTGATTCCGTGTCTCCCAGCGGAGGGGGCCTCTGATGAGCCCTGCACTGAGATCTACTGCGGTGCGTATCCCGAGTCGGAACCAGAGTCGCGGGCCGTGGCCGACTTCCTGCGCAGTCACAAGGACTCAGTGCAGCTGTACCTCAGCATCCACTCCTACTCGCAGATGCTGCTCTTCCCGTACTCCTGCACCCTGGATGAAGCAGAGAACCACAACGACCTGGTGAGGGGATGGTCGTAGAAAATGACCTGATCCCGTCACTTCGAATGCAGAATACAACACAGGAACACTGACACGTGTTTGTGTCTTCTTCTTTTTAAAAAGCTTGAGATGGTTCAAGAAGCTGCCCAGGTAATCAGAAGACACTACAGGAACACCTACAAATATGGATCTGGAGCAAAGACAATATGTAAGGAGGGCCCCCTTTTATTTTTAAAGCAAAACCAGCCGGGCTCAATTCAGTCACTGGATGTCCGATGCATGTCTCCTTCTGTTCTCCAGACTTGGCTCCCGGCGGTTCTGACGATTGGGCTTACAAACTCGGCATCAAATACTCCTTCACATTTGAGCTGCAGGACCGCGGGCGATATGGCTTCCTCCTGCCACCGTCTTACATTTCCAAAGCCTGCAACGAAGCTCTGATTGCTGTGAAGACCATTGCTCTCAAAGTTATCGAGAAAACGAAAACTTACTAAGCAATTCAGGCTGAGAGTTCAATGTTTAAAGTCATTTTTGTGAACATTAAAACATGAAGCCGTAGAACTGTTTGTTCTGAATGTTCTTCTTCCATTTATTTTTTACTTTCTAAGCACACGTATTAGTGGTGATGTATTTGTCAGAAAAGTAGCTCTAATGGAAGCACAGATAATACATTGAATGCGTGTGGTCTTATATACATTCATCTAAACAATGAGATCTCATGTACAATGTAATGCAATCTAATAACGTTAGTCTGTTAAATAATAAAAAACTATTGTTTATGAGCAAAGGTATGTTTGGTTCTTCACTGACAATGACACAAATATATGGCATGTCATAAGAGCCTTATCAATTTCATAAACTCAGTTACTGCAATGACCATACATGCAATAACTACTACTCTTATCTTGAACGTGTTATTCTTGTAATCACAATAACACTTCTAACATAACAGGTTAACATTGCATGCCACTCAGTTGGTTACAATACACTCAGTTACCCAAATAATGTGAACCTTTAAAGCACTCCATGAGTTGCTAAATAACTCACAAAGAAGGTGTCATCAAGTTCTATTTCAGTATCGACCAACCAATATTAATGAAGAAGCCTTCACATCTTCCGCCGCAAACTAAAGACACACCTCTTCAGACTCTACCTCGACTAAAGACTAACAAATTGTAGCACTTAAATTGTACTTGTAACGTCACTCATCTATAGCAAATTGTAAATTGGCTTATTTGAGGAAATTGCACTTTCTTGTTTCTCGTTCTCCTGAGTTTGTACCCTATGGTTGAATGCACTTATTGTACGTCGCTTTGGATAAAAGCGTCAGCTAAATGACATGTAATGTAATGTAAAAGAAGTGTTTGTTAAATAATACACACTCCATACCAATCAGTGGCAGTACTGCACTAATTATCTTTTTTGACAACCGGTAATAAACTCTCACGAAGAAGAAAGAGACCAATGAGTGAATGGCGGCAACGCAACATTTCCCTTGAGGACAAACGGCCTCTAAAAACCACCGAAGAAGAAAAAGCAGACGCTCTGCCTCCGCCACCATGAAGGCACCGATGGCAGTTTCTGCCCCTAGCTTGGAAGAATAAACATTTTTATTTCTAAAAGTGCTGAATCCACTTCTTGGACTTAAGTAGATGCGACGCCGAATCAATATCTTGGGTGAGACCGCTTTTGCAGCTGCACTTTTTCATAAAGCACGCCACAGAGTCCAGCTTGAAGGCCCCGCGCTCAAAGAAAACATGAAGTCATTAACGTTAGCTCTGCGGTTCACTTACTTTAGCATTAGCCGCCCTTCGGTTGTGTGTTTTCATTAACGACCGGAACAGTCCCGTCTCACGTATACGTGCGTGACGTTTAAACACATTTAAAGAAAAGCAAACGCAATAGTTAGCTGGGGAACTTGGAGCTAACGTTAAGCTAGCATTAAGCGAATAGCACCTGCACGCACGTTAACGGGCCGAACCATTTGTATGTGTCTAATGTTTTGGATGCGTTGCGACTTGTGGCACAACGATCGTAGCCACATTCCTATCCCAATGTTTAGGGAAGACTGCTAGATTTAAATAATATTATGAAAACGTTAATTGTGATTTAGAATGAATGAAATCAGGCTTGGAAGTGCATCTCTGGCAGTCTTATTCTGTCTCGTGTTTTAATGCAGATGATTAATCATTGCCGCTTCATTACTGTTTGTCCTTTTTCCAGTCCTGCAGAATGTCCAAGATCAGGCGGAAGGTAACAGTGGAGAATTCAAAAACCATATCTGATAGCAGCAGCAGCAGCAGCACCACGACCAGCAGCACCAGTAACCCCGCCGCCCCATCCCGCCGGCCCAGTGTGTTTGAAAGACTTGGCCCCAGCACTGGGAGTAATGCTGCTGATGTATGTGGAGCCTGGTTATGTATCCCCGCTGTGTGATGCTGCTGTATCTCACCAAGCTCGTCTGTATGTATCTTTCAGAGTCACTGCAGAAATTGGCTGAAGACCGGTAATTGCAGTTACGGCAACACTTGTCGCTACACACATGGAACTCAGCCACGAGGCAAAGGATTTAGCTTCAGCCGGTAAGGTGGCTTGTTTTTAGTAACTTTGGTGTGTTGTGATTTTCTGCATTCAACCTTCTGATTAATGTATCTGGTTTTGTTTCGATCTTGGTCCCATCAAAACAAATGTCTTATTACCCATAGCTTTGTTGACCCCCAAATCCATGTCTGTGTATGTCGTAACGGAGCAGGTCAGCTGAGAGACCCACAGGTGATCTGCGGGAGAGGATGAAGAATAAAAGACAGGATGTTGACCCAGAAAACTTGAAGCGTGACCTAGACGAGCCCGCATCCCCCACAGCTAGAGTTAGTTCTCTGCTCTTTCAGTCTCTTTTTTTTTTTAAGACGGAAGTGACCCCTCATGTGGGTGTTGTTCTAACATCTGTATGCATATGCGTCTACAGCAGAGAGACTCCTCCAGAGGCCGACACAGGGAAAAGGAGGATATAAAGATCACAAAGGAGCGCACCCCAGCCAGTGAAGAAGAGCCCACAGAGTGGGAAACCAATCGCGAAGGTGAGCTTGTTTTTTTCATTTGTTTAATGTTGGTATTTGAAATTAACTTAATTTCCTTAACGTGGGCTTTAATGTGACATGTTCTAAGATTCAGATTACTATAGAATTATATTTTTTTCTTTTTCTTTTTCCTTTAAGACTCCGATATCGGTGACTACGACTACGAGTTATCCCTCGAGATGAAGCGCCAGAAGATTCAGCGCGAGCTGATGAAATTGGAGCAGGAGAACTTGGACAAGAGGGAGGAAATTATCATTAAGAAAGATGAGACGCCCGCAAAAACAAGAGCACAAGCCATGCCAAAGGTAGGTAACTGGGTTGATTGAATTTAATGATTTTTATTTATTTTTATGTATTTGGAAAGTGTTTCTAAGAGAGCGGCTAGGAGGGACTGTGACTTTTTACATAAAAAATAAATAAAAAAAGCGTTATCTTGATCTGTTGCCTCTGTCCCTCAGGCCTCCCCAGAGCTGCTAAGCAAGCAAGACTCGCCCTCATCCCGGAAGTCAACTGGATCCCCAAAACACAAAAGTGGAAACAAAGGACCAGGCTCTGGAAAGAAGGAGAAGAAGGCCGTAGTGCCCTCACCAGTTTCTGAATCTACCAGGTAAGAGTCTGGGTTAGCCCGTTATTTTTAGGTTCCAGGATGTCTCATAAACTACACTACTGTTTTCACTGACATTTGGTGGAAAGAACTGATAGATAATTATTCTACCCTCTTTGGTTCAGGCCTTCAAAAGGGAGCCACAGTAAGAAGAAAGGGCCCCGGACCCCCAGTCCCCCTCCCCCGGTCCCTCTAGATATTCCTGTTGTTGGTAAAAAACACAAAGGAAAGCACAAGAACAAGGAGAAGTCTGAGGAGAAGCAGAAGGAGGCAAAGGATCGAGGGAGAGATATTGAAAAACACAAAGAGAAAAAGGAGAAACGCAGGTAAAGTGTTAATGAAAGGTGGATTATTGTTATGAGTGCGTGTGTGTGCTCTCATTTAACCGAGGATTTCTCTTCCTGAACGTAGGGACAGGTCAGACAGTTCCCACAAGGCCAAGCGCTCAATGACATCAGAGGAGCGTTCTGGCAGTGTGTCCTCTCCCTCCAGGGGCACTACACCCACGGCCAGGAAGAAGTCCACCTCTCCGAAAGCTTTGTCCCACAAGACCCCAGTGCTGGTCTCCCCTCCTCGCAGGTCAGCACACCCGGAGCCACCGAGCAAAGCTTTTCTTTCAGCACGCTTTAATCTGTATCTGTGTTATTTGGTCACGATGACAACGGTGTGGTTTAAGCAGTGGAATGACAGTCCTTTGCCACGGCAGGTCTCCCACTCCTCCACGCCACCAGCGCACCCCCACTCCTCCACGCCACAAGCGCACCCCCACTCCTCCACGCCACCATTCGCCCTCCTCCAACTCTGGTTCCTCGGCCCAGCGGAACTCTTCGTCTCCTCGCCGCCGCCGCTCGTCCTCCCCCGCCTACCACCGGAGCGCGGTGGTCCTGACGTCCGCCTCCTCCCCTCCGAGCTCCCGGCGGTCCCGGTCCCCTCCCGCGTCCCACAGCGCCTCCTCTCCCCACCGCCGGTCCGACCGATCGAGCCCCGGCCAGCGCCACTCCAGGGGCCGCGAGAGGAGCCGCGGAGAAAGAGAGAGGAGTCCGCCTGCTCAGGAGCGCAGGCATGAGCGCAGAGATGGTGACTTTTATGTTCTAGTACCTTGTTTTCTTGTCTGCCATTCGATACAGTGAACACATCTGTCGTTTTTGGCAAAGCAGATTCAGCAGTTTCTTATGAAATATGGTCCCCATCAATTGTATTTAAAGTGATTTCCTTCGACGGTTGCTCAACATTTTGTCTCTTCTAAACAGAAAGCCGCAGCAAGCGAGAGAAAGAGCGCGATGATCGGGACTACGAGCCCGAACAGGTCTCGTCGCGGGACGCCCGCGATGATCGGGAGACCAGAGAGGCCCGCGAGCGACGGGACGCTCGCTCGCGAGGCAGGGATACGGCCCGAGAGACCCGTGACCATCGAGACAACCGGGACGTGAAGGAAACCAGAGAAAGCCGAGCGGAGACCCGCTCCAGCCGAGAGTCGCTGGAGCGCCGCGACCGCGAACGAGAGAGGGACCGCGAGAAGGAGAGGGACAAAGACAGAGAGCGAGAAAAGGAGAGGGAGAGGACTGACAACCACCGGAAGGAGGAACCGGCTCAGGAGGACAGGAGTTATGGCCGAGGTCACGGACGGGAGGATGGGGGCAGAGCTGAAGGAAGGACGGAGAACAGGATAGACAGGACCGAGAGGAACAGCCGAGGGAGAGGGCGAGCCAATGAAACGTCTGACAAAGGCACGGACTGACATCACATTATACGTTCGTTATACTGTGGGAAATGTTTAGTAACGAGCAGCTTTTCAGGTCACGCCGACAGCTCGTTAAAGTTCCTCTGTGTCCGTCATTTCCTTCCAGGCTCAAACAGGAACTCCCGGGGTTCCCAACTGGAGAGCGGCCATGACAACTGGGAGTCCCGGAGCAGCGGCGTGCGTGAGCGGAGTGTGGAGAGGAGCACCGATCGCAGCGCTACCGAGCGGAGCTCCGAGAGGGGCTCGGACCGAGATCGCTACGAGGGGGACAGGAGAGGAGAGGCCAGAGACTCCTCGTACGACAGGAGAGGAGGGCACGGAGAGCGGGATCGGAGAGACAACCGAGAAAGAGGCGGAGGTAAGGATTTGCTATATTTTCCACCAACTAAAAAACGTATGGTGTATTATTATTATTATTATTATTTTTATTTTTTGGCTAAGCATTATGACTTCCTGTTTCACCAGATCAAAGAGCAGCCTCTCCCGTCAGACACCAGGGGAGATCAGATGAGTCTGAGAGGGAGGACCGGAGGGAGGACCGCAGGGCAGATAGACCAGAGGACAGAAGAGACGACAGGACCCGTGACCGAGAGAGGGAGCGGGAGAGGGAGAAAGAGAAGGAGAGGGAGAGGGAAAAGGAGCGAGAGAAGGAGGTGGAGAGGGAGCGTGTCAGGGAGAGGGAACGGGAACGAGAAAGGGAGAGAGAGCGCGAGAGGGAGAGGGAACGGGAGCGGGAGGAGCGCGAACGGGAGAGGGAGGAACGGGAGCGGGAGAGGGAGAGGAAAGAGCGCGAGAGAGAGAGGGAGCGCGAGAGAGAGAGGGAGCAACGGGAGCAGCGGGAGAGGGAGAGGCAGCGGGAATGGGAGGAGCGGGAGAGAGGGCGAGAGGAAAGGCGGGAAAGGAGAGACGACACCAGGGACGACCGCACCGTCAGAGACGACCGCAAAACGAGGCGAGTCACCTCGAACGCTCCAGCCCATTTACCAGTATGAATGTGGTGGTATTTATTTATTTTCTTTAACACCTCCTCCTCTCCCTCCCATTAGTCGCAAGCGGCCCAGGGTGGAGAGCAGCCCGAGCCCCAGAGCCTCGCCGAAGCGAGCGGCCCGCGACGTCAGCCCCGCGGACAGCGACGGCTACAACAGCGCGGAAGAAAAAAGTGAGCGGGCAATTGGCCGGGGGCAGGCCAAGCTCCACCCTCAGCCCCTCCTCCCAACCCCAGTGTGTCTGCATCCACCTGACAGTAGGGGAATTCTTTTTTGCCAGGACACACTCGTGTTTGTAGGGGCACTATAACTGCAAATGCACACCAAAAATGTTTTGCTCTGGGGGAATAGACTGTTAGACCTGGAAGAGGCAAAGATCAGTGGTCTGCTGTCAAAGCCGCGTAAGACGACCAGTATGTTACTGTTTGCAGGTGCTGACAAGAACCGCTTGCTGAGCCAGGTGGTGCGGCCCCAGGAGCCGCCGCTGCGCTCCCCGCCGAGGGCCGCCGCGTCCGACGAGAAGCCCGCCCACTGGAAGGACGACGAGCGCAGAGGAGCCGGGGACAAAAGGGAAGCACGCGGCCGCCACGAGGACCCGGAGCCTCGCGGGGAGCGCAGCAGAGGGGGCGACAGGCGGGGAGAGCCCGTCGCGGATGGCCCGTCCGACTCCCGCGGCCGAGGCTGCAGGGACCAGCGAGAGTCCACGCCGCCACTCCTTCCCTCGGCCCTCGCCGCGGCCAGCGAAGACAGAGACACAGTCGGCTCCCAATCCCATGAGGAGGGTAAAAAGAAAAAGTCACAGAGGAAGGTGCTGAAGAAGGTTCGCAAGGAGGATGAGGTCGGCGGCGGCGGCAACATTCCGGGAGGTGCGGGAGAGCGTTTCAAGCCCGAGCCCCCAGCCGGCGGCGCCGCCGAGGCGCCTCCACCCGTACACTCGCCCAAGAAAGGAGCCAGGAAGAAGGCGCTTGATCGGAAGAGGAAACGCTCACGAGAGGGGGAATCAGACGTGTCGGATGAGGATCTGTCTGCCCCTCAGCCGCAGAACAAGAGGAAGCGAGGGCCCAGGACGCCGCCGCCGTCGATGAGGCCCGATCCCCGTGCTGCCGTGGGCAACATGGAGCCATCTCCTCTTCCCAAAATGGACAACTTTAGCGACTGGTCAGATGAGGAGGTCACGGACAGAGCGGCACCGCTGGAGACACAAACTCCTCCGGCTGAGCCCCTTAAGAGAGGCGCTGGTCCCAGAGTGGGCAGGGACAGGGAGCGGTGTCACCCTCCTGCCATCGCTCCCCTGCTCCCCCAAGATCCCCCGATGCTGCTGCCCACTCTGACCCCGCAGCCCCTCATGTCGCAGCCGCTGCTCCGCAAGCTTCCCCCGGAGCAGGCGCGCAGCAGCAGCATGGGGAGCAACCAGAGCCGCACGTCGTCCAGACGCCTGCGATCTCCCTCCAACGAGTCGGCCCACCGAGACGACCCCCAGGGTCCACGCGCCCGCCGGGGTCGGCTGCAGGGCGCCAACTCTCGGGACCGAGAGAGGGAAAGGGAGAGGCCGGTTGTGGGCGAACCTCTGGTGGTCGAGAGGAAGTCCCGAATTGACCAGCTGAGGAGAGCGGAGCCCAGTCGCAGCACCTCGTCAGGTAGATGAAGACGTGTCTTGACACTGTCCTTCCCCTTAAACGTTTCCTAAATGCTACTGACATGAGTTAAGCTATGATATTAAATCAAGCCTGATCCGATCCGTCTCTGCTGTTTTAACAGACCGCCAGGACTCGCGCAGCCACAGCTCCAGGCGCAGCTCCCCCGACTCAGAGAGGCCGGCCAGGTCGGGATCCCGCGCCGGCTCCTACGACAGTCGAGAGCGGGAGAGAGACAGGGAGCCGTTTGAGCGGGAACGAGACCGAAAAGACCTCCGGCCTCAGCAGCCGCAGCAACAACCCCCGCCCACGCAGCCACAGCAGCAGCAGCAGCAGCAACCACCACCAGCACAACAACTACACCAACAGCAGCAGCCCCTGCTCCTCCAGCAGCCCCTTCAACTGCAGAGAGACTGGGAGCCCGAACCCAGGGACTGGCCCAGCAGAGGACGGGAGCCCCTTCTTATGCGTCCTGGCCGGGAACCTCTCCTGAGGGAGCGGGACATCAGGGACAGGGAACGCCTGCTCCCCGAAGGACTCATCCAGCAACACGAGCGAGAGAGGGAGAGGGAGCGGGAGAGGGAGAGAGATGTTAGAGGCGGCGGCGGTGATCGGGAGAGGATGATGATGATGGACCTCCTGCCACACGGGGACCTCAGGCTCGCAGGGCGGGGAGACCTGCGGGGAGACCTGCGGGGAGACCTGCGGGGAGACCTGCGGGGAGACCTGCGGGGAGACCTGCGGGGAGACCTGCGGGGGGAGATGATAAGACAAGAGAGGAGCGACTTTGAGCCAAGAGAATGTGCCTATGTGCCAAGAGAAGTCTTCAGCTCTTTAGAGTTGGAGAAACCCATCAACAGTCACCATCTAATGGGAGATCAGAGGGAGCAGGAGAAGACGGACAGCATTGATGGTAAGACGATCACAACAGTTCCGCTGTGCTTTAGTCACTTTTTGTCAAATTTCCCACCTGGGTTTAAAGGAGTCTTCATGTTCTTAGGAGACGATGACGGGAAAGAAGACGAGTCAGTCACCTCCGTGGGAGAGGAGTATGAACCAATCAGTGATGACGAGCTGGATGAAATACTGGCTGACAGCCAGAAAAAAGAGGATCAGCAGGACGACGAAAAAATTACAGGTACCTTTTTTGAAGGGGAAGGATATTTACTTCCAAATGTCTTGGAAGAGGAAATGTTGTATTCATATGTTCATGTCGTTGATTTAATAATAATAATTACAAGTTTGAAATAGTTCATATGCCCGAGAAGAGCTTGTGCTCGCAGAGAAATTAATTCGCACCGCAGTCGTGTGAACGCTACTACAGCGAAGAGGGCCGCTGCTACACCGAGCAGTCACTATCGGGACAAACAAGGAGCGTCAATCCAACATAAATGCTATTCAATGTATGTTCAGTATCTTTAGTTCCTGCACTATTAGCATAAATTAAATGATTCATTTTTAAAAATCCAATAAATTAATACATACACTTCCGGCTCTTACAGAGACACTGTAAGCTTACTGCAAACTGTTAGCAGTTCATATATTCATAGTTTGAATTTTTTTTTTAATATGATGTAAGTGCACGTATTATATTCCTTTTTTAAACCAACATGAATACCATGTGTTGACAGGTCCTCTGGATGTCATCGACGTGGACTGGTCCAGCCTGATGCCCAAAACGAAGCAGGAGCCCCGGGCGGCGGGGGCAGCACTGCTCCGGTTCACTCCGGGGGCCGTGCTTCTGAGGGCGGGAATCTCTAGGCGCCTCGCTGGGCCCGAGCTGATGGAGCAGGTCAGAGAGGTGTGCAAGTCCGAGCTGGACGACCCCAAAGGTGAGATCTTTTTTTTTCTCGCTTTCCTTGTGTTCCTTTTATTTTACATCGGAAACCTGAAACGGCACGTTAATATTGTCTTAACTTAACATTCTTGTATAGTGAAACGTTGTCCTTTCTGTCCTACCAGATGCCGACAAGCTGTTTGAGCATGACCTGGGGGCTCTGAACATGGCCGCTCTGAATAGGCGGGTGGAGAGGGCGGGTCTGCTGAGAAACCTCGGGCCCTGCTGCAAGGCCCTGTGTGCTCGGAGGGACTTCGCCATCCGCCGGCAGCTGTTAAAAAACGACAAGGTAGATGCCCCCCCGTCCCCGACGGGACAGCGGGTCGAATGCCGCGGTTACTGTGTCGGTCTTGTATATATTTTCCAACTTTTCTCTGAATGCCATTGGAACGCTGTTGGTACCTTTTGCATCTGCGTTGCTGAGAAAAACGTTTTGTTTGTGTAAAAAAAAAAAAATCTGCTTCTCCTTCTTCAGGGCCTAACCAAGCAGTACCCCGCCACGCCCGTGGTGGACAACGAGCTGCTGCAGATGAGCATGCGTCTATTCAGAAGGACCATGGCGGGCCAGGCCGCGGGCCCAGAGCGGTCCGACGCCGGCTCCGTGCCGGCGGCCGAGGTCGCTCCCGCCGGTGGTAGTAAGCTCGGCACGGCACAGCCCGAGGTGTGTGTGTCCTGAAAGAAATGTTTTTTTTTCCAAATAGTCGAAACGCGTGAAATCGAGCATGTCCGACTGTCCTCTTATTTCATGCACAGCATTTTTAGTCATGAGAGGAAATAAAAGAAAACGGCAAAATTGTCAATCTTACTCCATCATGCTTTACATGTATTTGATGATCCGCAATGTCCTGTGCTATAGACAACTGGACATTCAGGCCTATGAACCATGTATGAGAGGCATAAAAACACTTCTTAAACTACTTCTGTTTCGTGTGCATTGCGATGTTTTAGAGCAGCTTTTTAATTGTCGGTTTCACCTGCCTAACCGTGTTCAAATGACTTTTTTGTTTGTTGTGCATTGGTTACCACGACTGAGAATTAAAATGGTTAGATGTTCATTTTGTTTAACGGGTCTTTTGCTTTGTATGAAGTGACTGTTCAGCCTCAAACAATGTGATACTCTTGTGTTTAGATTTTTTTCTGCTTGGTTCATTTTTATAAAATATCTGCAGAGGAAATGGCAACATGTTTTCTGAGTTTCACCGACCAACAACACGGAAACATCCTGCAAGGACTTGAATGAACGTTTCCCACAAAAAAGCACTGTCCACCTATGCTTCATTGAATTTAATTTGATACAACTGTTAGTCTTTGGAGACATTTGATTACTTTTTTTCTTGTTTGTGTTGAATGGTTCGTCGATGTCTACAAACTGAACTGAGTGCAGTGCACACAGTAGACTTCAGATTTCCTTTTAACATTCACCAGCCCACATCCTTAAAAAAGAGCCCAAATTTCCAAGACAATAGACTGCTTCCTTTTTTTCTACTAAGTGACTGAAAGGATAATTAGTTTGAGATTCACGTCATGTTTCTGTGATTCCAGTGATCGACCATCCAGAGTCCAAATAAAAAGACTTGTACAGGTGGATAAACAGAACCTCTGGGACGTGGTTGCATCATCGGTCTTAGTTCAATAATTGACAGTGGGCGGAGGGGAAGAGGAGAAGTGCAGGTCATGCATGCTTTGAGTGCTTGGATACAAATCAATGGACAAAGCAGTGTCAGTGTTGCACTGAGCAACTTAAAGAACTTAACTTAATCAACGTGGCAGCTCCTCCCAGCCAAGCAACTGTGACTTGAAAGTGACATTACAGACAGGGGGGTTCTGAAGCAGCCCACTATCTTAAAGTCTGGCCGCAACTCTTTTCTTACTACATATTTATTTTGTCTAAGGTAGAAGGTCAATTTTGAGATGTGCTGTTGATTACTGATTTAAAGCTGTTCTTTTTTTTACTAAATAAATATTGTAATGACATTTTACCAAATAAGGGCAACTGTAGAACTAAATGAGTTATTAGGTTTGTCACATTACCAGTGATCCATGAGGCCGGTTACGAGATGCAATCATCTGCATTTTGAGGTAAGAATTTGAAATGTAACCACAACATTTTACGGATGCGTTTTTTTCCCCACACTTGACGGCCAGTCTGAGGAGGCATGCGCTTTATAACTTTTACAACTGTTTTATAATTAAAGCTTGCGGGCGTTACAGATAAGGTTCAATACTAGTGTTTTTAGGAAGGCCTGAGACCAGAATAGTGCAGGTGTCTGTTTCATACTAAATAAATCTAAGTGATTGTTAATGGTTGAAGTTCCTCTTATTACTGTCTGTCTTTATGTTAGTAATTAATGGTCCATTATGTTATAATACTATAATGCACTTATTGTAAGTCGCTTTGGATAAAAGCGTCAGCTAAATGACATGTAATGTATAATACCAGGTGGTTAAAAAAACAGGTCGTATTTAACATACCACATTTTAAGTGACATTTATTTATTTCAGAATGTTTATGCAGAATATAAAAGTGTACATTTCAAATTCATGGTTTGCTTATAACGTCAGATAATGCAAAGGTTTACATCCCCACGTCTCCATTATCTCAAATATGTTCATAAACGCATCCTCATTACGTACGGTCTCGGAACCTTGACCCGCACGTTTGTTGTACACGAACACCATACACAACGGACCGGCTTCCTTTACCCACAATCCTCTGCGTTTGGTCCGTCCTTCCGACTTCCGCCGCAACTACAAGCCGAAGTGAGTATTTTTTCGGAAATTATATTTCTACAATCTATCACCATCCTGCCGTATTAAAGACCGCACTGGCCGCGTTCTTTTTCAAAGTCTTAACCTTAGCGTTGCATCGTCCTGAGTGTGGGTTTTTTGGTCTCTTTTAATATATTAAAAGACGTTTAATGTTGAAGAACGTTGCGGCGATGATTCGACCGTAATGGCTTCAGTTAGCCCGCTTTCACAGTGCCCACTTTAAGCTACACAGAGCATTTTATTGTTTCTACGTGAAACCACTGGACACCTTTTTAACTGCAGTTGTACCGTAGTGCTGTTTATCTTATTAGCCTGTTAGCTAGCTGACGTGAAGTAACGTTAGTGAGAACAAGCTAACTTTGTGCTAATGTTAGATATTTTGTGATCCATCAAATAGATGCGCTGTTAAGTCTCCCTTAGTAATCCTTCTTGGAGTTAATGTTTCTCCGATCTGATGGTAGTTAACAAAGTTAAGTGTATGTAACTTCAACACTTGACATAGCATCTGTATGCTGAAGCAGTGATCCCCGTATGTTTCTAGATGGCCCCAAATAAGAAAGGAGAGAAAAAGAAGGGGCGTTCAGCCATCAACGAGGTTGTGACCAGAGAGTACACCATCAATGTCCACAAGCGCATCCATGGAGTGTGAGTAGTACATTGGTGTATTATAATGTGTTAAAGGGACACTATATTTTTTGACATTCAATTTTGTTATCTTCTTGCAGTGGTTTCAAGAGGAGGGCGCCCCGCGCCATCAAGGAGATCCGCAAGTTTGCCATGAAGGAGATGGGAACTCCTGATGTCCGCATTGACACTCGCCTTAACAAGGCAGTGTGGAGCAAGGGTGTCAGGTGTGACAATATGCCAGTAATACTCTAGTCTGAGGAATAGAATGCTCAGCCTTCCTAGCCATGCATATCATAGTATACCTACCCTCACCTTGCAGGTTCCTGCTCGTAGTAGTATGCGGGGCAGGAAGAGGCTGAATTTGTATCAATTAAATACCTATGCTGGGAAATCATGTTGTTACAATCCTACAGGTTCAAGCAAACTTTTTTTTTATGGACTTTTTTTTGCCTGCTGGGGACCATTAAAAAAAAAAATCTAATCTTGCACTAATGTCGTATAAGTTAAAATCACAAATTGTATTTCCTTTTTTGTCTGCTGAGACAAGACGTGCATTTTTGTAGCGAGGCCTGACACGTCACATTGGTTTATGATTTTTAGTGTGTGGAAAGTGAACATGCCAAAATTACTGTCAGGATGAATGTATACAAGGTGTTTGGGGGAGTTGTACTTGCTCTGATTCAATAATGTCTGCGACATATTTGCTGACCATTATAATACTGGTGGCAATATATTAAATTTGAGTTTGAATGTAGTTACCAGTGTTGTTTTGTGCCGCGCAGGAACGTGCCATACAGGATGCGCGTACGACTGTCCAGGAAGCGTAATGAGGACGAGGACTCTCCCAACAAACTGTACACCTTGGTCACATACGTACCTGTCACCACATGCAAAGGTAAATACGCCACTAACTGACACTGTCATTTGCCTACTAAGCAATAAAGACGTTGACTAAACTTCTACCTCTCCTTTTTTCAACAGGTCTGCAGACAGTCAATGTTGATGAAAACTAAACTCTGCGAGTCGAAATAAATATAAAAGAATATCTTGTCTTATGTCTTTACTTCTGTTTCTGCACTTAATCTTATGGTTAAACTGTTTTCAATTTGTATTCAGTTTAATGTATTTCTGTAAATATAATTACCGTATTCCCAAAAACGTTTGCCAAGCTCACTGGACTGCATCTGCCTTTTCACATAAAGACAACAGTTTCAAATATGCAGACAGACCAACTACCTTTTTACTACAATGGGAAACTGTTGGTGTTTTTAAAAAATATATTAAGTTACAAAATGTCTTTTCAGGTCAATTAGGAGATGTTATGGATTTTGTACAATTTATCAGTATATATCAGTAATGTTGTAGGCTGTTGAAATGATACGCATGCATTTAGGGTTATTCCACTCCCGGCTGCAGTATATATGCGTTATACAAGACAACGGCATCATATTTCCTCTAGACTTTGAAGTTGCTTTAACAGAATTCAGGTAAGTCGAGCAAGGTTTAGGTGCTTGTTATAGGACATTTAAATAATGAACCCCACCGATAAGGGTTAGTTAGCATTGGTCAGGTTGCCTGCATTCAAGTCAGCCCGCATGTTATCTTGCGCAACGCGTATATAGGGCATTACGGTACTAGCGTGTAAGAACTGACTTACAAATAAGCATTTCCATTTGATTCTGTAAATCACATACATTTACAAACATTTTCCTACTTGGGATTGATAGCAGACCACAGAGATTATCAGGTTAAACGCCATCTAAAATATCGTCAGATACATTGCGGTGTACCAATTTAAAATTTAAGACTCATTCATGAGCCAACTGGTCTGTCTAAATGTATTTTTTATTAATATATTTGACTAGACTAGAAGTAATTACACAATTGAATTGACATATTTTCTCCAGTTTGCATGCGAAAATTATAATTCTGCTCAAAGCTATGATTTATAGACTGTATATCATACACATTGAATCTATTTTACTATTTTGAATGTATTCTCTTTATATGATTCGCAGACTCATTGAAGCAATGTGATATGTTCTATCACGTTCACCGGAACTGCACTTATTTTGAAGTCAGTTCCTAACTTTACCATTACCGTAATGCTCAGTAGTACGCACGCGTACCGCAAAATAACGTGCGCGTTGGCCTGACTGTGTTTATCCAAGTGGAGGCTGGGTGGACCGCCTTCTCCTATCTGGGAGGGACAGGAGTGGCTAGCTGACTGGCTAGCTGGTTAGCGTGAATTTAGTAAACGGCCGCTACTGGTTGTTGATAGCTAGATAACCGATGCCGATGCCGTTACGTTTCGACGTCGGTCTCCATAACCCGGTTCGTTTACTCTCGACGCGTCGGTGCCATCAGTCCCGTTACCCGACGCACAGTGAAGCTAACGGATAAGCTAGCTTGTCAAGCCGCCCCGCGGTGCGCTCGCTCCCTGTATGTCCAGGTGTTGGAGCGTCGCTCGGGGTTCTCATGGCCGTTGGTTGACGGGCGAAGCGATGCGGCACCACTGGCTGCTCCTCGGGGCTTGCGGCTGGGTTCTGCTCATCCTGATGTTCGTCAGCAAGTTCATCGGCTTCAGAGCTGTGGATGGTGAGCAGATGAGTCGGACATTGTTTACCACGGGCAGCTGTAGGAGGTGAATGCGATCCACCCTGACCAATGTGTGTTTCCAGATTACGGAGGGAGGGTCGTTGGTCAGAGTTGGACAGTGCAAGGCACCAAGGTGGTCAAACCCATTCCTGTTTCCAACCCAGTACAACCCGGTCCAAAGCCATCTGATCAGGTGACTAACCCAGCTGATTGCTCTCTATACTCACTTTTTTTAACAAAGGCTCTCAATCACATTATTGCTGTACGTGTGTGTGTGTTTGTCAGCCCTCACCAGTCCCCTCAGTGACCGACTGGCAGTCCGTCGTCGAGAGTCGGCTCGAGTTGCTCTCCAATGTGTGCAAGAACAGCAGCTTTGCGAACACGACTCATGCTGCCATCAGCAAGTTTGTCCTGGACCGCATCTTCGTCTGCGACAAACACAAGATCTTGTTCTGCCAGACGCCTAAAGTGGGAAACACGCAGTGGAAAAAGGTCCTCATTGTGCTCAATGGTGAGTAAGGGTCATTGGTGGGTAATAACCTTTTGTAGACAACAAAACCCTGGTGCCGACGCACAAGGTATGTTTGTTTAATTTGGTTGATGCCTTGTGTCGATAACATCGGCAGGAGCGTTCCCCACTGTGGAGGAGATCCCCGAAAACCTTGTTCACGACCACGAGAAGAACGGCCTTCCGCGTCTCTCGTCCCTCGGGCCGCAGGAGATCACTCACAGGTTGGTCCAGGGACTAGGTCGCACAAAATCTCCCCTCCTCGCCACTTTTTTTTCTTTTCTCCTTCAATAAAACCATTGTTTGTCTCAACAGATTAAACACTTACTTTAAGTTTTTCATCGTGAGAGACCCCTTCGAGCGGCTGATTTCGGCCTTCAAGGACAAGTTTGTGAAGAACCCGCGCTTCGAGCCTTGGTACAAGCACGACATCGCCCCGGCCATCATCCGCAAGTACCGCAAGATCCACCGCGACGGCGAGCTCGCCGCCTCCGGCCTGCACTTTGAGGACTTTGTCCGTTACTTGGGCGACGCGGAAGGCCGCCAGCGCATGGACCGGCAGTTCGGCGAGCACGTCATCCACTGGGTGACCTACGCGGAGCTGTGCGCGCCTTGCGAGATTCACTACAGCGCGGTGGGCCACCACGAGACGCTGGAGCAGGACGCCGCCCACATTCTCAAAGCTACGGGCATCGACCACGCGGTGTCCTACCCCGCCATCCCCCCAGGCATCACCCGCTACAACAGGACCAAGGTGGAGCAATACTTTGCGGGCATCAGCCGGCGGGACATCAGGCGTCTCTACGCACGATACCAGGGGGACTTCCAGCTGTTCGGTTACCCGATCCCTGACTTTCTACTGGACTAAAAACTGATTAACGCAGCCTTAAGATTTTGTGTGTGTGGGGGGGAGAGGGTAAGGTAAAATACAGGCGTTGCTACCTTTTTATATTTAATGATCTTGAATGACCGATTGTCTTAGAGAGAGGTGTTCTCTGTAGTTCCAGGGATACAGACCTGTTGCCCTGTAATGTAGCTACTGTACTGGACCGTACGGGTGGCCGTGTCATCGGAAGAGGGGGGCAGCCATAGGTCAGTGCCATGCGTTTTGACACGTTCCGTCTTTTCTGTACCTCTTGCTATCACGCTAGACATAGGCAGAGCTACCCTGTATCAGGGACTTTTTTTGGTATAAACGTTAGGCTTAGAAGACAAACATATAGGACATCAGCGTTTTTCACAAATTAGCTGTTTATTATTTTGTTACAGGGGTCATTTGGGTGTTTTGGGTTGTATGTGATTCCCTTACTCAGCGTCAGTTCATTAACCCCCCCCCCCCCCCCCCCAGGACATGACTCTTGACACACCCCATGTTTGAAGAAACAGGGAGGCATTACTGCACTGAAACAAAGCAAGTTGACTCTACGTACATGAAACACTAAACATTATACACTTAAAAGAAAAGGCCCACTAAAGGTAAAGGCTGACGATGGATCCTTACCTCATACACCCAAACTACCCTATTAACGTCTTGGAAGATGCTATAGTACTCTTCAAATATCATGAAATACTTACACAATGAAGCAAAGGCTATAGTCCTTAGTGTGTCCTTTGTGAGATTGATTAAAGACTGCTTTTCTTTTTCAGCTGTTAACCGCACCGGGACATTGAAGGAAATTGGCACTGGATTTTACAGGATCATTTTTCCATCAGAGATGTTTGAATGTTATTAGCGTCTCTCGCCACGCAACATTTCTACTACATTTAGCTATTTATGATATGTAATTATTAACCCGGCACCAACAGTGTAGGACTCTGCCACCTGGGGACTTTTTTGGACAGGTGATTATAACACAAGTAACACGACTCTGTATTAAAGTTCCATGTGAATTGATGTGCTGTTCCTTCTTTTTTTATTTTAATTGTGTGTTGGTTTAAGGCATATTTACCATTAAGGACGTGGCCCATATCTTGTTTGTTGCTGCATTAACATAAAACATCCACCAGGCGGCAGTAAAAGACCTACGATGTTACAATATGACTACTTCGTTAAGAAAAACCACAAACCCTTGTTGAAGCCTTTCACTAAATGTCGTCTCACAGTTGTTGCTATGGACATTTGAGACATGGAAATAGGGACAAAGCAATGACTTTATAGCCATAAGTCAGCAACAAACACCTCAAGACAGATGGAGCAGTATCTAAAGTGCAAGCTAACCTTTTATCAGATGGACTTAAGTTGTATCACGGACCATAAAACATAATTCTTACACAGACTAAAGGATTTGTGTGTTTTTTTCTGTTTGTGCGCTCGTGTGTCCTTCCTTCCTACTGCCAGGTTGCCTCTCTCAGCCTGTCAGACTGGTTCGGCCTGCGCCCTGTATCTGTACACTATGTCTATTGTGGGTTTGCAATAATGAACTGGAAGGCTGCAGCTGAACACGTGTTCCTGTCTGCAGCAACCTTAACACAACACTCTCAACTTTGTAATTGATAGTAAACATCCAAGTAACATCAATATATTTTAATTTGCACCATACTAGAAGCTTGAGGCTGAACGACTTACCCCTGCCCTCACGGGGCAGAAAGATGACGTCAGTGATGACATCAGCGGTTGCACCACATCGCGTGCTTCGATTGAGCTCTAACAATTTACTGTGATATATATTCTAATTTTAATAAATACCTAAGAATCATCACAGAGCTCTGCCCCGCAGAACATCACTGACGAACACGATGTAATGAGACACTGTTATTTAGTTAGAGGGTTTAAAAGGTCGTAAAACCAGCTGTCTAACATTTGAACGTCGCTATGATACAAGTAATGAATGCTATTTGCAGTCCCATGCTGCATTAACATGCCCAGCATCACTCCTGAGATTGCTCGTTTGCCACACCCATGCTCACCAATATTGACACTCGATAATGCGCATGTCCACAAGGATGCTGTTTGTTTGGAGGGGGGGGGTTGCTCTGTCGGTGCCGCCCCATAGCTCGTGTGAGTTGTTTACAGGTAAACATTCATGCTGGTACAACAGTGGTTAACTCGAGCGTGTGTGTTTGGACAGTGCGTTGAAAAAAAGCCTCCATGCTCGATGCGTTGAGGCCCAGCCCTTTTCTTTCTGTGCGGAGCCACCCGGCTTCCTGTGTTTGTGCGATTCTCAAGCGAAGCTGCGTCAAGTCGGACGCAAGCAGGCGGGACGCGAGCGGAAATGGAGCGGTTTTGCTTTCAACGTAAAAGATTGAAAACAAGAACATCAATCGGTTTAAACCCCGGAAAGCCGGTTATTCTTTATGTCTTTATGAATTATTTCAAACGTGTTTAATTTTGAAATAGTGCTATTGTTTCCCTCAAACTACACATTGTTAATAGTAAGAATTGGAAAGTAACTACATTCACTACGTAAGGTATTTAGACACTGTAGTTTAAATGTTGAGGTATACTTAATTCCCTTTTTATATTAATTTCCATTTTATGCGGTTAGAAACCACCTTTTGTACTAAATATCAATGAGGAATAAGGCATACTTCAACCCTTTGCTTTCACCATCAATTGATTTACAGATGTTGCCCAGATGTGTCATACTGATTATTAAAAGAAATAGGATACTGTTATAAATTCAACTCAATATACAATATAAAGCAGTGGTGGATTTAAATTGTTTGTATGAAAAAAGCACATACTAACAGTGGGACAAAAACACAGACAAAATGGGTTATTCTTCCTGCTGAATACTTTCTTTATATGTATATTTCTTTATTGTATTATATTTAGGACGCTATGTTTACACTAAAGTCTTTCTACCTCTACTTAAATTAAAGATCTAAGTAGTTCACTGGCTAATGTGAGCACACTTTGATAAGACGCATCAGGAATCAGGAATCAGGAATCAGGAAACATTTATTAGCCAAAATATGTCAAACATACAAGGAATTTGTCTTGGCGGTTAGTGCGCGACAGTAGACAGACAAGACAACAGTGCACAAGTAATAAAATAAAGTGGAATGAAATGCTAATGCAATGGGTTAGTAGAATAAGGCTAAGGCTATGGGTTATATAAAACAAGGGAATAAAGTTAAAAAAATTTAAATATTAAAAAGTTAAAAAGAAAAATATTAAGCATAAAGTGCACTAACGAACAAGTAACAGACAAGAGACAAAGTGACAAGTGACAAAGTGATGAATTGCAGTTAAAGTGGCATGTGCAGTATGAGGGGGAGTGACCGGTGGAGTGTTATAGTCAGGCAGTGGGGGACCGGGCTCTGTTAATGAGCCCGACTGCCGACGGGAAGAAACTGTTCGTGTGGCGGGAGGTCGTAGTCCTGATGGACCTCAGCCTCCTGCCAGATGGAAGGGGCACAAACAGTTTTTGTCCGGGGTGGGAGGGGTCGGCCGCGATCTTTTTAGCTCGCTTCAGAGACCTGGAAGCGAACAAGTCCTGCAGGGACGGCAGATTGCAGCCAATCACCCTCTCTGCAGAGCGGATGACACGCTGCAGCCTGCCCTGGTCCTTGGCTGTGGCTGCAGCGTACCAGACGGTGATGGAGGAGCAGAGGATGGACTCGATGATGGCCGTGTAGAAGTGGACCATCATCGTCTTTGGCAGGTTGAGTTTCTTCAGCTGCCTCAGGAAGAACAACCTCTGCTGAGCCTTCTTGGTGATGGAGCTGATGTTCAGCTCCCACTTGAGGTCCTGGGTGATGATGGAGCCCAGGAAACGGAAGGAATCCACAATAATGACGGGGGAGTCACACAGCGTGATGGGGGAGGGTGGGGCTTTGTTCCGCCGGAAATCCACAACCATCTCCACTGCATGGCCAAGGTTAGGGTTCATGAAGGTTATAGATTCAGAATAGATTAATTATCATATGCACAACTATTTCAGAAAAAACACCCGATGCCGATGCAATGCTTGGATCTAAGATTTACTTTGCAGTTTTTCATGAGTAAATCTTAAGCCACCGGCTAATGTAAGCACACCTTGATAAGACGCATGGTCCTTGAAGGTTATAGATATGCATTATCGTATGCACAACTATTTCAGAGAAAGCAGCCGATGCCAATACGAATCTTGGATGTAAGATTTCGTCGTGTAAAGTACGTAAAAAATAAAGACAAACAAATGTAAAAATGTGAATCTATGACTTAAAACAAGACACAATTGAATATGTAAGGATACAGTAAATTAGTAAGTAAGTTATGAAGTCCACAACCAACATATTACTTATTATTTTATAAAAATAAAAATACGATAGAAAAAATAACGTCGTGTCTTTGGATTGAAAACATAGAAAGGGAGCCACCTATTGGCGTCGATGAGGCTTTTATTTTGAAACCGAGGCGGAAGCGTAGGGTTTGAGCGTTCGCGGCAGGAGCAGAGAGAGCGAGAGATAGCGGACAGGGAGCCGCTGGTGCCACCTCAACATGGAGTAGCGAGGAGCACGAGCGCCTACTGCTCACAAGCAGAGCCCACGGAGAGGAATTAGCGCGACGGCTTCTTGCCCTGTTTCGTCCGCCGAAGGCCCCTGCAAATGATACAGCGGCGACATATTGTTTCCTGAACGCACAAAGGGGGGTGGGAGGCCTTTTTAATTTGAAAGATGGCGAACGACTCTCCGGCTAAAAGTCTGGTAGACATCGACTTGGCTTCACTGCGGGTGAGTGCTGCCCCGAACCGAGCCGATGTTTCTTTCTTCGTGTTTTTTTTTCGCCTTCATCTGTTCCACGTTCGCTCGGTTCGAACACACGGCCCGACGGACGATAGCGAGTTTAAAACGGCCTCCGATGAAATGCTCGTTGTTGCTCGAGCCGAAAGTATTGGGAGAGAAGAAGGAGGAAAAAAATGACCGTTGAGCCGTAGCGAGGTGTTGCCAGTGTCTGTTCCTTTGTTCCACATGCATTTTTTTTGGCATGTGGGGCAGACCGGGGCTCAACAGCTGGCCCGCACGGGACAACGTTCCGTATGAAATGACTAAAACAAACCAAAAAATAAAAATATTATCGCTATGTGTTTCTCTCTGAATGGCCTTTCTTGTCTCGTTCTTTTTCCAGGATCCAGCCGGGATATTCGAGTTGGTGGAGGTGGTGGGAAATGGCACCTATGGACAAGTATACAAGGTCGGTGGTGTGAGGCGCGTTGCGTGGCCTTTTTCCCCCCACTGTGTTCGCTCAGGGTAGATGGTGTTTATGTTTATTTTTTACCAGTAATCACACCTGGGGACAAAGTAATACAGCCCCCCCCTTCCCCCCATCCCTTTCAGATGTTGCTATCAGGCCACCTCGTGGATGACTAAGCTGAAAGCACCAGATGCAATGCGAGTCTAGTTTGCTTTATGTATCAGTCTGATCTAAGTTCGTTGGTCTGTGTGTGTGTGTGTGTGTGTGTGTGTGTGTGTGTGTGTGTGTGTTTAAGGTGTGAATCAGACAGTCTGAAGCATCGACCTGCCCTAACGTTCCATCACCTGTCGTCCTGAAAAGCAGGCGATGAGGCAATGAAGGAGAAACCAGATCTGTCATAAGACAGATCCCGCTGAGCTCACATCTCTCTCGCTCTCTTTGCAGCTTTCTGTTTAATTTTAATTTTTTTATTTTCATATCATATCTTTAATTAAAAAAATAAATCTGTCATTTTGTTTGCGGTTCACTGGATGGGAATCCCACTTTTTGGCCCGTCTGCTCTCCGTGTCACATTTCTCGGATGAAAATGAACATTGCTGCCGATGAGAGCGGGGGAGAGACCCAGCGAGGGGGGGGCAGTCAGGCAGTCTTAAGATGTGGTGGAGTTGTCTAATGGAGGGGTGGCCTTGGATTGGAGGTACATTTGTCCCAGTTCTGTTGCGATGGGCATCCCTGTG
Source organism: Gasterosteus aculeatus (assembly GCF_964276395.1). Classification (NCBI taxonomy): domain Eukaryota; kingdom Metazoa; phylum Chordata; class Actinopteri; order Perciformes; family Gasterosteidae; genus Gasterosteus; species Gasterosteus aculeatus. The sequence goes on along the minus strand of NC_135688.1, from coordinate 23,819,572 downwards.
TTGTTGTTGCTGCAGCTAGCAAAGGCTCCATTTTGTTCCCCCCCCCCTGCTGCTACACTGTAAGATGCCATTTGGATGAGTCTATATTCTGCTAGCTCACCCCTCGGTCGGCCGGTGGAAGCCAGAGAAGAACGTAGAGGGAGGAAAAAAAACTAACGAAAAAAGTCCACATCAACCTGCTTGTGCGCTAAGCAGCAGGCTTAGCTGAGTGTTTAATTCTGACCCACAGTGCTCCAGTGACCTGCATTCATCTACCCCCCCCCCCATCATCATCCTCCTCCTCAAATCACCAAGCTAAAACCGTATACCTAGGTTTAGCCCCTCCCCCCCGCCCGACGGCCACACCTGGATCAGCCCACGATGCCTGCCATGCTATCTTCCTGCCAGATGTTTTTTTTGTTGAGCTTAGGGACAGTGAACAACTTACCCCGTGCTAATTCTATGTGCAGGGGTTGCTGCGTGGGGATGTGGCTCGCACGAGAGTGGGTTGTCAGATTAGTGCTGACAACCCCCCCCCCCCCAAATCCCCCAAAAGAAAACTGTGTGCACCAGTGTTCGGCTGTAGGCCTAAAAAAACCCTGCCTTTTGATGATCAGCTGTCGGTCACTGTATTGACTGTCATGTTATCCAGTCGAATGAGCATGTGGCCTGGAGGGGCTGGGGGTGGGGGGGGGGGTTACAGCTGGTATAAGCTGAGCTGCCCAGTTGCAGACAGAAACTTCCCACCACTCTCACAAAGCTGAGTTTGTCCTCGGTCTCTCAGTCCCGTCCGTCGGTTGGATCCACAGAAAGGAGGAGTTTGTCTGCAGTTTTTTTTCCCCTTTTTCTTTTCTTTTCTTTTTTTTTTTTCAAACACCAACCGACTGAATAATCCCTCGAGCCCCCCAGCTGACGACCATGGGTGGAGTTTCTTCTTCCTCGGAGGCCTTTTTCTGCTTTGTCAAGCACTTGGTCGCACATTGCAAGGCCTTTTTTTTTTTAGGTCACACAATGTGACTAAGCCCCTTCGCTCTTTCTGATTCCCTTTGGGTTATTTTTAAGATTAGAAGAATTTGTACATTAGTGGAATTTCTGATCAGGTTTAATATATCATTTCAAGTTGCATTCCGCAACAAAAGTCTATAAAAGCGCTGTTAACGCTTTATTTATTTCTGTGCAAAATGTCTGCCGTCTGTAACTCCGAGGTGATGTTATGATGCGTTTCCCTGCTTCTCCTTATACCTGGCCCATCACCCTCGGTCAGATTGGCTTGGTCTTATTCTTGGTTAACCTCCTAAATTTAAATAACAATTTTTATAGAAAAAAATTTAACACCAACTACTAAGACTTTCCTTGTTTGCTGAAAGAAAGGCTGCAAAGACAATTGATTGCAACCCATACCATTTTGTGTAACCAGCAGATATTTATGAAAACCTTCAGTAACTGATCAGTGGAAGATAGTGTTTTTGCCACATGCACTCAAAGGCGTTCTTATAATAACACGTTCATACCCACACTTTGAAAAGCGAAGCTCTCAATGAAAGTCTTTCTCCGCTTGGCTTCTTATCAGATGGCGCTGAACCAGCTCACTCTGCACGCTATCTCCGGTGCCTCGCTCTCCGTGTAGGAATTACAAAAGGGCAAAGAGTTAAAAGAAATGGAAAATTCATCATTCCCCAAATTTTGTGTGGTATGCACGGAAAGATTTCCTCAGCTCCACAATAAGGCCGTATATAGTCAGGCCTCAGGCAGCGGAGCCCCTGCTGACCCCCCCCCCCGCCCCCTCCCCATGCCCCATGGGGTGCAGCCACTCGTATTTTAATACTGTAACATCCCCATGTTTCATGTGCACGGATGTGTGCGCGTGTGTCCCCGATTGTTAAAAGCTGTGGTGAATTGACTTGGGCGGGTCCACTCGTATGGACTCGCTCATAATCCCTCGCAAGGTTGTGTGGTTGAATAACCACAACATGGAAAGATTGTGCACAGACACTTCAATTACCAGGCTTTTATCTCATAGGCTCACTTGGTGATACCACATGCTAATGACCTTTGTTTTCTCCTGCAACCGTAGGGGCAGCCTCGCCCCTACGCCCCCCAGGACAAGAAGCGCTCTCTCTCTCTCTCCTTGGTGTGGGGGGTGGGGCGTTATCTCCACCTGATGGCCACACGTGTTGGGAGCTGAGATGGGAGGCATGTACATATCTGTTGAATGCCCGATGCGAAGAGTGTCGCTTACCTGGAGAGCCTCGGTGATGCTGCGTCAACTCACCCGGAGAGGAGGCGGGAGATTTTTTCCCCTCTAACGCAACGGCCTCAGTCATGTGCCAAAGCACGACCAATAACCGATTATTACATCGCAAATTGGTCAATCGCTGTCAATATTCGATTATATACGCTGAAAAAAAACGTTTTTGTTGAGGATATCCCCAAATGGGTTTTTTATTTGGCAGATTTCTTGCAGTTGAGCAATAAACTGAATCGTCAGTGTTGACAGTGTGGTCTATATATTTGGTATGACGGATGCACAGTATCTTTATTTCCATGTAGGAGAAACGGCATCTTCTTAGTATTTCTATACAATTAAATGCAACCGGCGGAGGGGGCCGTGCAATTCAGCGTTTTGCGTATTTCCACCAAAGAGCGTTTGTAAAAGTTTACCAATGTGTTGGTATTGAAATATTAAATCTGTGTTTGGCGACTGTAATTGGGTGGAAATAATGAAAAGGTAAAAATGGCTCTGCAGCGATTGATTTGTACTAATTCCTGCAGCAGCAGCAAATGAATGAACACATTCATGACTTGTTGCTGGCAGAGTGTCGGATGAGATGCCGTCGCCAGGGTTGTAACGAGCGATTCCTGCGCACGGATCATTTGTAACGGTCTCCAGGAGCCTGCGCGCCGCTTTGAGGTCGGACCCGGCGCTTGTTGAACGCATCAACCGGCTGTTAACGATGTGTCGCGCTTGCGCTCTTTTATCTTCAATCCACACGCCGTGTCAGCGCACGGGCCAGGAGTCACATTTGTTTGTGCCCGTTTTTAAATGGCTGAAAAACGTGTCATGGAAAAATGTCCCGCTCAAGTCGAAGCGAGCACGCCCTCCTCGGCTCTGCCTCCTCTCACCGGGCAGCGTGCATCTCTTTTGTCCCCCTGTCTCGACCACGGTGACCCTTGCCCTAATGGGTGTCACAAGACCCACGGCGTCCCCTGACTGTCCACGCCGTCTGAACAAACCTCCCTGTGTGTGTGTGTGTGTGTGTGTGTGTGTGTATGTGTGTGTGTGTGTGTGAAGCTCATTGACAAACCTCGTCACCCGGTTAATGTCTGGATGAGACACAAAGGCTCTGGCTGTCTCCCGCCTGTCTCTCCACATTTCCTCTGGTCTTCTCTTGGGGACGAGATGATTTCATCTTTTCTCAGTCCAAATCAGGGGTTTTCTACGGGGTTAATTCCAATTCTTTTTTTTAAGACCCACTGGGTTCAATGAGGAAAGACACTGCAGAATCGACCTTGCGCGTGTTGATTTCAGTCTGGACGTGACGTGTGTCTCCTCTGTGCTCTTGACTGCAGCTGGACTGCTTCAGTCACGTCACGTCAGACACCACAAAAGTCTCCAATAAAACCAGATACGGTCGCTGGTCGATTTGACAAGAAGTCTGCAAGAGGATTTGGAAAGTCAATGTACCAAACAACGAAGGAGCCTGCGCATGCGCATATCTTAAGTCATCATTTCCACTTTGTAACCCTTTTTTTGTGGCAGAAATGGGCTTACATACATTCCTGCTAAATGCTGCCAAAAACCGACGCAAACAGCTCATTTATCAGATTGTATATTATTTTAATTAGATCATGTCAGGGCTGTGTTTTCTCACGTCTAGAATCTCACGCGCATCTTTCCCTGCTTTTTAAAACCCGCAAACAGCTCTAGTGGATTCATACACCCTTTAATTGTAATGTTTTTAATTCCTCATAAGGCCTGCGCATATTCTCCACATGCAGCTTGGATCCTTTACAGCACTCAGCCACTGCACTGGGATCGATAGACGTACAGTCGCATTAGCTGACCCGAGGCTCATTTGAAACTTCTCTCCTCCTCACTTCCTGTTTGCGTCTGTTAATCTCCGTCCTGTCCCACCACCACTTCTTTCTCTGTCTTCACTATCAACCCTGGCTTCTCTGGAGAGTGCCAGAGCACGGGGAAGAAAGGCTGTGTGTGTTTGTGAGAATTGGGTCAGTGTGCTGGTGTGCAGTTTAAAGTGGAATAGCCCAGAGAGGCGGAGTTACAGTTCTTGGAAGTCATGTGTCACGGTTTACTGCCGATTGATCATTTCTTGTATTCATGACGTCCATCATGACGTGTCGGGCCGCGTCTTTCATCGCAGGCCTGCGAGGTAGCCCGCCCCCCCCCGCCTCTGTCGACCCACCCTGCCAGTTCGAATGTCGCCTTTTAGATCTTTGCGTGACCCTCACTCCCACGCCTCCACCAGTGACCTTTTTGAAGAACCAAACCGTGGCGCCCAGCAGCTCTCCCTACCCTCCCTCGCTGCGTGAACTAATAATATGAAACCGACTTTGCGTCGCACCTACAATGCTGGTTCAAAAGCATGTCGCTCCATTTCAGTGCTGGGTTAAAGTAGGTCGACCTGGTTTGATAGCCAGCCGGCATTTTGAAATGGCTTCTAAGTGTGATTGATCTCCGTTAATGTGAACTGTGTAGTTAGCGAGAGGTTATTTTGTCTCCTGGTCATGTAGAGGAAACCAGCCTTGGGGAAGAGTGCTTCACTCCCCCTTCTTCCGCAACCGCCTCGTGGGGCCGCCTTTCAAAGGATACTGCTCAGTGAGAATCCACCCTAAAACACAAGTCGCTGTTTTTTTCACCAAAGGCGATCTTGAGTCGACGTGATCAAGCCTTTGTGTCCCTGCAGAAGTGTAAACAGAATGGTAGATGTTGTTTTGGGGTGGAGTTTGACTGGAGTTTAATGCTAAGCTGGACGGAGGCCCGCAGCACATCTGGCCATGGTTTAGAGGAGTAGAGAAGGAGGCCAGGGAGGGCAGAGTGATAGCTCGGTGCCTTAAGATAACATTTTTCTATTCTAAATCCAATCATTACTTTGTCTAATTCATTCATCCTCTTCAACTTTCTGCTCACGAACAAAGCAAGTGCATTTAAGGCACCAAGCTCCTCGTAGTGACACCTTTGACCAGTGGACCCAGTGCAGTGGGATTCAGGCAGCAGCTAGAGCACGGGGGCGGGGGGGGGGTAGATGGCCGTGCTTTCAGCATCAGTTTTTGTTGTAGTGGCGTCCCCTGGGATCAAAGTGAAGAGGATTAAAGGCATTGCAAAGTGTGTGTCCCCACGGCCTCCCCTTTCCCACTGAAAAGAGAGGGGGCCCCTAAGCCTGCATGGCTTTTATTGTCATAATCCATAGTTTCAATTGACTATGGAATGCACTGGCTAAGATGATGGTGGGGTTGTTTGTTTGTGGGGGGGGGGGAGATCCACATGTGTGTGCATGTGTTTGAATGTGTCTTTATTTTAACCTATAAGCGTGCATGAGGTCCGTCCAGCGCATCGGCGTGTGTGTCCCTCCCGTACTGCGGAGACTCGGCAGCACTTTCACTGCAGTGAGCTCCCAAAGAGCTAGAAGGCGAATACCCCGACTGGGCCAGTGCCCAAAAATCTCTTGTTTTTTCTCTGGTCGGGAGGTGGGAGGGAGGGGTCGTACAGAGGCCTTTATTTTGGTCCTTTGTTAATGTAGGAGTGGCAGTAGGGTGTTAGGAGAGCAGAGAAGTCTGGGAATGCTGGGGTTATATAGCTCCATCGGTGGTTTGTACTGTATATACCAGGTTTATTTATACCGTGAGACTTGCAGTCCAAAACCCAAAGATATTCAAATTACAAAAACATTACATGTCTGGCATTTCATTTTACTGGAAAAGGGATTGATTTAGTCTGACACCCAGATGAAACTGACAACCTCACGTCTTACGAGGCCTGATGTTGATTTAAAAGCCGCAGCATTAGCAGCAACAACAACTGCATTTACAATATTCAAAACCACTGATATTAGTTCCAGGTCTCAAATGTGTCATTTCAATCAGAGTACAATAAGTGGACACTCAACTCGTTTTTGTCTCTTCACAGGGACGACACGTCAAGACTGGACAGCTGGCTGCCATCAAAGTCATGGACGTCACAGAGGTAAGGGTGTATTCATGGTAACAACGTAATAAACAGCAGGGGCGGGGTCACCGGGGCAACATGATGCTTAATGGCGGCCAGCGATGTGCAGATGAGAGAACGCACACATGCAGAAGCACAAAGCCGGAGGCCTGAGAGTAGCAGCAAAGTCCTGCTGAGGACCCCACCCACGCAGAAACAGTAAGGACGGACGAACACGTAGTGTGACGACACGCACCAATAACGGGCTTCGCCCGCTGAATTCTGACGAATGAGTCACACTTGCGGCGTCCTTTGAGGGGAGGTCACCGACGAGATTTACCTAACCCATCGCTTCCCCTCGCGAAGACACGTTCGTCGCTATTGAGGGCCACACGCTCTGGCACCGCGATCAGCTAAACCCCTGAAGGAGGCGACTGGCGCAGCAGCAGAGAGCCCCGTGCGCCCAGGACTGGCGTTCTGCCGCTACTCTCAGACGCCGACGTCACGATGACTCACGAGTGACACACTGGTTGTGTGTATCTGGCGTAGGGAATATTGCTCAACCCGCTCCAGGTTCTGTGTATGTGTGTGTGTGTGAGAGACCGGAGGCTTCTGTAGGTGTGCCTTCCAGAAATGTCAGAACAGATCCGCTCTTGGGTGAAGCAGGTGCACACTGAGCCTTAACCTGTTTTACTTATATCTCGCCGGCACACAATCGAATGATTCATTGTGGATGGTTTCCCACATTGATATCCTGATAAGGCTCCCTTTCAGGTAGTCCTCGATGAGTCAATGTGGCTGTGACTGCTAATCCTATTTTCTAACCCAAACTACAATTAAATGAGTGGAGAATCATTAACCAATAAATGTTAACTTCCCGGGCACTCCTTCAGAGGAAGTACCTGCCTTTGGGCGTGGCTTCCCTAAATCTTCCCTCACAAGGAGTGTGATTAACGGTTACCTGATCATCTTCCCTGTGGTTTAGTGAGCCCGCATTGCGCGTGTCCCCTCCTCGTCCCGGCTGTCGTGCTCATCCACAGGCATGCCGGCCCATCCTGTGTCACTCTGACCCGCATTCTCAAATCTAAACCCTCCTCAAAGGCTCTGTTCTCTGCTGCCGTACAGCCCTTCAAGCTAAAAATGGATTCTCATATATATGATCAAAAAGCTCATCCAATCATTCTGGTATAGAGTTGACTGGACAATTTGGGACTTGTTCTTGTGAGGCAACATCATGTTTTGTTTTGGGGTTATATTATCATATTAAAGTTGGAAAAGACAACAAAACATTTAGATTTTCTTTTCCTGCCTTGCAATGCATAATTTTGAGGTGTCTCTTCATGCCCAATGGTTGAATGTTTTGTGCGACCTGGTGTATCGTTTCCCCTCAAGTTGTCTGTGCCGTCATTTGACCAACCTCACCTCCTCCTCCTCACATCGCCATGTGATTGTGTCGGTCTTTCCCTCACCCTGTGACTTGTGGCGGCGAGGCCCTTCGAGTCGATTATCCAACAGCTGCACGGCAGAGGGGGAGGGGGTAGACGGGAGAGGAAAGGGGTGGGACCGAGGGGGGTGCGCACAACAGAAAGGCTTACGTCAACCCAAACGAGTCATGCAGCAGCAGTGTGGCCGCCTGCACAGGCAACCAACTGCACAACTGAGGTGATAAATGCTCAGGACAGAGTGAGCAAACATGCAGCCAAAGCATCACCTTCTTCTTCATTCCACCACACTGTGCCTCCTGTGATCATTTAGTAAAATCCCTATTAGGATAAAGAGACATGGTCTGCAGTGATCATGCCATAGTTTCTCTTGCCCCTTCACCCCCGTCCTCCCACTGTCGTTTCCATTGGAGAGGCCATGTAACCATAAAGCGAAGCTCTCGCGGCCTGAACCCTCCATGTGTTCCATTAGTGTGTCACTGTTAATCATTGTCAAGTTGCTATTGGGTGCAAACGGGGAGTTAGCACTGCAGCTAGTTGACCTTTTTTTAATTATAGTTATCAAGATGTGATACGGGACAGGTTTGCCCCTCCCAACCAAGGCTATAAACTCTAAAGGTTGCATTAGCTTCTCTGTAATTCACCCTTTGGTGTTCCGTTTGTATGCAGCTTGTGTGTCATCATGTTGTTTTCTAGATTGCGTTTGATGTTGTAAAGGCATCCAATTCCCTCTTCCATAAAAGGAGGCACAATATTTGCAGTGCATTTGTAAATAAATCCAAGCTTTTTTCACAGCTCCAAGGAGCTACATTAATCTTTAAGGCCGCCTGATATGAATTGCCATTGATCTAGTGTATTTAGTTTTTTTTCTTTTACAAGGGTTTACCAATAATGGCTACTGTACTCATCAGCTCACTAATGGACTCACTCATGCATCATTAATCCCTAAACAAAGGAACCATTTGGCAGTAGACAGACAACTGCTTCTGCATTGTTTGCCTGGCTGGAATAAAACCAGAGCATTGTCACAGATTGTGACCCTTGCCATGACCCCAAGGGTGGAAGTGAATTCATCCGAAATGAAATGTCAAACCGGGCCAAATGATGATTTATTGCCATTGCAACACAGTCATTATTTTTCCATTAATGCGTTTCCAGTGGTTGGACAAACACCTTCTTGACTGTTTATAGCTCTGTAATATGTGTGTGTGTTTATATGTGTGTCTAGGATGAAGAGGAGGAAATTAAACTCGAGATCAATATGCTGAAGAAGTATTCCCATCATAGAAACATAGCCACCTACTATGGTGCTTTCATTAAGAAGAGCCCCCCGGGACACGATGACCAGCTATGGGTAAGTCCTCAAATCCTTCCAAGATATCGAAGGTTGACTTAGATGTGTGTGACAAATATGTAGCTGCCATGATTATTTCTTAAAGAAATTTATAATACCAAACTTTTCTATTTTATTTAGGGAATTTGGACATGGCTCATGTATTAAACGTATTATTGTTTCTCAAATACCACAAGCTTATCCTCTGATGCTTTGTACCTTTCTGTAGTTGGTGATGGAGTTCTGTGGAGCTGGTTCCATCACGGACCTGGTGAAGAACACCAAGGGGAACCAGCTGAAGGAAGACTGGATCGCCTACATCTCCAGAGAGATCCTTAGGGTAGGCTCCTGTCCTCTCCGGTCTCCTAGTCTACTCTCCTCTCTCACAGTAACACTCATGTTGTCCTCCTCCTCCTCCTCAGGGTCTGGCCCACCTGCACGCCCACCACGTCATCCACCGCGACATCAAGGGCCAGAACGTTCTGTTGACGGAGAACGCTGAGGTCAAATTAGGTTAGTGCCGGCACAGATCTTAATTTTTTTCTTTTATTTTTTCATCCGCTTGCCAACCACTGTCCAAGGTGAACGACACCTTGCTGACTCCGGTCACTCTTTTTGCTCTAGTCGACTTTGGCGTGAGTGCTCAGCTCGATCGAACGGTGGGGAGGAGAAACACCTTCATCGGGACCCCTTATTGGATGGCCCCCGAGGTCATTGCCTGTGACGAGAACCCAGATGCTACATATGATTACAGAGTAAGAGCCGTTGACGTTATGCAATTGTGTGCAAAAGGCTTCTTGCATGCTTCTTTCTTTCTGTGTGCTTGCTGCGTTTAACGCCTGCGTCTTTTCTTGCAGAGCGATCTGTGGTCTTGTGGAATCACAGCGATTGAAATGGCTGAAGGAGCGCCACGTGAGTTTTTCTTTATATAAGCAAACTCGCTCCAGTTCGGTCTCTTGAATTCCTATTGATGCTCCAATTTGTGTGTCTTCTTGCAGCACTTTGTGACATGCACCCAATGCGTGCGCTCTTCCTCATCCCAAGAAACCCTCCACCCAGGCTCAAGTCTAAAAAATGGTGAGTACTACGCAGAAAGGATGTTCCTTGTGCATTTCTGTCCCGTCCCAATCCTATTTTAATTCACAGGATTATTCTATATATAGATTTCTTACTTGAGTACTGGAGTGGGTTTTTATTTTATCTCCAAGCAGGCAGCCACGGTGGCTTGAATTGGCATTTTCCTCTGTGCCTTGCTCCTTAGCTGTGGTACACCTAGTCTGGCAGGCTCCGTAACTGCAGCGCTGCTCTGAACGCACTGCAGAATTTCTTTTTTCTTTTCTCTCTTCCTGCCACTAGAGCTGATGAATTAGTTCCTAAATTTAACATACGTAGTGGTATGGCCGGGCCTCTACACTATTATGGATCCTTCTTACATGGAATAATACAAATAGTCCAAACGCAAATTGTTTTGCCGTTATATCGTCTGAATAATTCAATTGAAAGTGAAATGCCCCCCCACCTTAATGCCAGCAGGTGCAATGGTGATGTTAATTGAATTGTACTGTGCCCCATAAATCAGAGCTTTCATGGTATACGCCTGTCCACACATATAAACATCAATTTACACCATGAAACCAGAGGCCGCTGTGTTTTCTTGTTTCAAGGCCTGATGGTCCATGAGAGCTTGATTGCAGAACAGTCCGTTCTACTGAGGATCCCTGGATGTGCTCTTTGCTCTGTTGGCTGTATTATTTACCGCCACCGCTGTCTTTTTGTTTTATGTGTCCCCCCTCTCTGTCTCGCACCGTCCCTCCTTCTGTTGACTTTGCTCCTCTGCTCTCTGCACAGGTCCAAAAAGTTTTTCAGTTTCATCGAGGGCTGCCTGGTGAAGAACTACACGCAGCGGCCCCCGACAGACCAGCTGCTGAAGCACCCCTTCATCAGAGACCAGCCCAACGAGAGGCAAGTCCGCATCCAGCTCAAAGACCACATCGACCGTACCAAGAAGAAGAGGGGGGAGAAAGGTGCGTCTGTCTCTCTTTTTCCAACCGCTTTGCCCCATCAAAGAAATGTGACAAAATAATTAGATAATGCGCTCATATCATTCCGTGTGCAGACGAGACTGAGTACGAGTACAGTGGCAGTGAGGAGGAGGAAGAGGATCCCCCAGAGCAGGAGGGAGAGCCCAGGTAATACTTAAATAGTAGTGTACCAACTCATTAGCAGGAGTAAGGATTAAAAAAAAAGGGTTTCCCTCAAATCTAACCTCTATGTCCGGATTCCCTCCATCGCGCAGCTCCATTGTCAATGTGCCAGGTGAGTCAACCCTGCGGCGCGACTTCATCCGCCTGCAGCAGGAGAACAAGGAGCGATCGGAGGCGTTGCGCCGCCAGCAGCTCCTCCAAGAGCAGCAAATGCGGGAGCAAGAGGAGTACAAACGCCAACTACTGGCTGAGAGGCAGAAACGCATTGAGCAACAGAAGGAGCAGAGGAGGCGGCTGGAGGAGGTAGGATGATTATTTTGTTTTACGGTACAAAGAGATGAGACTGATTAGAATAGAAATTGCGTCTTTGTTTAGCCACCTCTTGACACCTCTTTTGTCTTCGGTCATCCACAGCAACAGCGGCGCGAACGAGAAATGAGGAGGCAGCAGGAGCGCGAGCAGCGTCGCCGCGAGCAAGAGGACAAGCGGCGGATCGAAGAAATGGACCGCCGACGTAAAGAAGAGGAGGAACGGCGGCGGGCCGACGACGAGAAAAGGAGGAACGATCGTGAACAGGTCAGCTTCAAAACATTCCTACGCCCAATGGAAGCATCTCTCAAGTGAGGCCTCGTTATGGCCAATTTTGAGATTTTCTAGTCATGGCGAGAGAGTCTCAGCGCGTACAGAAGGACTGTGTGTAAATCTGTCTGTAGATCCATGTTAAGGTGGTACACTGGCCACATTGCCAGTGACAGTAAGTCAAAATTAGATGTTGACTGCTTGGCTCAGATATTTTAAAGCTGGACTTTGTATCCGCAGTGTTTCACACTGGCTGCTTTTGTTTGGCTGACAGGAGTACATCAGGCGTCAGCTGGAGGAGGAGCAGAGACACCTGGAGATGCTGCAGGAGCAGCTGCTCCGTGAACAGGCCATGCTGCTGGTCAGTCACACACATGCACGTCATGCTGCCCGTCACAGTAGACAACTATTTTACAGGAACTTGTGCATCAACTTCATCTAACCACTGAAATTCATCCCTGATTTTCTCTGTAAAGACTGATTTCAGGTTTGTTCTTAGTTCGTCTTCAATTCATCATATAGATTTATTGTATGCATGATAAAGACGTGTTGTGTTCTTATATCGTATTATGTGGTTACCGAGTATTCTTCTTGTAATAAGGTTCAAACGGGTCACTACAGTAACAAATGCTGCCAAACCCTGACTGCACAGAGGATGGCACTTATTTGTAGTCAATTTGACGGGACCGACCACGCTGCCAGGTCTTTCATCTCTTCTCAACCCCTTAAATCAACCACACGCTCTGCAATAGGAGTTCAAGTGGCGGGAGCTCGAGGAGCAGCGCAAGGCCGAGCGACTCCACAAGCGCCTGCAGCAGGAGCAGGCCTACCTGCTGTCGCTCCAGCACGAATCCAAACAGCCGCCCGGCAACAAGACCAAACTCCCCTCAGATCGTAGCGCACATCAGCAGGCCTCCACCATGCCCCCCGGCAGAGTCCTCACCGCGACCCCCCGAGCGCAGGTCCTCGACCGAGACCATCAGACAGTCCCCTCAGATGGCCCTAAGGCCCCGGCAGCAGCGCCGGAGGAGACTGACTGCGATGAAACCGGTCCCGGCCAGCTCTCAAACTCCCCCAGGCCCTCTCAGACCGAATCCCCCTCTGACTCTGAGCCTCCCCAGGGAGAATGTTCGGAGCCCGATAGCCCCGCAGAACCCATCGGTCATCCTCCTCCGCCTATTAGAGAGGTGAACCTCCTTGTTAGCTCTGCCTACCCCGCTGCCTGCTCTTTCTGGCTTCTTCTTGCTTATCCTCACAGCCTCAGCAACAATAATAAAAAAGAATTATAACATAGGTGGTCTGAGCGCATAATAATGGTTTTCTCCATCCCAAAAATACTGACATTTAATTGGCACATTGTGTTTTGGATGCGGTGGCGTTATTCCAAAGCAGTCGCTCATTTGTTACAACCAAGGCCCCTCTCAGCCAGATCCTTTTGAATGTAGGTTTGGGGAGGGGAGGCGAGGGGGGTTAGGAGAAGAGAACCCAACAACTACAGCCCAAGAAAATGGAGCTGTTCTCCTCCACTACCTCTGGGCACTCGTCTCCTTGACTAGTAAAACCGCCAGTGTCAGAAGGTTTTCTTCATGCCTTAATTTTCACTCAAAGGAGGCGGATCAAGAGAAACAATAATAATAATTAGTATGAGAAAATGAGCAAGATTCTACTTTTGCTGCCATTAACATCTTTATTTTCAAATACATTTTTTTTTCTTTTTTTCCCCGCACTTTTCCCCACATTTTTCACTTATCTACAGTCATGCGACTCCTAAGTCGCAACTCCTCATTTTTTTTTTTTTCTCCTCGTAAAACAATTCAGAACAACATTTTGCTGCTGTTTAGGAATTTCTCTTGATCTCGGGTGGCCCTCTGCAAAGTTCTTTCAACGATGCTCTAATGACTGTCAGTGTGCAGACCGGGGCCGTTGCATGCGGATGGCTGAGGCCCAGACTAACAAGCAGGACACCCAGGCATCAACAGCGCTGTTCCGTCATTAACGATGACCCCCCCCCCCCCCTCGTGTCTCCACCTCTCTGCATCGAGCATGTTTGATGTCATCATCACCGGATGTTGTTTGTCCATAAAGTATAAAGATTTCTGTGTCTATGTCCAAAGACTCCTGGGGGGCAGTTATGTAAGAAAAAACTAGCAGACGGGAACCATTTATTAATGCACACATTTTATCTTTGCCACTATTTTTTAATCATGAGGAGTGGTTCCCTTCTGCTTGATTTTTATTCGAGAAGCACCTCGATGGTCGACAAAGCAGCAACCATCGAGGTGTCTCTCCTGACCTTCCTTCTCTGTCCCGTACGATTTCCCCCATCAGGCTGATGAACGGTACCGTAAGAACATTCAGGGCTCCCCTCAGATTGCCCCTCCTCCCAAGCAGCCCCCTCTGCCTCCCCGCTCCTCTGAACCGTTCTCCAATGGCGGCTCCTCCTCCGAGGCCTCCGCCATGCACCGGCCCATGGAGCCTCAGGTAACTCACCCACCCTGTGCTTCTCCATCCTTGACGCTCTCTTCCTCCCTCACTTCCAACTTTGTGTACTTGCGCCTTTTTTTGAACGAGAGAAGCAAGAGCAGCATCATGTTCCATCGCACCAAGGTCTGTCTGATCGCAAAATTGTTTACTCACCTCCAATTTGACCACTACAGCCCCGGCCAGGACGGAGTCATCAGAGTAGTGTAATTAAGCATTTCAATTGGCCCGAGGCACCGAAATCTACGTTGCACTTTGGTACCGGTTGTATATTGGCACTGGTTTTAGGTGCCCAACCCTAATCAGCAGGAGCTGTGGTTATAACTTTGACTTTACTTACGTGATTTAGGTCGAGAAGATCACTATTTCTCATGATGTTGAGCTGTTCCTTTTAAGCCGTTGCATCAATCCAAAGCCCAGACAGTGAATCACACCATCGTGTCGTGTTGTGCGTTGTCTGCAGTATGCATGTCTATGCTTTACATGCAAAACCACACACATCCTCCCTCATGTCTCACTGTGTTGTCTGCTTGTTTCACCTCCTCCTGCTCCTCCTCCTCTTGTCCTTCCTCCTCCCTCACCCCCTAAAAGGTCCAGTGGTCCCACCTGGCTGCTCTAAAAAGCAGCAACAGCGCAGCCCCCTCTTCTTCTTCTTCACCTCCCACTCCTCCTCCTCCTCCTCCGCCCGTGGTCTCTCGCTCCCAGTCCTTCAGCGAGCCCGCCGGCGTGACCCCTAACTTTGCACAGCTCCACCTGCGTTCCCAGGACCCCCATCATCACCACCACCCATCGCCCGCACGCACTGACCCCCAACCTCCCCTCCACCACCCTCAGGCCCTTACTAGGGCCGAACAACAGGCCTGCGGCGAGGAGATACCTCCCAAGGTAAGGAGCTGACGAGGGCCCACCCCCCCCACCGCATCCCAATCCCCAGCCCCCTCCTCCCCTTGCCTGCCGCATTCACTTCCTCTTCATGTAAATCACCTCACTCATCATGCTGTTTGTGTTTGCCTGTTCGGGCTCATTTCGTGAGCATCGTCATTGAACGGTGTTGGAAATACAAATAATTTACAGGCCTTTTTAAATGACTGAGTTCATGCTCAGTTGAGATGTTTTCATACTGTATTTCCAAGATGATGTCCATGCCCCTGCAGTATTTGGTTTAAGCAGTTGTATTGAATATGTCTCTTCTGTTTTTTTTTTTGTTTTTTTTTTTACATACACCTGTTGGTCATTTTCATGTTGGATTTTCAGTTTAAGTTAAACTTTTTTTTTTTTTTTCATATCGAAGGAATTTAATTGTCATCTTTTTACATACAAAACCAGCCACAATGTGAGGATCTTTTCTCAATCTGAAACTTCCAGGTCCCAGTAAGGACGACATCCAGGTCTCCGGTACTGGCGCGCCGAGAATCCCCTCTGCCGTCACAGCCCGGCAACCAGGTGGGACAGAGGATCGCTGCAGGGTGAGTAAAAAGGCCGTGGGTGTCTGAAGGGTGGTTTGTAAATTTAAACAGTTTGAAAGTGTTGTGGGAGCGCTGCCCGTGCTCGTTAACACGGCGTGATTCTCCGTGGCAGGAACGTGGAGCAGCGGCCGTTGTGGGACCGAGTGGAGAAGCTGCAGCCTCGGCCGGGCAGCGGCAGCTCCTCCGGCTCCTCCAACTCCAGCTCCCAGGCCAGCCCCGGTGACCGCTTCCGACCACGCTGTGAGTCCCCTGGTACTGTACTCGGCTACATTTCACTAACTCTACCAACTGCTTCTCAGCAAATGATCGTGATTACTGTAATAACGCCGCTCTTGCTCATTTCTGTGTTATCCGCTCGCACTCCGGTGTGCTTTCTGCATTTTTTTATACGGGCAATTAAAGATTGCACGTTTCCCTTCACTAACTCAACCTCTTTTTGTTCCCTCAAAGCTTCCTCCAAATCTGAAGGGTCGCCTCTCCAGCGTCCTGAAAATGTTCCCAAAAAGCAAGATGAAAAGAACCTTGCCAGGCCTACTCGACCAGCTGTAAGTCCACTGTTGCTTAAGTGACGATTGAAGTTGTTTATTGCTGAATGGGTGAAAACTATTTTGTGTTTTTCTCCATTTTCTACTACTTTAATTATTCAATCACCTGGTGCAACCGCTCATGAATCCGATGGTTCGTGATTGTTGGGGAACCTCTTAGGGTGATGCGGTAAGCATATTGAACCACACCTATGCTTGCACTATAGCTCCATTCATTGCATTATGTGGTAACGGGTTGTGATAAAAGAGCCATCTCTCCTTTGTGATGATTTATGGGATAAGTCTTCCCTCTGTCACTGTATACTCTGCAATGTGCCTGTGATTTGTTTGCCCTCCGCTCAAGTCTTTCCCCGTGGCTGCACAGTTCTCTCTCACTTTACTGCCTGTAGTCGACGACCGGCCCGAGAACGGGTTTACCCTCCACAGCGGCTTCCCGACGTCTCGATTTGAATGCAACCTCATTTGAATGCAACCACATTCCTCATGTTACCTCGTACCTCCCAGAGTTGCTTCTACTCTCAACTCTCACTCAGCTTTGTAGTTTGATAAAATGTGGCACATTTGCTTTGTTGAGCATGCCTGGAAGTGTCCCTCCTCCCTCTTCCTGCTTGCCACTCACCTTACGTATGGCGTTATATTTGTGCCACAATCCTGAGCGCGTAATTTTAAGTTTTGAGCACAGAGAACTATATTTTAGCAAAGAAAAACATATTCCGAGCCGTTGCTGCGCTCTCTCTCTCCTCTTCACGCTGCGCTCGCTCGACGTTTCACTCACGCGCTCGCTCGACTTGCAGCAGCGTTACGTTTGTGCCACAAAACCAACCAATCAGAGAATTAAAGAAGGTCAATTGTAATTGGCTGTTGGTCTCCAATCACAACGCTAGTAGAACTCCCTACAGCATCGCGGAAGCTCAGCGAGTTGTTGAAGTTTGCAGCATTTGTGCTAAATGCTAATGGCCTGGATTAAAACACTTGCTGTTCTCATGATTTGCTTCGGTCATGTCTGATGGTGGCTAGCCGGACTTCTAATATCACTCGTTTTCATCTTCTTTAGGAAGCGTTGTGATTGGAGACCAACAGCCAATCGCAATTGACCTTCTTTAATTCTCTGATTGGTTGGTTTTGTGGCACAAATGTAGCGCTGCTGCAAGTCGAGCGAGCGCCTGAGTGAACCGTCGAGCGAGCGCCTGAGTGAACCGTCGAGCGAGCGCCTGAGTGAACCGTCGAGCGAGCGCCTGAGTGAACCGTCGAGCGAGCGCCTGAGTGAACCGTCGAGCGAGCGCCTGAGTGAACCGTCGAGCGAGCGCGTGAGTGAAGAGGTGGAGAGAGCGCAGCAACGGCTGCCTGCGCGCAGAAAACCAGTTTGTGGAGACTGCACCTGAGTAAACTGCGCGCACGGGATGTTTTTCTTTGCTAAAATATAGTTCTCTGTGCTCAAAACTTAAAATTACGCGCTCAGGATTGTGGCACAAATATAACGCCATACTTACAAGCCTGCACAGTCATAGCAGAGTCTGCGGTGGAAGTTCAGGGCAACGTGGTTACATGTCATGCAATTTAGTGGGTGCAGCATAATCAAGGAATAAGAAAACGATTAAACTCATCATTTGATTTGAACAATGTGCCACTTAACTCAACACTTAGTGGAACTGAGATCTTAGACCAGGGCTCAAATGATTTAGAAACGTGCCAACACAAGGACAGGTATTTGGTTAGAGAAGAGCGTACAGCTGTGTTAAATATAGACGATGCACACCTACATGTACCCAAAAATCTGATTCTGTAAATATAAGGAGGTTTATGAAGTGGAAAGGAATGTCTTCACTAGTTTCAATTAAGATAACTTTATAAAGTTTGGCACCTAATTTGCTCACTTACTGTTAGGATTGAGAGTCTATTTTGATTTGGTCAGTGCACAAACTTGGTATTATTCTAAATACCTGATTTTTGCCCAGATAACCGACTCATGACTTTCTTATTGTCCCTCCTTAGGATCTGACAGCTCTGGCTAAGGAGCTTCGTGCGGTAGACGACGTGAGGCCCCCCCACAAGGTCACCGACTATTCCTCCTCAAGCGAGGACTCGGGCACCACCGACGAGGAAGACGATGAGGAGGTGGACCAGGAGGCGGGAGAGGAGTCCACCTCAGGGGCCGAGGACTCCAGGGCTGGGTAGGTAGAGCTGCAATGATTGGTTGGCTCCGCTGTCCTTGTCTGTCGCGCTCTTTGCAATTAAAACAATAATAAAAACCATATGCCGTAACCTCACAAGTGCTGCATGGCTTTTTTTCTGCATGCGTGTTAACACTGGTCTGGTTACGGACGTCAGATATTCCCATGGCTTCCGCAGGAGGCTGAGTAACGGGGAGACAGAGTCTGCAAAGACCATGCTTCTGGAGGACTCTGAGAGCGACCAAGCCGTCACGCCTTCCAAGGATGGAACGCTGGTCATCAGACAGGTAAGAAAGGGGATAATGGATTAACTGCTTCTTTGCATAAAAGTTAAAGGCACATTTCTGCATGTAAACAAGTTTTTTTTTATTTTTTTTATTCATTTAGAAATGTAATTTTCATCTTTCTTTGTCCGGTGTTCATCCCCACATTCTCCACCGTTTCTGCCGTGTGACTGTATATTACCATGCCATTTTTTGTTTTAGTCATTACAGACATTGCGGCTTCTCATTTCACAATCACTGATCTAATACCTCTGATGGTTCTAGCTTGTATTTAACGCGACATGCACAGCAGCGATAGTCTCCAAAGACGAATCAAGCGATTAGTAGATCATGATGCCAAGCAGCAGACTAGCAGCCAGTCGTCAGTCTCTCCGCCTGCTTGCTCGAGCCAAAGTGTGCCTGTTCTTGCTTCCAGAGCACCGTTGACCTAAAGCAGTTGGTCAATCTCGCCTCAGCTGGCCTCGGTCACATGCACGGCCAGCCCCAAACCCACGGCCTTGCAGAGAAAAACGGCTTTGCCGGCCGCATACACCACCTACCAGACCTTATCCAGCAGAGCCATCACTCCCCTTCCTCTTCCACAACCATCCCTTCCTCTCCCTCCTCCTCCTCCTTCACATCGTCATCTAGCTATGCCAGTCCCGTCATGCCCCCACAGAGCCCCCTGGACGAGCTCTCTGGCATAGAGGTACGTCACCCTCTACGTCGGCGAGACAAGCGACTGAGGAATGGACTGTGGGGCGGTACAGGCTTTGACATGCAGCGCAGAAGGTTAACTCGAACAGCCGCTCCAACACTGCTTCGAGAAGAAGTGTTCCATTGGACGTTTTTACATTTTTAGCGAAAGTTCCTTTTTAAGTAGTTAGACCAGGATTGCGTAATATTTGCCACTGCAGCAGACTGGTTTCCATCTCAAAGCCTGTACACGCCCCGCCGTCCAGTCCAGTCCTTGATCGCCGGTCGGAGCCTTTCCGGGCCTCCACGGGCCTCCAAGCTGAGGCCCTTCTGTGTGCTCCTGCCTTCACTGTGGCTCTACTTTGCCCTCTTGTGGCTTGGCTGACTCCTCCAATCTGCAAACCTCCTTCCATCCTGGAATTCAGGGCATCGCACTGTGTCCCTGCTAACACTTGTGCCACCTGGTGGTAGAGCATGGTCACGGCATTGAGGAAACTAAACTGCAGCTTCTTGGGGCGAAATATGAACAAGCACCTTTCTGCAGTACATTCTAGCAGTGTGAGGTGTTTGCATGCCTGGTGTGATGGTAGAGGGGATTTAGATTTTGAATATACATTTATTTTGTATGTTTATTGTCACAGATTAAAGCCTCTTTCAAGGTGTGACTCATGCATTGCTAACAACACACATCTCTGGTGGTGGAATTACGATCTTCCTGTGTGCTTCAACAGGAGCAGCGCTTTCCTCTTAACACTTCAGCATGTAAATCGTTTCTCACTTCCATCAACACATTTCATCTTGTCGCTGTTTTCCCTCTCACAAACAAGTCTGTCCTTGTTGGCTTTCAAACATAACTGCACGTCATCTTTTTTTCCTTCTTTTTTTGCATTAAATTTTAGTCACACATTTGAGTTGCAGAGCCAAAAAATGTTTTCCCAGTAGTTTTTGTCACAGAACTTTTGTTTGATTTCACACAGTAACGCTGTTTTCTGAGCCCCGAGAGGTAGAAATGTAACTCGAGGCCTGTTTCTATTAGTTAAACATTCAGTCAGTTTTATAAATTACAAATCAGTGTTACAATTTTGGCCTGATTGTTTTCGTAAATTGCTTTTCTATGCAGATTTAGGAAAAGTTGGAAAATCTTCCGCTTCTAATCTTTGTCTTTTAATCTCATTCAGTCCCAGTCAGAAAGCAACTCCATGTCCAAACACAAGTCTTCCTCCTCCTTCACTCCCTTCATTGACCCTCGTCTTCTACAGATCTCTCCATCCAGCGGCAGCGCCCTCAACAACATGGGTACGTGTTTGTAATTAAAAACTGTTGTACGTAGTCTGCTTCAGTCCCCATGTGCTCTTGATTGTATTACCGAGTGAAAGAGTGAAACTGAGAAGTAACCGAGACGGCACCACGCTGTCCAATAACCATTTAAATACACAATGGCATCAACGTTGACTTCTGTGTTGTCCCTCCAGCAGCGTTTGGGCCGGACGGACGCCTCGCAGACCCGCTGAGGTCCGACCCATCTCGCAAAGGCTCGGTGGTCAACGTCAACCCGGTCAACACGCGCCCGCCGAGCGATACGCCGGAGATTCGCAAGTACAAGAAGAGGTTCAACTCTGAGATCCTGTGCGCCGCGCTGTGGGGTGAGTGTCCTCCTGTGGGAGGGGGGGGGGGGGGGGGGGGGTCACTTGTGACACCCAATTATTCTACTCGGCATTCATCGAACTATGCCACGAACTACGGCAGTTACATTTATTTAATGTGTTTTCCTTTCTCTGATTGTTCCAGGAGTGAACCTGCTGGTGGGAACGGAGAGCGGTCTGATGCTGCTGGACCGGAGCGGCCAGGGGAAGGTCTACCCTCTGATCAACAGGCGACGCATCCAACAGATGGATGTCCTGGAGGGGCTCAACGTGCTGGTCACCATATCGGGTACAGCGCCTGTGGCTATCGAGCACAGATATTCTTTTTTGATGTCTGAGAGGGTGTGTGACATTTCTTTCTCTCATCCAACTCTGCCCCCCTGCAGGTAAAAAGAACAAGCTGCGAGTGTACTACCTGTCGTGGCTGAGGAACAAGATTTTGCACAATGACCCCGAGGTGGAGAAGAAGCAGGGTTGGGTTAATGTGGGCGACCTGGAGGGTTGCGTCCACTACAAAGTCGGTACGTCCCCAAAGATTCCTGAACCTGGAATGAATAATCAACGTGAGGCAATTGTATAACTCACAAATGACTCTTTTCGTTCCAGTGAAATATGAGCGGATTAAGTTCTTGGTGCTGGCCTTGAAGAACGCGGTGGAGGTGTACGCCTGGGCGCCCAAACCATACCACAAATTCATGGCCTTCAAGGTAAGCAACGTCATTCTGCAAGAATAGTTCCACCCCCCAACAATGACCTGACTAACATTTCCCTACATGTTTGCCGTAGTCTTTCGGGGATCTGGTGCACAAGCCTCTGCTGGTTGACCTGACGGTGGAGGAAGGTCAGAGGTTAAAGGTCATCTATGGCTCCTGTTCAGGCTTCCACGCCGTGGATGTGGACTCCGGAGCCGTCTACGACATCTACCTGCCCACACACGTAAGCCTGAAGTGCTTTCTAATACCCTTTTCTGTTCCGCGCTCGTCAGTCTCTTGACTCTCATTCCTCCCCTTTTTCCTCCCTCAGATCCAGACCAGCATCCAGTGCCACGCCATCATCATCTTGCCCAACACTGACGGCATCGAGCTGCTGGTGTGTTACGAGGACGAGGGCGTCTACGTCAACACCTACGGGCGCATCACCAAGGACGTGGTGCTGCAGTGGGGGGAAATGCCGACTTCAGTGGGTAAGTGGGGCCCTTTTAAGTCTTTGTGCACAGCGAGTGCTCGCTGGGGAAGCTTTGTCTCATCTCCCTCTGTGTCTGCGCAGCCTACATTAGGTCGAACCAGATCATGGGCTGGGGTGAGAAGGCCATAGAGATCCGCTCGGTGGAAACGGGCCACCTGGACGGCGTTTTCATGCACAAGAGAGCCCAGAGACTCAAGTTCCTGTGTGAGAGGAATGACAAGGTGGGAACATAACTGTCTTTCATCCTTCCTGCTTCTTTCTCCCTACATTATAAGTACCGTAAGTGATTTATCGCCCTTTTTCCCCCTGTCGGTCAGGTCTTCTTTGCCTCTGTGCGCGCCGGAGGTGCCAGCCAGGTGTACTTCATGACCCTGGGACGCACCTCCCTCATGAGCTGGTAGGCGACGACCAACCGCCACGCCAGCCAACACGACGACCATACCTAAGCAGTGACCAACGGATGACTATTGTGACTATGACCGCCGACAATAAAAAGGTGAAAAAATTCACCTCCGTGATCGCCGCCAGGCGAAAGCAAACAACGGATTGGACTGTACCCATGAAAAAGAAGCTGGGGTGCGGGCTTGTGTGTGGGTGGGGGCGAGGGGCTGCGTTCTGTTCGTGTCCACTGAGTGTACTAGTAAACTATATTACAACAACAGAAACCCCCCTCCCTCCCCCGAGCCTCCGGGTTTTCCCTTCACCCGACCCTTTGAGCCGATCCCCCTCCTCCCCTCCCTCCGGATCTGTTGCCCGTTGACGGTAAATCTTTGTGTCATAGTAAAACTTTGCATCGTGTTTATGTGAATGGCGGAAACACTGAGCATGTGAACGACTGAAGGGGCAATAAGAGGCTAAACGCGGCTGTCACTGTATCAAAGAAGGCAAATACTTGTATGTGCACACCTCGAGTGTAGCCGTTTGTAGCTGTAGTTTAGTCCGGGTCCCGGTCAGGGGAAGCTGTCTCCCTATTCCCACCACGGTAGATTTCCACGTCAAGCATGCCAATTGACACGAGCCCACAGCCACATATTATAACGCTTGACATGTAAATCTGCCTCTGTATCTTCACTTTTTTTGCCTTTTTCTTCCTTAAAGTGAAGATTTTTTTGTAAGGGACCTTCTTGATATATCCATTCAATACAGGGTACTGGATATCAGTGTGTACATACTAACTACATCTACCTTGTAGGCGCCAGACTCTCCCAGGTTTTACAGACACTATCTCGACTTTTACCACATTGCCTCACATATTGTAGGTTATGTCGGACAGAAGAAGCCCTGTTTATGACAGCATGTCACTTTAGTGTTATCAACCAGATTTAGCTCCAGTTTTTTCCATACACTGTATATTTTGTGCTGCACATAAAGAAAGCATAAGGAATTAAGGACGCACCCTTAGATGAGCTTTAAAGGAAAAATTTACCGTATTCATCATTGAGCTGTCATTTTTTTTCTACTTTCCAAATGGCGAGGCTCTTCTCCCTGGCTCAATTTAACATCAACTGGAAATATGTAAACTAGCAAACAAAACCTCAAATGGACACAGCGATGTGAGACGCATTACCGGGTGGATTTTCCCTTTAACATCAGTCACGAGAAGCGCCAGGATAAACTGTGAATTAGACATGCAGAATCAGCAGGTGGCCATTAAGGTAGCATTGAGGCCAGTGGGCAGAAGTGATGGAAAGGGAAGTGTGCATAGGCCCTGGGGGGCTGAGAAGAAGCTTTGAACATCACACTCCAGTAACGGGGAGGACACCACGATTAGCTGATTGTCCTCCGCCTGCACCACGTTTGAATCTCACATCTACAATCATTCAACTGTATTTTGAAAGAGACTGTAGCTTAATGCGTAGCTGAGCAGTTGTCTTAGAAGGGTCTCCAGCGGATTAAAGCGGCTCAAAATCCACGGCAGGTTTTGTCAAGTTAAACGTGACGTTTGGTATTCATGTACTGTAGGGACTCTTGAGTCTGAATCAGCCATATGACTCAACATTGGACCTTCTTTTATTGCCATTTTGGCTTCAGACAGGCGATTAGAGTGTTTTCAGTCCAGTCTGGATTGAAGAGACAAACTTTTAACTGGATAATTTTCCATCCCAGAATGGAACCCTTTTAGTTTCACTCTTCTTCCTCTCATCCTCTTTTAACCCGAATGGCAATGAAAGACTTTGTCACTTGATGTTAGACCGCCTCATAACCACTGTTAAAATATAGGGTCCATCTTGCAGCTGTGTGTTTTGTGTGAATGAGAAAACTATATTACGGGACTTTCACCCCCCCCCCCCCCCCCCCCGCCTAAACTTCAACTCTTTGACCCTGCTCTCAGTAAAAGTGGTGCCTTCACTTTCCAAGGTGGGACCTGCTGAGCGCTGCAGAACATGGGAATGAGAAGCTTTCACTCTCCTGATCACCTGTGAAAAGCAAAGAAAGTCACGTTCTAATGGCAGTGTTACAAAACCACTTCAGATGGCGTGAACTAAGCGGCATATTTTTAACTGACTTAGTTTTTAGTCTTGTTTCTGCAATTTTTATTATGTAATCCTTCAGATAAGTATGCGACTGCAGTGGTTTTTAAATTGTAATGCACACCTTATGTTGAAAATGTTTACAGAAGCAATTGTTTTGTTAAACCAATGTGCATCGATATGAATATTTATGGTTTATTTTGAGGGCAGTTTCTCCCCTGTTTTGTATTTTGTATTTTTCCCTTTTTGTACTATCATTTAGATGTTTGTGTGCAGGAAAAATCCACCTTTGCTCGCATTATGAATCACATAAGGCTAGAGTGTGGTTTCACTGATTCCTCGACACCCTGCATAGTGTGCACAGTGTGCCCCTTGCTGTGTGGCAGCGTGGATCAAATGTTTTCTACCACCCAGGTGCCAGGTGACCTGTCCCCCCATAAGCGTCTTTCTCTGCCATGCCCCTCTAATTTATGTCCTCTCTGTGTGTACTATGGGAATCACTGTATTTTCCTGAAGGTCTTTTTTTTCCCATTGAATAAAATCAGAAGTAATTTACAGTGTGATGTCATTCTTTTTAGTAGTTTTTAATTCAATTTAAAAAAATGCTACTGCAAGGAAAGTACTGATTAGCTAGGTCTCCTGTACAATGGTCATGTGCACTGTCAAGTTTCTTTGAGGTTAAATAAAGCATGGGCTTGCATGTAAAAGGACATCATGGTGGATGTAGTAAAACTGATGCAATATGTTTTGCTTCCCATCAACAATATGAACGGACCTATTCCTTAGCCTGACGGTAATAACCTATTATAAAACTTAGTTGTACCGCCCCATACTCATTTATTCTAGCACATGCCTGAGTATTAGTGTAAAATACCTAGTAAATAAACTAACTAGTTCAATGCCAGAAGATCTCTCTAATGAAATACATCAATATTCCAGAAAAACTGCTCTGCTAACCTCCCTCGTTAAATCTGAATTATCGTACTCCGCGTTATTTATTTAAACCACAAGATGGCGCCGTTGTACTTCCCGGCCCTTCTCACGTCACTTCCAAGCATATTGGTTTGGTAAAGCCTGCATTGATACATCACAATATACTTTCCTCTTAACGGGAAATCGAGATTTAAATGTTTTATCTTTATTAGAGACTGTCGACCAAATAGGAAATATATTGCAAGGGAGGTCTTACGGTTATGTGGATATAACTTCCAAGTCCCCGCCCGCTTGTATCACATCACACACCCAACTAAAGCCTAGTTTATGCTTCTGCGTCACGCGTAGCAGCCCCGGGGCCTGAACCACCAACCTTGTGGTTCCCAGCTCACCCTCTCTACTCCATGCGGCAGTTACATTTCAATTAGAGTTAATTTAAGTGTCGCAAATGAATCTGATCTTGACACTGAATAATGACTCCAGCTATTTCGTACAATTGACTGTAAGAGTTGATTCAACTTTATGCAGTGTGATTTCAACTCTGCACTTCAACACTTGTCATGACCGAAAGAACTAGGTCACGGGTACAAGCGGCCGAAATGGGTTTCCTCAGGAGAGTGGCTGGCGTCTCCCTTAGAGATCAGGTAAGGAGCTCAGAGTAGAGCCGCTGCTCCTTTGCGTCGAAAAGGAGCCAGTTGAGGTGGTTTGGGCATCTGGTGAGGGCGCCTCCCCATATTGTAGTTTTGTTGTTGGGTGGAGCAAGCTGTTGGGGTCTGTACAGGAGTTGAGAACTAGAGCAGCGTAGTCCTGGTCCACAAGCTTCAGCATGTCTTTCTGCTCACGGTGTTTGTTGAGCAGCTGGTCGATAACTGCCAGCGACGGCGGATGTGGGGTTTCTACAGGAACAAAAGACGAAGTACAATTCTTCTAGTCATTCTGACTGTATTACGGTCTGTGTTGCGTTGCTTCGCATCGCGTCGCTGCGCATTGCGTCGAGGTCTGTTTGATCACAAAATTCAGAGTTTACCCACCTCTAATTTTACCACTACAGCACTGGCTGCAGATATCGCCACTTGTCTTTGTGTTATTTTTACGATGCCTTTACAGCCCATCAGTGTCTAGACAGAAGATTGGATAAATGTGTGATTTGTTCATTCAATAATGCAACACATGGGTGATATTTGCAGGCCCACCTGGCGGAGTGATATTTTTACATTTTAATCTGCAGGTCCATAAGTAGTGTTCCTGCTACTGGCCACTGTTACCGAAAAACATGTTTTTGGTAACAAAGATGTTTTCTACACTTAGATCAAAAGACCTTCAGAACATCACAGTGTAGAAAAAAAAAGATGTCATCTATGAAATGTTGTGTTCCCAGAGCTCAGTTGCCATAGCGATCGCTGTTAAAAACCCTCAAGGTGAGGTGCTGATGCTGGATGTGTGCCTGGAAAGAGACAAGTTGAGCGGGGCCGACCAGGTTTTAATCCCCCCATGGGAGACCCTCGCTTACAAAGTTACGTTCTCACCGGCAGGTAAGACTCAACGCACTGTAGCTTACCTGACCTCCTTTAGAGGAGGAGGGGGAAAGGTTTCTCCACCCAATTTATGAATTTGTGTGATGGCTCTAAAAAGACATCCATGGAAGCCTATTTCTGCAAAACAATAATAAAATGAGGCTTTAGACAGTCAAAGTTATGAAGTCGGTTCAGTTATACAAAGTCAAAATAATGAGATATAAAGTTGAAATGATGACTTTAGACATAAGATGCGCAGGCTCCTTCATAGTTCGTTACAAGCGATTAGCGACAAATCCAGCGACCTTATCGGGTTTTATTGGAGACTTTAGTGGTGACTGATGTGAAAGCACGTATTGTTTGGCAGTTATTGTCCTCAGCGAGTCTCACAGAAACCCGGCGGCTTGCAGCAGTCCAGCTGCAGTCAGAGCACAGAGAAGACCCACGTTGCGTCAGGCTGGAAGTGAAGCGCGCATGCGCAAAGCAGCTGCTGGTCCTCCAGCGTCTTTCCTCGCTGAGGAGTTGGCTACACTGGCAACTCTCTTCAAGACTTTTCAATTGTCACCAATCACGAAACGTATTTCATCTCCCACTAAGTTTGATTTATCTCGGACTCGGAAATATCGAAGATAATTTACATTGTACGTGAGACGTCCCTACACCACCCCCTCCCCTCCCCTCCGTTTGCTTTGAGGGGTGCAAGTGTCCGTAGAACTTTCACTGTTCAGTGAAGTTGGCAAGATATTCAAAGTCAGACTTTCCAGTTCAACACAAACCACACCTCCCTGTAACCGCAGTGATGTCAACAACCAGCTGCAAGCAGCCTGCGCACATCTTAAGTCATCATTTGTACTTTTACTTCTTTTTTTTTTGTGGCGTAAATGGGCTTCCACACTAATCTGTTCTGAATCTGAGACTATTTTGTGACCCTGAACATAACAACTATTGATTGTTACGTTCAGGATCCTACAGACCTGCTCCTGAGCTGTGTGATGGAATATACCCACCAATGTACTTAAACTACTTTCTGTTGATTGAACTTCTTCTATTTGATTCGTGGTGAGGTACCGTCTCACAAACCAGGAACTTTCACTAACACACAACATAGAAATTATTGTAAATGAATATAGGTTGAAACATGCAAGACACATTTTCCACTTGCGTACGTAAGTTTGTGTTTTCACTAGTGTGGTGTTCCAGTCCGAGCTGGTGGGGGAGTTCTGGTATCAGCTGGAGCTTTATGCTCTTCCGCCTCCTGTCATTACTCTACCAGCGGCCTGCTGTCAGATGGGCAAGTAGGTGCACGCACACCGAGACACACGCCGTACATTTTGTGGGGTTAATGGGCGAGCGTGCCGATCTCCATGCACTGGCTCCAAATCCACTGGAGCCTAACACTTTCATTCTACCACACTTCAGGTATTTGGATGTCCCTGCATCTTCTTAATCTAATGTACATGTGAGATTGTATGGAGTCTGTTTCACTTTGATAAATAGAACTGTTTGTTTGTTTGTGTGTTTGTCAGATGGACCAGTCTGACCGTTCCCGTTGTTAACCCGACAGCACAGCCTCTGGCGGTGATGGTCGCCAACAGTAACCCCAGAAACTACACGCTGCACATGGAATCAGGAAATATTGTGAGTGTACACACTCCTTTTATCTGTTTAGTATTCGGTTCCATTATTTCTGGATGAATACAACACATCTGTTATCTGGCTCCAGCCCCTGTGGAAATCGATCCACCGTTATCCTTGATGTTGTTTGTAGTTCAATGGACGTTTGATTGTATTTGTTTCCGCCAAAAGAAACAAATTGTATACCAAGACCCTTGATAACTTCCTCTTGCTTCAAACAAACAAAAGTCACTGTCAGGGAGGAAAACACAGGCTGCACATCTGAAAGGAAAGAAGAATTAGAACATGTGTGTTTAGCCTTGCTTACCGTCCCCATGACAGCTATTTCCTGCTTTTGTCTGTGTGTGTGTGTTCCAGCTTACAGTGGCGCCCCACTCGTCCACCCAGCTTGGTGTCCGTTTCAGTCCTTCATCCATTGGAGAAGGGAATCACGCAGCAAAGATCACGTTCACATGCCCTCAGGTGTATACAAACAGACACCAACAGAAAAACTCACCGTAAATACTACATAAATCACTGTGCCCTGCCTTCACACACCAGACATAACGACACACACACACACACACACACACACACACACACACACACACACACACACACACACACACACACACACACACACACACACACACACACAGATGCAGGGATGATTCATTTTTTCCCCCCCTGAAAATAGTTCAAGCAGGTGCTCCTATTTAATTTACTGCCTCATTGCTCCAAATCATCCACACAAAGCTTGGATTTGGATTTAGAGAATGCTTTTGATTGGCCCACTGTACATTTCACTTTAGGCACAGGAGGCTGTTTACCTGTTTACCTCTGGGGGATGCAAACAATAAAATCAATGACATGGCAAAATGAATAGAGCCTTCGGGGAAACATCGGCATCAGAAAGCAAAGGCTCCAGTCACAAGGATCTTGATCATAACAACTATTTCAGATAAATGACAATGAGAAAATGTTATTGGAATGGCATTACAGTCCCAGATGAACCTGGGACTCTCCCTTGTTGTAATCGGAGCATCTTTGTGCTCCTCCTCGAACACAAAGATGCTCCGATTACGACGATGGAGAGTGGTGTCATTCTCTGCTGAGGTCAGCATTACTCCACTATAGCGTTACATTGCCAAAAAAACAGTTAGTAGTAACCAATAGTTGCAAAACCAGACAATTGCTCAATTGTCCCTTGGATTCAGCACAATGCTTTTGGGTGGGGGGAGAGACACAGTCAGTAGAGACATGGACCCGCCTCCTCCTCCTCATGCAAATTAGATGTTTATGATCGACCACGGGTTCGTCGTAAATCATTGTTTCTAACTTTATTGAGAATCAGGCACAACACAGCGACCTGCAAGTAGCACAGCGTCTTAAATAAAGTGACCTACAGTGCATCCGGAAAGTATTCACAGTGCTTCACTTTTTCCACATTTTGTTATGTTACAGCCTTATTCCAAAATTGATTAAATTCATTATTTTCCTCAACATTCTACACACATCAACCCATAATGACAAAGTGAAAACTGTATTTTGCAAATGTACACAAGTATTCACAGCCTTTGCCATGACACTCAAAATTAATCTCAGGTGCATCCTGTTTCCACTGATCATCCTTGAGATGTTTCTACAACAAGTCGGCGTCTTGTCTATCAATGTGCATTAAAACCAACGGTGTTTAATCAAAGGACATGAGGACCGCCATCGAGACTTTTTGGAGTTGCACTGGGAGTAAAGAATATTTTGCTGAAACGCAATCTAACAAAATGAAGCTAAAAGCGTTGTCAAATAAATATCTGATAGGTTTATAACCATTGGTTACAAACGTAATCAAAGCTCTGTGTGCTGGTTACGTCATATCTACGCTGCTGACTACAGAGAGTCAACACATGGCAGAAAACACGCCAAAACGTCCAGAGTCGTTCAACCCAGAACGGAAAAAAGAACATGACTTTATTTCAAAAAGCAGTCGAGGCTCCTTTCATGGCTTCTGCTGCTCTGTCGCTGTGATGTTGACATAAGCTGCCATTAAAAGACACGCGGGAACCGAGCAGCAACAGAAGGTACGTCGCCGTTGGATAACAAAGTGTCGGCTGCTGAGCTGTGTAAGCTTTACCACGCTGTAAAGCACCACCAGTCGTTCCGGGGTGTGGACCGCTTCGCGAAGGTGGAACCAGAGATATTCTGTGATTCGCACACAGCTAAGGGGATGATGTGTGGCCGAACTAAAGCCCGGGCTTTGTGTGTCAGAGTCCTGAGTAATTATTCACAGCCTCACAAAATAACTCTTCCTTTGTGTCCTCCTTTTTGGTGTTGTGGATACGGTCACGCTAGGTCAGCTGCTTGCATATGCTTGAAACTGTTTCTATTAATTTCCTTGCTTGAAAATGTAAGTAACTGTAGCCTCCATGATCATAGATATTAATACTATGTTAATCACTGATGATGTCACCTATCTTATATACATACAATACTATTAGGCTAATCACTATTAATGTAGAGGTGTCTCTAGATGAGGTTCAGGCACATTTTCAATTTAATTTATAGTGATGTTTGCACATTTGACTGTACAAGGACCACCACACTGATTATCAGCCTCCTGATGTTTGAGTAACAAGAAGACAAACGGTAGGTGTGTATTTGGAATGTAGCCCAACAATTGAACGCACCACCAAGCATAATAAATATGAACTTCTAATTATTCACTTGTCTCTCCTCATTAAAATGGGGTTCATTGCATCCTGATAAGACAGTTTGGGGCCTTTTTTTTAATTCAAGCTTTATATTAAAAAAATAACCTCACAAGTGAAGTGAATGTTGATTCCAAATGGAGCAGATTTTATTTTATGGAAATTACTAATACAAACTAAAAATACACAACATCTGTGAGGATTCACAAAGGAAGACCAAAGCATTAATACAGGTTTTGAAGCCTGGGCATTCCAGCATCATGGCATCTTTTGCAGTACTTCCTGACCTTTGACTCCCCGATGTACTTCAGTGTGAAGGGATTTGTCTGGGTGGGGTCCTGCCTCGACTCAAACACCCCCTAATGCAAAAGAAAACAGTTCACAACAGTGATATCCATGAAGTAGTAAAAAAAGTTTTTTTTCTTTTACTGCAAGGCCTTGTGGCAAACGCTCTAGAGCCTGATGAGTGCATCCGACAAATCCACTCAACCAATGCTTTGATCCTTCACCTTTCTCCTCACGGCCTGTCCACTGTGGAGCACATCAACACCTCCCTCTATCCAATTGACAAGTCTGCTCCTCCGGATCCAGCGCATGTGCCCCCTCTCAGCCTTTTTGGGCAGGTTGTTGGTCTGCGTCTGAGGCAAGCCAATATTCCTCTGATGACAACAGCCTATTCTCAGATTGAAAATCCGACATCAATAAATCTAACATGATTATAACAGTGCAGCCATCCGGGTGATTGACACCTCATCAGAATCGTTAGAGCCATTTGATCATTCATTTAGTTGGTGAGCTGTGTTTGGTGCATGCTAATATGGCTTACACGTTCCTGTAGCCCCAGTTCTGCAGTTTAAGGTGCAACATCATTATTGTCAGGAAGGTACGTGGGGTAAAGGTAGGACTCAGACGCTAGTGTTGCTACCTCCGACCCCCCTGCTTCGAAGCTTGTGTCGAGATATGAACCAGTGCAGGGTGAAGCAAATGTATCGGTGCTTGGTTTGTTTGCTCACGTGATCAGTGAGGTCCGAAGCTTCGTGACCGTTTCGAGTAGTATTAGTTGCAAAGCGCAAATTTACAATGGAACCTGTAGCAAAGAGAGGTCGCCCCGAGATGTGGGAGCACTTCAATTTGATTTCCTCTAACGAGGTTTGTAATAGGCAGGCCAAGTCTGTCATTTGTATTGTGTAATTGTGGGTGTTTATTTTTATTTGGGTTTTGTAGTTACACCACACATGTGCCTTTTATTTTTATATATACCCTGATGGGTCTCAGGTGTGAGGGGAATGCTCTGAGTTTCGGGGCACCAGCAGATGGAGCCATAGTAGTTACAGCCATCGCCGGTGAACGTATCTCCCTTCCAAGACCCAGCCTCTCGTGACATCACAATATATAATATGTTTATACATTAATTTTATTCCAATATTTACTCATTAAAAACTATTATTACAATATAATATTATGTATCCATGGCCTGTTGTATTGTAGGTGATAGGAAGGCCAAGATTGACGAGGCACTGGTGAACATGATTGTCAAGGATTCGCAGCCCTTCAAGGTATGATATTTATTTGCCACATACATTGGAGGTATTTGTGTAAAACACATAGTAACATTTCTTTTACTGTTTAGGTTGTGGATGATCAAGGCTTTAGGGCCTTGGTGTCTCTTTTGGACCCCATGTCCTTCCTTCAAGGCAGACCTTGAAATCTATGGTGGAGGCCAAGTTTAACGAGGAGAAGAAGAAGGCCAAAGAAAAGGTCCAGAAGGCTGTTGCTGTGGCTTTGACCTCTGATATGTGGACATCCATCCACATAGACTCGTACCTGGCCTTCACTTGCCATTTTGTGGATGAAGAGGACAGGTTGGCTACTGTTTTGCTGGCAGTTGCCAAGTTTGGGGAGAGGCACACAGCTTCAAATATTGCCTCTGTGAAAGGGTCCATAATGGAGGAATGGGGAATCCCCAAATCCAAAGTTATGTGCCTAACAACAGATGGGGCCTCTAACATGACCCTGTGTAGTACCATGATGGAGATCAGGCACAGCCACTGCATTGCACATGCATTGAATTTAGTTGTAAAGAAATCAATGAAATTAACACCTGGTCTGGAGGAGGTCCGCACTAAGGCGAAGGATATTGCCACACACTTCAGAACCAGCACTGTGGCTAGAGAGCGCCTTCTCTGTCTTCAGAAGCAAATGGGTGCTCCATGTACAAAACTTATTCAAGAGGTGGAAATAAGATGGAACAGCACCCTGGACATGCTGCAAAGGCTGTATGAGCAGAGAGCCAGTGGGTGCAGCCTTGGCCTCTCTGCAAACAGATCTTTCACCACTTACCTCAAACCAGTACGCCAGTATAGGGTCAGTGCATTGCACTTTTGGCCCCGCTCAAAGAAGCAACAGTCGAGCTTTCTGCAGAGAAGCATGTGTCTGGTTCAAAAATAATACCCTTGGTCAAGAAGTTGCGCCACACAATTGCAGCCAAACAAAGGCAGCTGACGGATGACATGGCCAGAGAGCCTACGCCGAATGCACGAGAAGCTTGGGAATTATGAACTGGCAGGACAGCATGCTCTGGCCACGCTCCTGGATCCTCGTTTCAAAACGTTGGGGTTTTGCAACCCCACAAGCCAGCAAAATGCCATAAAAAAACTTACTGCTGAAACAGCCACTGTGATAAGACAACAATCACCTGATCCTGCACCCTCGCATGATGAAACACCATCAACTTCAGAGGATGCACCTTCAGCGTCTGATTCCTCAGGTAACAACCTACTGTCAATATATTGTTTACATGTATAATATACATCTTAATGCATTTCTATACCATTTCAGGACTGTAGGATCTTTTAGATACGCAAGTATTTAAGAAGAGGACGATGAGAAGTGCATCAGCCAATGCCACTGTGGAAACCACCAGCTATTTGGCAGAGCCAAAATATTGGGTCAAACACAAACATGTGTACCCTCATCTATTTGTGTTGTCACGTAATCTTTTGTGCATTCCTGCCTCATCCGGGCCCTGTGAGCGCGTTTTTTCTAAAGCTGGGGAAATAGTTTCTACAAAAAGAAACCGACTCAACCCCAATACTGGGGAGAAAATTGTGTTCCTCAATAAAAATCAATAATAATTTCATGCCCCATCCCATGTGTCCACAAGCACCTCAATATTATGTCATAACAAACCTGTCCAAAAGCACAATCACTGCCCCACTGACCTTTCCTCTGTAAATCATTTCCCACATTCCAGATTCAAACAATTCACCTAAGTCCCCATGACTGCCATTAACTGCACATGCAGTAGGAAGCACTTGCTGGTATTTTAAATTATATTGCTTACATATAACTCATATATATATATATATATATATCTTCTATTAATTCTTCTGCTAGTATGATCACAAATATACAAGCACAAAGGTGCAGAAAGACACATAGATGCGTGTTCCACTTCTTCCCAATGTACAGAGAACTGAAATACACAAACATCTCAGTCTCAGCACTAATATACTTCCAAAACATTGGAAATCCGCTTTTGTCCTTCCCCTGTTAAAAGGGGGTGACCCATCTGATGTAAATAACTACAGGCCTATTTTGAAGTTATGCATTGTTGCAAAAATATTGGAAAAAATAATGAGCGAACAATTAAAAGATTTCTTAGATACTAATAGTATCCTAAATAATTTCCACTCTGGCTTTAGGAAGCAACACAGTACAGTCACCGCCGCCCTGAAAGTTTTAAATTATATATTTGAAGCACTTGATCTTAAAAAAGTATGTGTTGCCCTTTTTTATCGATCTCTCTAAAGCTTTTGACACGGTTGATCACAAGACATTGATCAATATCTTGAAAAAAATCGGCATTTCTAACCAGGCATCCACCTGGTTTGCTGATTACCTGTCCAACAGGACTTAGTCAGTCCAGTTAGCCAATGCCACATCATCCTCACTTGAGATCACTAAAGGTGTGCCTCTGGGACCTATTTTATTTTCTATTTATATAAATGATCTTTGTGTAAATGTATCAAATGCTGCGTATTATTTTTATGCTGACGACACTGTTATTTATTGTTGTGCGTCCACGGTTGTACTTGCATTTGAGTTGTTGCAATCTGCTTTTAACGCCGTACAGGACTGCCTACAAAACCTCAAATTGGTTTTAAATGCCAACAAATCAAAAATCATGGTGTTCTCAAAAGCACCTTACTCAAATGAAAATGTGTATCTTCTGTAAAAACTGCCCAAGGTAACCCAATAGAGATTGTCACCAATTATAAATACTTAGGTGTTATTTGGAATCTGGAGCTCTCTTTTTTAAATTACATATTGAAAACCTGGTAAAAACTAAGACTAAGGCTTGGCTTCTTTTACAGAAATCGCTTGTGTTTCTCTTTGAGAGCGTGTAAACTGCTTGACTCGTCAACTTTTTTAGCGTTAGTGGACTATGGAGATGTGCTGTATGTATGTGCTTCGTCCAAAAGCCTAGCAGCTCTGGACACTGTATATCACAGTGCACTGAGGTTTTTCACTGGAATTGGGGAAAAAAGCATTCAGTTTTGCCGCCCCATCAACATGGAACAATCTCCAGGCTGAACTGAAATTGTCTCAACTTGTATCTTTTAATGTTTTCCGACGTCTCCAAATGGACAAACAACAAAAATCTATTGAACGGTGCCTCTGCTTTTGACCATTTTTTCTTTGTATTTTAGTTTTTAACTTAATTTGTATTGTGGTTTTACTCATGTCATCTATATGTATTTTATGGCTGTTTAACGACGTGTGCTGCTGCCTTCTTGGCCAGGTCGCCCTTGAAAATGAGATCTCGATCTCAATGGGACTTTTACCTGGTTAAAAAAGGTTAAATTAAAAATAAAGGACACAATTCAAACCTGAAAAACAATAGTTTTATTCATATAGGAATCCATGTATTTATTAGATGATTTATTGGTTCAACTTTTCATAATCATGTTCAACCCACAGAGACTGGTCCAAAATATACTGGTAGGCTATTCCAAACATTTGCACTACAAGGTTTCAACAGCAGGTCATCATAGAGTTTGCGATGCATTGAATGAATGAACCTTTTTCCGATACAATTGGCTGGAAACTGGTTTGGAAAGCTTCACTTTGCCATCACTATCAGACGCAGTTTTTCAGAAACAAAAAGGGACATTAATAGTAAAAAATTCCAAACTCAAATCCAAAAAGGCAAAAATGTAGTCAAGGAACAGGAACTATGACGTGGACATGGGCTTCCATACAATTAACAATGACACAACAAGTGACAAGCGACACACATGGTTTAAATACCCTAGGGAGGTGCAGGTGATTGGACACAGGTGGAAACAATCATGACAATCACAGGACAAGGCAGGAAGTGAAGTTACCCAGGAAGACAAGAGGCAGAAAACTACAAAATAAAACAGGACATGAACCCAAACCGTGACAATTACAATTATATTCTTTCCTTGTTAGTTTATTGTTTGACGCTGTGAAGTTTTGAACACTCCAAAACAATCCCGACCACCATTTTGGGGGGCCTCAGGGCTAAATAACTCGCTTTCATTTTGCTTCAAAGAAATTCACTTTATTGAATATTTTCTCCCGTGTTGATTCTCCTATCTGTTATCGGGCCTTCTGTGGGGCCCCGAAGGACAGAGAACACCTCCTCGTCCGCGGTGAGTCGATGGCAGTTGGGACCCCGACTTGAATCCTTATCTGAGACGAAAAGAACAGCAACATGAATGTCTCTGAGTGTGTCACGTTGTCACGTGTGTCACGAGTTCTCTGTTGAAGAAGGACACGGCGAGCCTGTGACCTGCGAGTGTGATGTTGAGCTCGGCGGGGTTTGTGGAGGTTGCATTGGTCGGTGGTAGGTTCTTCCGGTGGTCGGTGGAAGGATCCTTTTTCAGTGGAGACATGGACCCGCCTCCTCCTCCTAATGCAAATGACATGTTAATGAGGATCTTCACGACCACGGGTTCGCCGTAAATCATTGTTTCTAACTTTATTGAGAATTGGGCACAACACAGCGACCTGCAAGTAGCGCAGCGTCTTAAATAAAGTGACGTATGTCTTAATGCGATGTTTTAGAAATGACAAACAAAAAGGGATTCTGTATTGGTCTGAAAGTCTGAAAAGGGTCATTTGGGCAATGTTTTGTTAACCGACCGCAGCCAGCGGAAAGAGAGCACCAGTGGACTGACAACAGCCCCCCCGCCCCGCACCCCGGCCAAACCGTTCGCCCGACCACTGGAAATGGGTTATTTAGCATGCACGGTCGATACATATGTCCCTTTATTGTTTTAGCGTTCCCATGCCTCTTTGATTATCGCCATGTTTCCAGTATCCGATCGGCAGGTCGCAAGATCCGTCGCCACCGTCCTATGAAGTAAATGGTAAATGGACTGTACTTGTATAGCGCTTTTCTAGTCTTCTGACCACTCAAAGCGCTTTAACACTACATGACATCATTCACCCATTCACACCCATTCATACACTGATGACAGGAGAACCACACACAGTGACACCTGCCATCAGTAACTAACATTCACACACTGTAGTCGCAGCTACAGGAGCAATGTTGGGTCAAGTGTCTTGCCCAAGGACACAACAACATGCAGGTTAGCCGGGCCTGGGATCGAACCGACAACCCTGTGATTGGAGGACGACCGTGCTCCCCACTCACCCACAGTCGCCCTAAAGTAAGTAAACGTCTCAGGTCGCATGAACCGTGAAACAGGCCTGATTTGTGGAGTGCTGCAGAGATGGTTGTCCTTCTGGAAGGTTCTCCTCTCTTCATAGAACAACGCTGGAGTGAGAATTCGGGTTCCTGGTCACCTCCCTGACTAAGGACCATCTCCCCTGATCGCTCAGTCTGGCTAGGTGGCCAACTCTAGGAAGAGTCCAGGGGCCTCATTTATAAACGTTACGTACGCACAAAAGAAGGCGTACGCCGCTCTCTACGCAATAATTGGTATTTATAAAGAGCAAACTTGACGGAAAAATATGCGGTCCTTCACGCAAGCTCAGACCCATGCGTACGCACAAAAACGGGTGAAATGAGAACCGTCTGCAAATCCAAGAAACACGCAAACGTGTGTGAAAGTGTGTAAAACTAGACTGTTGTGTAAAAGAAATGCCAATACTGCCTCTCATAAATAAAACGAACACCCGTTTGATCAATCTGCAGCGTAAAACAAACAAAAATACTAATAATAGTACTAATAAAAAGAAAAGTGAAATATGTTCTGCAATAATATTGGCATGTTATGCAATTCATCCTCAAAACACAGCTGTTACTTGTCAGATGCAATCAAATGGACGGTAATAAAATGCCATGATGCCATCACAATGCGTAATGACGTGAAATGGCTGATCTTGCGCTCTTAGAAGATGTGGCAAATGGAAGGATTTGCGCTGTCATGCAGCGCACCATCGGCCTGTTTAAGGGGAGATGGCGCTGCCACGACTGCACTGGAGGGAGGTTATTGTTTACTCCTGAGAGGTGTGCAAAATCGTGCTGGCATGTGCTGTGCTACATAATGTGGCACAGCTTCCAAACGTGCCTCGACCCCCTGATGCCGATGTTGGCCCAGACCCTGTCCCCGATCTCCAATCATTGCCGCCAGTCTCTCATCAAGAGGGGACAGCTCCGGTGTCCCCTTTCCCACCCGTGGCAGACACACTTTGGCGATGGCGCGCTAAACGCTTTTTTGCATCCACTTTGATGTCAGACCATTTTTTCTTTATTTCGGCCACGGCCCGAGGTTGTGAGGCTGCAGCGTTGCTCTGCAACCTTTTGCCACTCAAGTGCCTTTTTGGCATTAGTAATGTCCACACTGTGCCCTCCAAAAAGCATTTTACTTCTCCTTTCCACCCGACAATGATAATTTCGACTTCACACTGAGTGAAGTTACGTTTCATTGTTTTCCTCTCAGTGTTTGTCATGATTTCGCAATCGATGAATATTCATTTGTGGGCGTTCCACAGACTATATATGGGCAACTATGGGCGTGACATGAAGCCGCAAAAGCTGCGCTGCATTTAGAAGTGATTTTGATTTATTAAGGGAAAACTGCGTAGGACGTGCATGCGCACGGGTTTAATAAGTCTGAATATTTCTGTGCGTACACACATCCCACGTTTCATCCATACCCCACTTCTGGCGCAAATCCTACGCAAAGGTTTTATAAATGAGGCCCCTGGTGGTTCCAAACTTCTTCCATTTCCGGATGATGGAGGCCACTGTGCTCACTGGGACTTTCAATGCTGCAGAAATCTTTCTGTACCCTAGGACTACAGATAATTTCTTTGGACTTCATGGTTTATGCTCTGATCTGCACTGTCAACTGTGATACCTTATATAGACAGGTGTGTGCCTTTCTCAATCATGTCCAATCAACTGAATTTAGCACAGGTGGACTCCAATCAAGTTGTAGAAACATCTCAAGGATGATCAGTGGAAACAGGAGGCACCTGAGCTACATTTTGAGTGTCATGGCAAAGGCTGTGAATATTTATGTACATGTTATGTTTTCGTTCTTTATTTTTAACAGATTTGCAAAAATTTGCAAAGAAACAGTTTTCACTTTGTCATTATAGGTTGTTGTGTGTAGAATGTTGAGGAAAATTATGAATTTAATCCATTTTGGAATAAGGCTGTAACATAACAAAATGTGGAAAAAGTGAAGCGCTGTGAATACTTTCTGGATGCACTGTAGGTTGAAGCTAATTTATAAGGAATTCCGAGGCAGAGTGGCCACCCTCCAGTCGGGTTATCAGCAGTTCGATCCCTCGCTCCTCCAGTCCACGCGTTGAAGTGCCCTCGATTCAAATACTGAACCCAGAATCAACCCTACAGGCTGGGCCATTATGTCAAAGAATGTATTTACTTTGATCCTGATGGCATCTTGCATGGCAGCCTAGGAAGTTATTGAATAAATGCAGGTCCATTAAACATTCACCTAAGCAGCTCCTTCAGCTTTTCATCTTTCAGCTCTGTTTTCTGGCAGCAGCTTTTGGGCTCATTCTCAGTGCGCTCACCTTGTTCCAGCAGCAGCATGTGACTGTTCTCTAATATTTCCATC
Organism: Gasterosteus aculeatus; assembly: GCF_964276395.1. NCBI lineage: Eukaryota > Metazoa > Chordata > Actinopteri > Perciformes > Gasterosteidae > Gasterosteus > Gasterosteus aculeatus. The sequence continues at coordinate 23,779,093 of NC_135688.1, read as the reverse complement.
ATGAGCAGGTGTAAAGTCGTGACATTCCCGCTAACCTCTAAAGATGATGTCTTAGCTGTGTTAATACGACAGAAATCTGTCTGAAATCAGCGTGTTTTCAAATTTAGAAGACGGCGTGCTCTATGTCCTCTCCTGTAAGGCTTAGCTGACTGACAGTAGGATGAGGCAGAGCTTTAAGCTACGAAATAAATCCACCGTGACAACAATCTGGGAAAGTTTTCTTACAGGTTGAAGTTAGTTTTTGAAACCAGACTCTATGGTTTTACAGCTAACAACAAGTATCTATGACTAGTAGATCGTAGGTGAACCATGATCCCCCCCGTATGATTAGACAAAGAAAAATGATGTCATTATAATGTGTAAATGGAGTTTTAAGTTTTAGTTTGCTATTTGAAGGAATCATTACTTGTCTAACTTTCTAATATGAGATATAATCAGCTTATAAAACATAATTAAATCCAACAAAAACAGGATTAAAAAAAGAATTAAAAAATACATTTTTTAAATAATTTTAATTGTGTGGCTTTCATACAGATAAACACTTAAGATGACTACAAACATTTTAATTAGAATTTAAAATATATTTTACAGCCGCTGATATTATAACAAAAAAAAGTGTGGAGCAGTTTGTTTGCCCGCTGCTAAGACAAAACTCTAAAAAAAGTGCAGATGTCCGTCCTCCACTTCTGGCTGCATGTACAGATGTGTGAAGGAGCCAGTTTGGACGTGCCTGTAGTGTTTGCGCCCATGTCCATGGAGCTACAACAATCCTGGCTCTGCATCACTATAAAGCCCAACAGCAACGACAGTACAGATGGCCAGAGGTATGTGTGTGTGTGTGTGTGTGTGTGTGTGTTATTGTCCCAAGAAAAGCTCATTCCTGCAAAGAGGCTCTTTTCCATAGCATGCCACAGTAATCAAAAAGAAAGAAGTTAAATCTGCCTTACTTGTCGGCGCTGCGTACAGTGTGACGAGCTCTATTCCATTCATGGTGTTGTACTCTGTCCAGCTATGCCAGTGCAGTTGGAGTAGCAATGTAACACGAATGTGCCATTCTTCCATTTTCCTACCAGAGCATAAATATAACGTGTTCAAATTCTTGGAAATATTTGTTTTCATTGCGACCAATAGACATTGATGTTGGGTATTCAATCCATTTAGTCTAAAATACACTGAGCAGCAAAAATATACTCTGATTGCAGTCATGTTGGGCATAGCTGTTGGTCCGTATTATATTTTACATTACGTAACTAAAAAAGCTACTGGAGCTGTATATTTATTAAGATGTTTACGTATGGAAAAAGTTTAATTATGCCATTATTCTAGCTCATTGTGGCCCAATTAATATTAAAAACAACCTCTAAAGCACATCAACTACACATGCCACTTGTGCCGCTCTTCTATTTCAGAGTCAAACATGTATTCAAAAATCTAGTGATTGACCTGATGAGAAGATTACAGGGCACTGATTCAGATATGATTCATAGAAATAACAATTGAAATTGATTGAAGTATCCAGCATCATACTAAAAATGAAACCTCAATTTGAACAGTTGCAAAGCACATTACAAGCTAGAGTTGCTAAATTTGTATTTGAGCTACAAAACGCTAAATAAAACATATTTATGCAAATGTTTAGGCCCGATGTTGCCAACTCTTTTTCAACGAAAGCGGCTGCCAGGACTATTCAACCAAATCAAAATATAGCGAGAAATTTACCAAGTCAGACACACTGGCAGCCTCCCTCCAAAGGCATGGTTCTTTGCTCTGAACAAACGTCATGTTTGAGCTCAGAGCCGGACCCGTGGACCATCTGCTGGATTTACCCGATCCTCGGGTTTCCTGTGGTGTCGGCCGTCGAGAGTTCTCCGCCTGGTGCCGTCCGCTGTGAAGCGGCCTCCAGCTGGAGAGGAAGCGGGATGAGTTGCTGGCTGGTAACCAAGGGCGGGAAGGTCTGTGCCAGTTCTCCCATCTTTACATCCCCGGTGTTCCTGCTATATCAGAGAAACACGTTTCGAGGACATAAACCATGTGACCCATGCTTAGTAGTTAATAGTTAACTCTCATCCCAGTCAGGTAGTACGAGTAGTAGTTTTTAGTGGAGGAATGACGACCAACAAAACCAGCCATTTACTACAAATGGCGCAAAACATTTGATCCAGACCAGATGGCGCCAAAGGATGGATCTCGTATGTCTGTAAATAGGAAAGCATCCATTTGTCTTTTTTATATTTCAATAGCATTTCTGACACGATAGCTGTGCTCACTTTACCCCCAAATTCTAAATGCGTGTCACGCTGTCCTGCTGCAGTAAAGTGATGATCGGGATCATTCTGATGCGGGTCAATTTGAGGCTTCAAAATATGTTCGATAAAGAAGGAAACTGTTTACCATGGGCAAAAAAAACAAACGCCCCTCAGAAAAGAAAAAACCCTTTGAGGAAAAAAGGCCAATTTTGTTAGTATTAAGTCAGGTGTACGGCAGGACCACTGCAGACAGAACCACCATCAGACAGAACCACCATCTGCAGAAGATTTCAGGAAAAAATCAAAGTGGGTAATGTTGGTTTGTGATGGCAGTAATAGTAATTTGATTAATATTTAGAATAATAATGATGATAGTAGCAGCAGGAGTCAGCAGGGCCATGGCCGAAGGCAGGAACAGGGTCCAGATAGAACCATGATCCATGGAAACCTGTGAGGCGAGAAAACACGCTCTGTGGAAGAAACAAAGTTAATGATGCGCATTAATGTTTACAGCAATAGTAATGGGATAATAATGGTGTTATAAGAAGCAGGGCCCGGCAGGAGTCAGGACCAGGGTCCATACGGAACACTAACCAACATGAATAAATACATATATAAGCATTTAAATTCAACATTTTATGATGATACCTGCACCTCCTCAATCCCCTTCCTCCCATCTGTTACCCCCCCCCTGGGCCAGTTACCCTGGCAATGGCAGAGGACTTCCCGTGCACGGGTCGTTCAGAAGGAGGTCCGGACCCCGAGAACGGCATCGCAACACTCACCCCTAATCAGGTCTATGCCCCCCTCGGGCTGTGGTACTGTGATACTGCAGACACACACACACACACTCTTGTTTACAGCACAACGTGACACGCGTTAACAAGTATGCCTGAAAATGAGATGCCGGGGGACTGTGTCTTTTTGTTGCCGAGATTCAGTTGTTGTCCCGTTCAACCACTCCCCTGATTTGTGTTACCAGCTGAAGCAAACAAACACGTTTTGCACTCGAGAGGAATCACCATACAGGTGCAGAGACACACACCGTAGACACACAGAGAGAAATGCAGTCGTACACAAACACTCATTATCAGGGAGAACTAATACAAACACGCACACTGAGAGAGAAGTATGCAGACTCCGACGGAGGCACACAAACACCTTTTAAGTTTAACAGAGCACACACAGACACACACGCAGGGAGAAGAATATAAACTTGTGCACAGTCAAAATAATAATAAGTCCGAAAAACAGTACTATTTCCCACCGTGGTTGTACATTCTTACACACAGATCCACAACTGCCAGGAAAGAATACACACACACACACACACACACACACACACACACACACACACACACACACACACACACACACACACACACACACACACACACAGCCTCTCTTTCTTGCTCTCGGCAGTGTTATGACTACACTCGTTTGTTTCCTTCCCTCCTTCGTCTCCTGTTCCTCTACCTCCTCTCTCTCTTTGGTGGGTGTGGCCTCTGCATTCATTTATTAATACGCTCTCTCTGAGGTAATTGGGGGAGGCCAAATCAAACGGGAGACTCACAGTGAAAACTGAACATTCGAAGGAGTTATGAGAATGATCTGCTGCATTAGAGTTCAGTGCGATTCTGAGCTACACACACACACACACACACACACACACACACACACACACACACACACACACACCTGCTGTCAGATGAGGAGGAGGACGAGGGAGAGATGAAAGGGAAACTTTTAACTTTTTTCCAATCGGCTCCGTGTCACGGCAGATGAAACGGCTCCTGCGGGGCGCCGATTCCTCCAAAGGCAAAGCGTGCTGCTTTGCCTTTGGAGGAATTTGCTCTTGTCCCCAATGTTTCACCGAGAAAACAACCCACTAATGTGCAAACCCACATTTCTTTTTGTCTCTCGCTGCATTTTGCTCTGTTAGCGAGACTCACGTCTGAGTGTCCTTGGGCAGGCTGGTAAACCTGCTTTTACTTGAGAATCCTGTAGATTTGGTTACTTCAGAAATGGAATTCAGATTGTGTATTTTAAAGTAAAAAAAATAATACTAAAAGGCGAGAAATGAGTATTTGTTTGCTGCTGTGTCGGCACCCGCCAGTGCAGCTTCAAGGTGCCCGGCGGAGGTTTTCTGTTAAGCAGAGAAATGGCTCGGTTAGCGTTAGCCACCTGAACACGCCGTGTGTATGTGTGAGTATCTCTGAGGTGCAACAAAAGTGTGGAATATATTCCCTTCCTTAAAGAATATTAAATCCTACATGGTTTCCTTCGCCGTGTACTTGCATGCAGTCTTCCTCCAAAGGTCACAGTTCAACATACAGTATAACATCCACTCGTTTTACTTGAAATAAACACTGTAGTTACTAGAGAGGTTTACCCGTCAGCTCTATCTGCTCTAGCTGGTAATGGTGGATTTACTCTCTGCTGTCCTCTACCTCGCTCTGCACTGACAGTGACCCCCTGCAGAGTGCAGAGCTCATCCATCAGCTCCCGTCGACATCGGTCGAGTCCTTTTCTGCGAGAGCTAATGAGTTCTCCGTGAGGAAATGGAGGGGCCGGGGGGGGGGTTGGGGGGCGCTAATTGGCTCTCCCATTATCTACGTGTTCTGTTTCCGCCGCATGGCGATGAGATGACATGACCGATATTAGAGAACTCTTACAATCGTGTTAGAAAAATCTCACTCGACCCCAGTTGAAAAATCCCTAAACAGAACTTTTATCAAAATACTTGCAGGTAAGAGCAGAGTAGAAATATGTACAGAGACAAGCGTCCATCTGCTGCTCTCATCACGGTCTCGGCCTCCAAAGTTGAGATGACACACACACATAAGTTATGCGTCAAGGTTGAAGGTCTGCATCTTAGTCTCCGAAATGACGACATATGCACACAAGACATTTATCAAGGCTTCGCCAAGGTCTGCGTATCAGTTGAGATCACACACAGTTATACATCAAGGTTTCTCTGCTGGGAGGTCACACACACGTTACGCCGTTCTCAGGCAATATGACTACTATGACTAAGACAAAACATTGTTTAAGTTTTCCAAACAAGTGAGTGCTGCACACCAGAAGCAGAAACATTCCTGTTTCTGTGGATAAATGGGAATGTTGAAGTTACACTTACAGAGACAATTGAAGGGGAACAGATGAGGGGGAAGCAGATGTAATCAGTGGTATTCATCCGTGGGCTGAAGAAGGCAAACGCTGTTCGGATTTTTGTATTCCAGCTGAAGCCTGATTGGCCCGATTGTTCCTCTTCTCAGGACAAAGGTGATCAGTAAAATCAAATGTTGCACTCGCCGTTTCACACACAACCTCTACACATTCAGCACTTCATTACATATCATTGATGTTCTTTTCCTGCCCAAGTAGCCAGTATCTAGAAACGGATGCACTGTTCGTATTATTACATTTATTACAGTTGAATAACCCAATAATCTCATTATGACGCCACAGTTACAGATTTTCATTTGTTCTTTGTAAACACCTCATATTCCCATAACACTGTAACATTAAAAGTAGATGCATGAATACACGCATAACGGGATGCTGTGTAACGGACAATGCATATATACAAATCAATGTAATCAACTCACAAGCACCAGTCACATTTATTCACTACAAAGCATGAGAAATATAGGCAGCTTGGTTGCCTGAGTCGGGGAGGTGAAATCGGGGAGTCTGGATGAGCTCAGTTTGGAGCCCCTACCACACAAAACAGGCAGGAGGCCCGGCCTCGCCTCGCTGTGACCGCCATAACTTTGTGAGGCTGTTTAGGACAGCAGAGAAGGGTCAGCTGGCCCTGAGCGGCCCGTATTAATAAAACCCTCAAGTTGTCATCTACATGGAACGTGGCAACAAACTCCCCACTGTTATTCATCCCTTTTCTTAATATCCGAGAAAAATATCAGTGCTCCACGTTTTGTTACATTAACAGGACGACATGCAAATACGCTGCAACCTTTTATACAATCTCAGTATCTTCTTTTCAATAAATCAAACCAGATGAGCCTCGAGAGGTTGTCCAGTGTGTGGGCCGGCTCCGTTCAGAACCGGGGCTGCATATTCAGCCTTTTTAATGAATCTCAATGGGCATTCCACATTTCAGTTCAATTTCCTCAATACAATACAATTCCTCAAGTACTCTCCAACCTTGGAGCATTCCGTTTCATTGTTTTGCAAATCAAAATAGATTCAATGTGGTTCTGACATTGAATAGCAGGAAAAAGGTGAAAGCGAAAGTCCACAAATTGATCCTGTCCGATATGAAATGTAGAATCCTAGTTTGCGTAAGACTGACTTAAGCTGTTACTGTTGCAATGCACTTGGTTTCATAAGTCCCATAAAGCAGGCGAAAGCTTTGGTTCCTTTGTTTGCGTGTGGGCGCACTGCAGCGTGCGTTTAATGGCGTTACCACCAGCCGCCTTCGTCCCACGCCACGCTGCTTCTCCACATGTCAGCTGACTAGTTGGCTTAAACTGTTGCAGCTCTTTGGACGGCCATGGAAAGGCAGATGGTGATGGGCTGAAGGAACCTTATTGCTCAGGCCTTGCCTCTGGCCAGACGCTGTCTCCGACTGCTGCAGAACCTTCAATGTTCCTACACTCTAAAAAATTCACCGTAAATTAACAGTATTTTATTGGCAGCAAGGACGCCAGGAATTTACCGTTATTTTACGGTATAATACCCTAAATTGTTTTTACACTATGTTACCGTAAACTTGAACGAATTTTACTGTGAATTAACAGCAATTTACTGGCAGTCGACACTATTAACTTACTGTTTTATTTACAGTGCCCTACTGTAATTTACGGTATGTTGTCGTATATTGGATTACAGTTTGTTACCATACGATTACTGTTTTTGTGTTATAAATACCAGAATGTTACCGTACTTATAACCGCATTTAATTCCCAACAAATTAAAGAAAGACAACCAAACTCATTTCGGTCATAGTGGTTAGAGTTTATTAGATGCCTTTAAGAAAAAAATGTTAGGCATTTGTAACCAAAAACAAAACATAAAATGTATACAATAATAAAAAATGAATCATAAAATCCTTAGGAACAAGGTACACTAACTGCAACAATTCGCTTTGCAACACTTTCACTTGACCGCAGCAAACGGCTGGCGTCCTTAATCCAGTGCCTCTGTAAAACAAACCAAAATAACATATTTAGAAACACTGTCATTGGTAAAATATTAAAATTACAAAGTTGAGGAAGACAACAAGATGTAAGGAAGGAGAATGTTAATCATGCTAGGCAAATAACACTTACCAACATTACTTGGAGAGATGAGGCAATGAGAAACTCCTCCGATGTTGAACTGCACTGACAGGTGTTCTGGATGGACTGAGATTACGCGTCTGATGTCACGTTCAGGAGCAGTCGGTCACAATTACCACTCAAACTTTTAGGCAATGAACACTTTGAATAATACAAATATTTATAATCTTTACATTCCGGCCACTGAAACAACAGCGAAGGCGGTGCATGGGATAGGGAGGGTGTGCCGTGCAGCGCGAGGTCGGCGGTTTGAATCCTGGCTGCTCCCTGTGTCAAGTTGAAGTGTCACTGAGCAAGACACCTAACCCCCAATTAGCCTACTCCACATCAAATTCTGTCAAACCATGGGCGTTTTGGATAAAAGTGACAGCTGCATGTATAGTAATGTCCTGTAAGTCAAAGTCATAATCGTATCTCATGAGATACTATCTCATTATGATGACTTACAGGACCTGTTTTTCAGTGGCTGATATGGGCTTCCATACATTAACCTACAAAAAGCTGTAGATGAATTGTGATTCACTGCACATGTATGTGTATTTCCACCACTTCATAAAATATATGTAACATGCAGTTGAATTACGGTAGTCTGCTATTATTGTAAATTGACAGCTTTAATGTTAGTTATTGTGACATACTGATACCGTTAGAAATGCACCGTAAATTTACAGCAATTTGTTACAGTGTATATCACTATAGCGAGGCTCGTCAGAGTTTCTTCTTCAACCGGTGGGACTTTTCCAGCATTGTTGAGAACTTTTTGTCCCACCTATGAAACTTACTTCGCAGTTGTTCGCCCTTATGTTAATTGAGATCACTGCGTGAATCGGGTCGAACAAAACACAAACATTTCTAAATGTGCCTGTTGATTCGTCGGGAATTTGTAGAGAGGAACCGTAAAGTTTTGGCTGTCATGTTGCGTGGTTTACTCCCTGGAGTTTGCCTGTGTGCGTCTACTTTTCTGTGCGGCCACACACGGAGCTGTCCTACGGCTCACCTCGCGCACGCCAAATTATTCACGAGGCAGTTACTCTTGGTTATGCGTCCATTAAGCTCCATCTGCAGCCTGCTGGGGCCAAAATGGAGCAGAGAGAAAGAGTGAGGAAGCCTTGGGATGAGAGGAAAGATGGAGGGAGGACCCGAAAGATAGAAGATGGAGGGAGAGAGACAGAGACCATGGAGATGAGGAATGGAAGGCCGAGGACATGGTTGGAGTAATAGATGATAGGAGGAGCAAACGGGGAGGAGGGAAGGGGCAAGAAAAGGTGAGAGCGGATAAAGTGGACGGTAAAAGACAGATACGTGAATATATACACGTTGTTCCTATTTAAATATAAAGATAATAACCTTTGTACATTTCCACAAAGAAATGTTGCTTTACCCCTTTCTTTACCTATTGGGCAGTGCCTAAGCAGCGTTTGTCGTGTGTATTATTTAACATTACTAACCAGGCTGACGGTGTGTAAAGAAAGAGGGTTGTCGAATTATTCCAAGGGACATATGTGACAGAGACCCCTGGACATTTTGTAAGGGCTGCATCTCTATTAATATTATAAATTAATTTAGGGATCCTTTTGTGTGTGTTACTGGGAACGGACAAGCAAAAGAAAAATAAGCAGAAGGTTCATTTAACTCCTTATTTTGCAGCAACGACTACATTACAGGAAATGTAGCACAATAAGCCAGCAACGGCAGTGTTGTGTTATTTTAATATTCTGTTCCTAAAAATCAACTTAAAGGAACAGCTCATCCCAACAACAAAACATTGTGTTTCTTTTAACCTGTGATGCTTTTTCTTTTACTATTCCAAAGAGTTTCACTGCAAGTTGTCTACTTTTGGAGATATCTCATTAAACTAACACTTTTGCGGATTTCCTTCAGCGTGTTTATGGAAAGAGACATTGCTGTCGAGTTCTCGAAATGTATTTTCACGAGGCGAGTACCGTCTCGTCCCATCACATTGCAGACGTGTCGACGCATTGTTAAAACACTACTGCAGGTAAGAGGGAAAACATGTATTTACTATTCTATTCTATATTTTAATAACTCTGGTAAAGAGGCAGAAAATGAAAACATTTCAGATTTCAAACAACTCTGGATGTGTATTGCAACGAGTATATAATCCGTCACGTTTCCCAGACCTTCCTAAATGGATTATCTACTTGGCTGCTTAATACTATTTCATCTTCATTGTGTCACCAAGAGTCCTGTCCCCGCACATCACTCACACTGGGATTCACTTAGCACGGCGGTAATTAAGCCCGGGCTGCTTCTCCCTGAAATGCACACAAACCATTTGACGGTCTGCTAGTGGCAGGGAGGGAGTGTGGGTGTGTGTCATGACATGTTGACAGAGAGAAAAAGTTTTGTCAGCCTCTCACAGTATTATCTAGTTTATGAAATATGCACAGCCCAGTATTTTGTTCCTTATTTTGTGTCTTTTCAGACACTGGTTACTGTCGTGCGAGCAAAACAAGGACTAGACTGGAGACTTTGCTCAAAGCAATGTGACAATTTACTAATAACAGTTTCTTTGCAACAAGAGTATTCTGTCCTGCAATTTAACGTGCACAGACCTATTTCAGGCAGTTTAACATGAAAGAAGGCGCTTAATACAAAATGCGCTTGAATTATATAGTCTCTAAGAGCATTTTTGATTGGTTATTAAGATGGAGGCGGCTCCTGCTTAGAACCCTCGGAGAGCCCCATTGGAGCACAGGGGTGTCCATCCCTCTAGGCGTCAACACGCCTCCTGTTGTTCATGAGTTCTTCATATCAGGATGTTTGCAAGATGTGTGCAAGATAATAATAATAATAAAAAAATGTTTTGCATATGAGTGCTAGGCGTAGTTCTAGGTATGGACATGTTATTCTTAAAACGGGAAACAGGTGGTTCCTGTTGAACTGCATTTGAACCAGATAGTGGGTGCATCTTTTTGCAACATGTTTGTGTGCTGGTGTTGTGACTTGAAATACATGTTGTTGGTGCAATCCGGCCTTTAAGCGGCCTTCACCCATTATTACTATGCATTTATAGTGTAATTTCTTTCTAGCGTAAGCGTTCATGTTTATATTTTAGTACTCAACATTACGCTAAAGGAAACACATACACAACGCTGTAATAAAATGGAATCTGGTAACAAACGCCTCATTAGCGACACATAATTAACTATTTTTACACCTGCCCTCTGCTCTCCGTCCAGGTTTCACTGACTGTTTGTCTAAATAGTTTATTTTTTGAATTTGAAATGAGATACGAAAAAGGAATCTATTGAAACATTACTATTTTAAGCTTGAATTTGGTCAATTTCCTTAGAGGAGCATCCTTCACATATTCAAAGACCTTTGGAAAGTGGAAAAGCTGACGGCGATAGCTCTAACAGTCCCTAGCTTCTGCGAAATAAACACGTTTCGGCTATTTTTTTATTATCCGGTTGAATAACAACATCACTATAACACAGAGATCCACACTGTCGCTCTCGCCTCTGGTTTTTACTTGCACGCTTAATTTATTGTCAACTTGATTAATATTTGTCCCACAGGACTAAATTAGCGGGAATGTTATTTTGGTTGTTAAATATCTACACACGCGGCGACACGGTATTGGCAGAGAATGGTCCGGAGCTCCCAGGGTCCCTTAACCACCCTAGTTTAGAGGGGCCAATCAGCGAAGAACAACCGCGCTTCTCTTTGAAGTGAAACCAAATTATTGCTGCCAACGCCTGCGTGTCAATGTGTGTGCACACACCTCGCAAAACTCCCTCTGGTGCACATGACAGAAAGAGACAGGGAGAAAGGCCAAGCTGCTCAACCCCGCTTCCATCCCCCCCCACACACACACCTCCTCCTGAAAACTCTGACACAGAAAAAAATCTTTGGGCCTCTTTGTGTGTGTGTGTGTGAGTGAGACATTGTTGCATATTTCATGTTGCTGACAATCCGAGGAGTAATCATCCAAGACACCAAATTGCCAGCCTAGACGACGCTGATTTGAGTGATATCGTATCAGTTATTTTTCTCAGACAAACCTTGTCGAAGCCAGAGTGAAATAACCACCAAGGATCACAAACGTATCAATCATAAATGCCCCTTTAACTTTAACATTTTAAACAAAATTTACTCTACCTCTAAAGGACAGCGGAGGACAAACTGTCTTCACCTGAGAGAAATTGTCACAAAACGCATTCTTATTGGTTTTGTATACATCGACACAAATAGTCAATTTTGTTTGTTGTGTCGCTCGGCACAAAAACATACCCAAAGAAGAGTCAATTAGGGGCCATAATAACATCCAAAAGGACGAGTTAAGAGGCCAACGGGGGGACAAACTGGACTTTTAACCGGAAGGACGATGTTTGATACAGCATCAGGGTTTTATGGTTGTGGTTTGCCAAACTGTTTGGAATAATTGTGTGATTGTGGTGTGATTTGAGCAGCTGTGTGTCTACAATATGCTTCACTAAAAAGTACTACCACTTCAGATTGAAATCCTAAAAGTTTTCTGAACAATGTGTTGCTTTGTTCTGCGACAACCATTTGACTGCCACATCAAAACTTTTTGCACGTTCTATAAAGACGTCGCTATAAATAATGATTCTTTCATTTCTGCCACTACCACTGTGGAGGGATGATAGGCCGGTATGTCAATGTGCATATAACTCTGTATACATATACGAAGTATCCCTGAGCAAGACACCTAACCCATAATTGCTCCCCGGGCAAAAATGTGAAAAAGCCATGGGTTTAAAGTGTAATGTAAGTCGCTTTGGATAAAAGCGTCTGCTAAATGACCTGTAATGTAATGTAATGTATACTGTAGGCTTATGTGGAAGCTCATTAGTATAAACTCTCTTGTATCCCCAACAACACATACAATCAAAGGTCAAGTTGTGAGATAGAGAGGTATTTTTAGTTTGTTTAAAACTTTGACTTTCTCGTGTTATATTTTATCTTGTGAAAATGAAAGCTATGTTCTCTTTCTCTTCCCGTCAGAAGACACTTTGTGAGGGAAATGCTGCACTACAGAAGCTTTGGAGTTGTAGTAGAAGTGGGGAGACGCCACTTTTGCTAGGAACCACCAAACCAAAGCTGAAGAAAAAGAGCTCTTTGAGATGAAATTCACACATACTGAACTGAATTGCTAAATGAAAAAAAAGAAAAGACCACATGCATTTTTAGCTCACACTAGTTACACAAGTAGCAGGTAAAGTAGCCTGGAGCCTCTGGCCTACAGCAGAGATGTTGAGCAGGCTGCAGTGGTCTCACTCCTTTCAAAGCTCTAATAATCTGTGCAACCCCCCTCTTCCCAGTATCCTGGTAAAGACCCAAAAACATTGTTCTTCGGCAGGAGCAGACAAAACCAGTGTGAAGAGAAACTGAAGGTTCACTCTGTTCCCTCGTCCTCGGTGCCCCGTGTCAATCGTGTTCCCATTAAATGTACGTTGGAATTGTTGGCTTTTTACTTTGGGGCTTTTATGATAAATTATACCATTTATTTGTCCTGCTACCATTTTTAGCACATCACCCTCCTAATGTCTAGACACGTTGCCGTTTGGAGTTATATTACTCGACAGCAGTGTAAAATCATTAGAGGACATTTAATAAATAATGCTTGCGAGTAGGGGAAATAATTAACACACATACAAGCCATCCATTAAGGATACTCAGGTCTTCTTCCCTGGTACTGGAATATATAGCTGGAAGACACAGACACCAAATGCTGGTAATCAACCTTGGTTTGTCATTTCCTGAACCACAGGCCTCGCGAGATTATCTGGGCATTGACGCACAAACATCTTGACTATCAGTTGATCCGGAACACAATGCACCTCTCTGTGTGAGAGAGAGCAGACACTCTGTCGTCAAAAGACATTTACATTTAAGTAACGGATTAAACTTGGTGCTCTGGTGCTAAACCTTAGATTGCCCTGCTTAATATGTTTGTAAAATATCATACAAAAGTTGACCTGTGCAGTGTTTACTACAACAATAATGATACGGAGGACCAATAGAACTTTGGGACGTTTAGACGTCCAGCAAAACGTATAATTTGTCATGTCTAAGTTTAAAATGAAGGAAAGTCCAAAGTAAAGAATAAAGCATTTGGGGTATTTATTCTAGGTTTTGCTTTGTGTGCGATTTCCCAATAAATCCAGGTAAGCATTTTTTCTCTGTCTCGAGGGCTTGTCACATGTTCAGTGAAGATCAGCATGAAGCCTTCAAACATCTCTGACTGTCCCTGGAGTTTCTCATCCAGCCACATCAGCAGAAGACCGCGCTGCACGTAGGTCCCGCTGAGCAAGGATCCATCGGTTCATGAAGAACATAGATGGAGTTTGTCATTATTCTTCCACTGAATGTTAATAAATTACATATAAAAGGAAGGTACAGAACCCCCTAAATTGCATACCATTTTAACTTAAGCAGATTAGAGTGGAATTAAATTCCCCTTAATTCAACTTTAATTTACTTTGTTCTACCAAAAGGAAACATTGTAATACAATCAACAAAAAATAAGTACCATTACTGGTCGAGCCACAAAATCAGCACATTCCTCCATTATGGCACCAATTGCTTCCAATTAACTAGGATTTCGTTCATCAAAACAAAGGTTCAGGGTAATGAAGATGATGTTTTGTGTGAGTATTTATTAAGAGCCTATTTTTATCCCTCCCTCCATCAATCTCACCTCTATCCTGTGCACTTACCCTCTCTTTCTCCCCCCCCCGCACACGCCCCCTCCATTATCACTCCTTGTTGGCCTGATGGAGAGTGAACAAGGCCATCTCCTCCCATCTCCTCCCTCCATCAGTCCTATTCTCTCTCTCTCGCCGCGGTTTAATAAACACACAGACTCTCTTCCTCGCAAGTCTGCTCAACCCTCCACCACACCCCTTCTGTATCATCCTTGCCTTTGTCTTAGTGTGCAGCAGAAACAATAATATTCTTTCATCCGTCACTTTCTCTGCCCTGTCTGTTCTTTTTTCTCATCTGTTCTTTGCTTCTTGTTTAACTGCACCTCTTTTATGTTTAACCTAATAGGTTTTTTTGGAGCTTGCATATGAAGAGCAAACGAGGTCCAAAAATCAATTTCCCTAAGCCAGTGGAGATTTTTATTTTTACTAATGGCAATCCCTCTATTTTTTATGTTATCAGCTGTTATCTGCTTTGCGGTTTGTAACTTATTTACACATGTTGTAAACGTTAACCTTTAGGAACAGCAGTCTCTTAAGTCAAAGTCCTGTGTTGCTTTTTCTAACCCCAAAAAACAATTTTCTATCTTCTCCAACCTCCTCAAACCCCCTAGTCCTCCTCCGCCCTCCACCCTTCTTCCAGGAGACTTTGTCAACTACTTTACCAAAAGAATAGCTGACATACGCTCCTCTTTTTCAAACCCACCTCCTACTACTCGTGTCCCACCGACTTCACCTCTATTGCCCTCACTTTCCTCCTTCACCCCCCTGTCTCCCAACCAAATTCTTACCCTAGTAACCTCTGCCTATCCGACCACCTGCCCTCTTGACCCCATTTCATCACATCTTCTACAATCTATCGCTCCAGGAACTTACGCCCCTACCGGGTAACCTTTCGAGGATCTGTGTCGGAACCTTGTCCTCTTACTACTGGAGTTCCTCAGGGTTCCGTCCTGGGTCCCCTCCTCTTCTCGCTCTACACCAACTCTCTCGGCGCTGTCATTCGCTCGCATGGCTTCTCCTACCACAGCTATGCCGATGACACCCAACTAATTCTCTCCTTCCGTCACTCGGACACCCAGGTGGCGGCACGGATCTCTGCCTGTCTGACTGACATCTCTCAGTGGATGTCCGCCCACCATCTGAAAATCAACCCCGACAAGACTGAACTACTTCTCTTTCCGGGAAAAGATTCTCTGACCCAGGACTTGACTGTCAACTTTGGCAAATCCGTGTTAACGCCCACTTTGACTGCTAGGAACCTCGGCGTGATGCTCGACTGCCAACTCTCCCTTACTCCCAACATCACTGCGACAACACAATCCTGTAGATACACGCTCTGCAACATCAGGAGAATACGTCCTCTTCTCACTCAGAAGGCAGCGCAGGTACTGATTCAGGCTCTTGTCATCTCCCACCTGGACTACTGCAACTCTCTACTTGCAGGTCTCCCTGCCACCGCCATTTGACCTCTGCAGCTCATCCAGAATGCAGCAGCTCGACTGGTCTTTAACCTTCCTAAATTCTCCCATACTACTCCACTCCTCTGCTCTCTTCACTGGCTACCGGTGGCTGCCCACATTCAGTTCAAAACATTGGTGCTCACGTACCATGCTGTGAATGGATCAGGTCCAGCTTACATCCATGACATGGTCAAACCCTACATCCCGACCTGCACTTTCTGCTGGACTAGATCACTACTCTTTGTTGTCCTTGCTCCGAAATGTTGGAAAGAGCTTTCTGAAGACACTAGGACCGCAGAGAGCCTTCACATCTTCCGCCGCAAACTAAAGACACACCTCTTCAGACTCTACCTCAACTAAAAGACTTACAAATTGTAGCACTTAAATTGTACTTGTAACGCCACTTATTTATAGGAAATTGTAAATTGTTTTTTTTAAGGAAATTCCTGGACTTTCACACCCTTATCCTGGGTCAAGGTTTTTAATCTACAGAACGTACGTGTAATCATTTATGTAGCAAACCCCTGCAACACAAATTTATAAGGCTGAACAGCCCCAAATTATGCAAGTGGATTTGAAATGAATTAAAAGCACATCACAAACACATTCTCATTTAACAAATGAAACCCTGGCTTAAGGGTTAACCATACACTGTATATGAGAAGTGGAGGTAGCTATTGTGACGTCGCCCATTGGTTCATTGACTGGCGTTTTTAAGCCCTGAGTTTGGTTGTTTTTGAATGCTGAGTAGTGACGTAGAGATGCCGCATATGGCTCTGGTACCTGTCAGTGACTTGTCAATCCCAGCAAACCGGTCTATTTGCTCTAAATGGACCATCGTTTACAAAATCATGTAAACTATGATTACTAAATCATAACATCATGTATTGATGACAACTTGAAACTAGACATTGAGAACATAATGTTTACTGAGTTACTGTGTTTTGTGAGTAACCGTTTAGTGAAATCAGGTTAGAAGTTCTCATGTTTTCAAAGATTTCTATGCAACCAAAAGAGTCCCCTGCTGGCATAATGCCGATGTGCCAATGTGGCATAAACCCCGAAGTTAAATTTAGGATTTTTGAATCAGAAGCATAACCTGAAACATGCAGAATGTGTTAACGTTCTATAGGCACGATATTTAAGATGTTTTAAGCCGGTTGAACTGGCATAATAAGCCAAGTTGCCCCCCCTCTCTCACTCTCTCACTCTAGGACCCTGTAGCACCTGCTGATCCTTGGCAGCATTGACGTCAGCGCCCCTTAAACGGCGGAGATCTCCGGCGCGGGGCAGCAGCGGTGCGCACAGGCGCAGCGTCCGTCCACCGGGCAACGCAGGCGGCTGCGGCGGCACCAGCAGCAGCACCATCGGCTCAGGCTTCCCCCTCCACCCGCCCGACTTTCTCAAACATCCACGCAATCGTCGGCATCGTCCCCGGGACTTCAACCGGTAACCCCCCCCCCCCGTTCCTTCTCCCTCTCCCCTAAACCCTCCTTCGCCGCGCTCCAGCCGTGTGCCATGTCGACCGCCGTGCCCGAGACGGACGAGTCGGTCCGCGGGTCCCCGCTGACGCCGCTGAAGCTGGTCGGGCTGGTGTGCGTCTTCCTGGCGCTCTGCCTGGACGTGGGAGCCGTGATGAGCCCGGCGTGGGTGACCGCCGACGACCAGTACTACCTGTCCCTGTGGGAGTCCTGCTGGAAGCCGGCGAGCACCGACAACTGGCAGTGCAGCAGCACGCTGGGTTCAGGTAAACAAAGTCACTAGAGCTCTGCTTATGATAAAAGGAAACATCAGGCGGGACAGGACGGAGGCTCGTCACCACGCGTTACACGAGCCCAGCGAACAAAGAGTTGGATGATGATGATGATGATGATGATGATGGAGGGATGCTTCTGCACCTCTTAAGGGCATTCCTGCACCCAGCCTAAAGACGACTCCTCGAGAACCCCCCCACACACACACTCCAATCATAACAAAGCCCCATTCTGACAGGCTGCAAATTACACTGGGTTTCACTTTCATTTTGTTGGAGGTGAACACGTATTTTTGTCTTGAAAACTGTGAAGGATAATTGGATCATACATTTTTTAAAGAACTACCTGTAACACAGGCTCCTATCGCTCATGTCATTGTGTTACATTCCCTCTCAGCGCTCCTCTGATCCTCAAAAGGCTGCAGACGTGACATTTAAACAAACACACAGACGTGCGGTAAATACTAACCCATGGTGTTAATGGGCACTGCCACTCTCTCAGGTTTGTGAGGAGAAACAGCGGTGAGCTTCACCACCACCACTTTATGCCTTAAGAGCTGAAATGATTGCAACTTAAACACTTTTGATAATCCATTAATCATTCAAGTAAATTTTGATTAAATGTGCCGGGCTTCCAGCTTAAATATTTTGAATATCTTTGACTGTTGCGCCGTGGGTATTTCAACACCTCAACCTGGACTGGGAAACATTTGGCACATTATATTCAATCTTTATGACAAAGTCAGTTGCAGCTCTAAAATGCACTTTGTAGGTGCATTTATGTCTTAAGTAAAAAATAATCTCCTTGTTGTTATGATAAAAGATGATGATATGTCTCCAATTTGTGAGACAAAAAAATGTTGATACACCTAAACACGCTGCTGGGAAGGACAAGTAAACATAATTTTGCTTTGGAACTATAACTTGCAGAATGACAATGATCACCATCTTGCTGATGTTGACCTGGGGGCCTTAAAAAGGAATCATTCAAACGGGTCTTTAAAGCGTCTGACACTGTGACGGACACTATCTATCATCACTCCATTGCTAGCTATACGTCCACCCCCCCTCTCCATCCGTCTCCATCTGTCTATTAACCCATCCACTTATACATCTATGTCTATCCTTCCATCCACCCGTTCCTCCATCCATTCTGTCTTTAATCATGACTGTGTAAAAAAGACTGTGCTGTGTGTTTTTACTGTATGCAATGTACATGTGTATTTGTGTTGTCAGGAGAGGAGTCTGCATGTTAGTATGTAAATAAGTGTGTGTGTGTGTGTTCGGTTACCACGTTGAGCTGACCTATTTCTGGACAGTCTCCTCTGAAGCCCGGCTGAATATTTCATGTCACACTCTGATTTCTCTGTTGTTGCATCTCCACGCCACCTCTAATCGGACCTGCTCACCCCACTCTCCCCTCTCCACACACACACACACACACACACACGATTAGAGGTTTTAGAGAGATAGGTTTGTGTCAGCCGTGTTAATTCGTTTGGGCGTCACGGCGGTGTGGTGATAAAGTCAGCAAGAAGAAGAAGAAACTTATTTTCTGAAGTCAAAAGATTGGATTTTAGATTTGTTATATCCATTAGTTGGTCCCATAGGGATGAATGTTCAACATTAATCATGTCAAAAAGGAAAGCCTATTAGCTGGCTGCTACTGGTTTCTACCTGGATACCGTGGCATAAAATGACACGTGTGCATACATTAACAGTTTTTATATCCTGCTCATTATTTCCATTTTTAACACCAGGAAAAGAAAATCAACACCTATTAGCTTTATGCAAAAGTCTCGCCCCCGGCAACAGGAAAAAGGATGCAATGCATCAGACATCTCTGGTTTGCAATATGCACAGCATAACTTCTAATTAATTGGACAGAGATCAAAAAAGGAAACGCACAAAGGAAGGATCTGTGTTTGCAGAAAAGAACTGATTTGTTATGATCAAAATAATTGGAATAGTTTACTTGTTGAATGTTGCCTGCTGTACAATTATACAGAGGTTCCGAAATGACTCAACAGTTTAACAGTCTCATGTGTTACAGAAAACACAACCGAATGTAATATTGCTCTTCAACAATAAAAAGTCTTTGTTGACCCATTATGCTTCTATATTCTCAAACGGACAAGTGTCCTGTAACATTGGCCTCCTCAAAGCAGCAAACCGGGACTTCCAACGTCTGCTGCACATGTTGACATGAATGATCTTGATGATGGATAACCCTAATTTTAGTTTAATTCTTAAAAGACTAGTTTTTACTTAAGATAACTGCTCAATTTTTGTCATGTTGGCTCCAGCTAAATTATTTTAAAATTACGAGGCTTATCTGTGAAGAGGTTTGTGCAAATAATTCTATAATAAACCCACTGGTTGTATTGCATAAAAGTTGCATACACTGCTTGAGTATAAACACACATTCAATAAAAAATACAGGTTTGGTTTGCTTTCATTCTGCAACCTCAGCTTCTTTTTTTTTGTTTCACTGATGGAGTAATGCCACCAGAATAGCCCACACCACCCGCTACAAACCCAACTAGTTTACGTGGCCCATTCTGTCCAACCAGTGGATGGATTTCTTAAAAAAGTCACTTAAAATTTGCTGGCCAAAAGATTAAGGCTTCGACCTGCAGCGTGTGAGGGATCAGAAGCTAAGCCGCTGCTCACTGTGGCTCCTCTGTTAAATGTCCTGTTGTGAATGATGAGTTGATTCAAAGGACCAGAATGACAAAAAGAAAAGGGCCGTCACTTTAACAAGTGGACGAGGAAACGTTAGGAGGTTTCTGTATTGATGGCAGTAGCCAAGGGACACCGATCATGGACCACCAAGATATCAAGTCATGGCTTCAGATGAGAAATCCTACCGGGACATTTGACTCTCACACACACACACACACACTGTGGAAAGGTGTTTAAAGCCTTGGAAGTTACACTTGACAGCCAACCTACTTTCCTCCCACCCTGATTTGTTCCCCCCTCACGACCTCCTCCTGTGTAGTTCAAACGCCACCTCCTCATCTTCTACCATATTCATCTTCCTCCTTTGCTCACCTGTTCCTCCTCCACCAAAGCCTCTTCTATCCCATCGATCTCCCTCTTTGTTTTCCTACAACTCGGATTTCACGCTCAATCTATTGCACAATAAATATTTATTTCACAGCTTCAAGTGAAACAGGAACACAATAATAGCAAAGGATGTGCTATTGCCGAATGTGTTTGTCATTGACTCGACCTTCACAGATTTCAGGCTTTTGGATTTGCTCGTAAATTATCTCTTAATGCAATGGGAACCATCTTTTCTCCTTTTCTATGCACGTTGTTTCAAATTACCCCAAAATGTCAGCTAATTGGTCAATTTTGCTTGTGCTTTATTTACACATTTAGGAATCAATCCCAGAAGAATTACTCAAGTTCGTAGACCGGTGCGGTTGGAAATCAATTCGAACAAAGAGGTGTCATTTTTGACCCAACTTCACCAGTCTTTATTGTCACTGATTTGAGATTAGTCACCAGTAAGGACCTAAAAAACCTCAATGAATGCTGTCCCGCTCTCGCCCGCCTCCTCCCCCGGCAACTCTGCTCCTCTCATCTTTCTCCATCTGTCTATTGATCTGTCCGTTGCTTTCACTCCCCTGACCCTTTCTCATCCGTACTCTCAAAATGAATTGTCTTTTCCCCGAAACTCAACCCTCCTCCCATTTCTTCCTCCCAACTCATTTTTGTTTGTTCCTTGTTCCCTCCCTCCCTCCCCGAAGGCTTCATTGTTACATTTACTAATGGTATCATTTTCCCTTTTGTAATCTAACCATCCCTCCTTCTCCTTAGCCCTCTCCATCTCAATTTCCATTTTCTCCAGGGTTAAGTCTCCTCTTTTTACTCTCCCTCCCTCTCCTCCTTTCCCCTTCTCCTCCTACCCTCTCTCCTCTCGGTGAGCCGAGCCCCCCCGGAGACGCCCGTTCTATTTGTAGCGGCTGAGCGGGGAATGGGAAACGATGTGGCATTCAGTTCTGTGGCGGACTGGCAGATAGGGGAATAGCCAAGAACATACAGCTCCCAACACACACACTGCAGGCATGATGGGCAAAGGGAGCTGCACGTGCCTGAAAACACATAATCCTTTTTGGTGGATGCAAATCAAGCTTTCTTCAAAGGCTTTACAGTATCACAGCTGTAGCATGTGGCAGCGCACAAAACGCCTGTAAAAGTCTTGAAATAAACTAATTCTATAATAATAAATGACAAAATGTATCTTAAATATTGGAATTACAGTATATTCCTTTGGTGTTAACTTGCAGTTATAATTAATTTTTCTGCATATACTGTTTTTTTTACCTGTCATAAGCAGGGTTTGAAACCAGCGGTAGTTTTAGGTTTATTGGTCGTATTTATGTTTATAAACTCTTGGCTAGAATGGAAAATGGTATTCATAATCCTGTTTTCTTGAGTGTGCCATCACCTAAAAACTAAGAATAGAAGAATAAGAAAACGTCCTTCACATCTACATAGGCCAGAGTCCACCGTGTTGGACCTTTACAGTACAGCACCAAATGGACAAACCGAACAAAGGCTCTAAAGGGCCTATAACGTTTTTTTTCTTTAAGTAAAGGCCACCATAAGTTCTCTCCTTTACCGGGGGACGGCTGTGGCGGATCGTCCTGGTTAGCGGTTGGATCCCTGTCTCTATGACCCGTGTCCCTGGAGCGTCTGAACCTCAAGTTTTTCTCGCTGAGCACTTCACAGCACTTGGTTAGGAGTTAGGAGTTGGTTTGGCAACCCCACCGCTCGATCCAACACCCTAGTGTTTGATACAAAAGCAGAAAAATGACCTTTAAACATTAAACCCTCTGATCCCATTGCCCTTTGAGTGTTTTCTGCTCCTACACATTTTCTCTCTGTGGCCTTGATTTTCTCTGCAGTATGTAAGTGCTGCACCTGAATGGAAAAGACGTAGAGAGAACACAAAGATCTCTTTGGTGCAGAATTACAGATTACAGATTACAGAAGTTACAGTTCCATGAACCATAAGAAAATAATTTCATTGATAATTTCATTAAAAAATTAGCAAACTATGGAACCTATATATCCAATATTGTTCGATCCAATGTTGGGGAAGGAAAGGGAAGCTCAGAGTTCCATAAATATGAATGAAAAAGCTATTTTACAGCTTTTACCTATGATAAAAATTGTCATCTTTGCCAGAAATGCTTTTCTATTCAGCGAGCAGGTTTTGGGATCCAAGGTGCCGTCTGACAAAAAAAAAAAAAGTGACTGCCACAAATAACCAAAATGTAAGCGACCAAACTCCAAGATGGCGATTACCAAAAACCATGGTGACGTTGCCCATAATCAAGGCTTTAAAACGGGTGACTTGGGGACTATGCTCGCTAATACATACAGTCAATGGGTTTTACCTTTGCAGCTGTTGTGCAAGGCTACTGGGATCTATACTGGTTAGAAGACTTCAGCAGCTAATCAGAGTGACGGCCTGGAGAGCCTTTACAGGACGGGAAAAAAAGAAAGTGACACTGCAGTGCAGTAATCGCGTCACATGGCAAATTGTCATATTACAGCAAGAGGTACTTCTCTCGTCGCGAGTGAGAACGGTTCACAGAGCAGCACAGTGTGTGTGTGTCTGTGTGGGAGAAACTGGTGCGAGCGCTAGTTAGCAGGTCATGCAACCAGCCAGATTGACCTGAGATGTGTGTGAGAGTCAGAGAGAGACAGAATTGATGCTGCGGGTTCTTGGGTCACCAGACGTGTCCGAGAGTAAGATCACGTTTTTTTGTGAGTGAATGAAAGAGAACGGAAAGAGCGGGCGAGGTGTTTGCAGCCGTTGTAACGAGTGTATGTGTGTGAAGGAGAAGTACAAGTTTACCATATGTGTCATGCAGTCATAACAAAAATGTATTCATGTATACATAAATGAATATTACAAGAACTATTGTAAGAACTATTACAAGATATTACAGTTAGATGCATTTTGCCAATCCTCCCAAGCAAGTTTAATAAATGAATTAAAATAACATTGTATGGGGACATGCTCTCCGAGTGTCTTGACATAAAATTAAAAAAACACAGAACTTTCAGGTCTTACCAACTTCGTGATGCCGTGCTAGGTTTCTCTTTTGCTTTAAAAAGAGCTGATCGTATCCCAAACACGTATACAGGACATTTACTATGTGATTTCAACCCACACCATGTTTTTTTTCCTTTTGTTGAAATTCACAGCATATCATACGTGTTTGCTGCGACTGTAGCGGAGGGTCATAGTTTCACTGACCTTCCTTAATTAAAGTGTCCTTATCTGGTGATTTACTCGTCTTTCCACTTTTATGTCTTTTGCCTGTGAAGAAAACTCTTTAAACAAACTCTAGGTCCTGCAAGTTTAACATGACCCGCATACATATAGTATAATATTTTCCAATGATGTGACTGATCTGAGCAGAAAGATGGGATTCTCACTGAACCATGGCTGCTGATATTAGTTTTGATTGGTTATTTGATGCCTTTTGCTCTCCTGCTGCCATTTGATTGGCCGGTTACCAGTTCTGTGTTTCGGGGGAAATGTAAAAGTTAAATATGAACTGGACAATGAACCACCTGAGGCTCCAGAGACCCTTTTAAAAAAAAATCCTCCATCTCATACACCTATGGACTTGTTGCATTGCTTACACAGGGCACCGTTTTTAAGGCAACTCTCAAGAGGCAACAGATTTTGAGTTGCTTTTGTGGAGCCGACATCAAGGGAAAGACAGCATTTTAACCAGGAGTGCTTTACCCACAACATGAAGCAAGAGCCGAAGCTTGGCAAATACTACTAGAACTATAGGAATGGGACGTTTTAATAAAACTGAATCCAGAAAACAATCTTTCGTAATATAAGATTTAATATATAAGTGTTTTTTATCTCTCCTCCCCTTTTTTTGCTCTCCACCATCTCTCCATCCCACTTTCTCCCCTCTTTCATCTTTAATTTCCTCCTCCCCTCTCTGCCTCCCACCGTCCACCTCCGCATCTTCTCTTTCATCTCCGTCCCTGTCCCTCCCTCTGCTTTTAAATCTCTCACTCCCTTTATCTCTCACCTCCACATACATCTTTTATAACCTTTTTCGACCGTATTTACACAGCCAAAATATAGCCGAGATGCAAAATACTAAATACATGCCTTCACAGCCCTGCCGTACAGCAATGATGCCAAGTACTTTGAATCTGTAGTGACAGCAACATTTCAGTTTCAGACGCAGCTCGTTCTATCCAGTCTCCTATTTGAAGTTTGCCTTTTAAGAGCTACTGTATGTCCTCAAGGAGTGCAGATTATTTTATTAATTTATAGACTTTGCAAATAGCACTTGCAGGTTAAGCCATGTAATACCAAAATAGGTTTTATAGCAGCATATACGAGCCCGCCCAATTTGTCAGTATCCCATCTGATCACAGTGCTAGGGCAAACCGGTAATAGAAGGTCAAATAAAGGGTCAAAGTTATTTTCTCCCTGAGAGCCAAATGGATTAGATGATGACTTGTATGCGTGTGTATGTTTGTGTCACGACACTAAAGTGAGTTAATATTAAAGTATATAATGTCCCAGTAAAATCCGGCGCAATATAAGATTTTATGGCATATTGCGGGTAAAAATATTCACACCAAGTGGATTGTCGTGACTTTCAATCGTCGAGATCATGTGTGACTTGATAGTACAAATACTATGCCACGTTAAACAAGCAGTAGATCAACTTCGTTATTAGTTGATATCTTTCTGTAATTACTGGTCAAACAAGGCCATCACTCTGTGTTGTGCACAAACATGAAGACAAAGAAGTCTGTGGGGTGAATTGGCCACTTTCACAGCACTATCTGTGGAGATGTTTTCGCTTGTGAGACAACTGAAAATTGCCCGAGCAGACTTTCCCATTAGCGGCTGAGCTAGCTTGGGTTTCAACAGGAGACGACCACGACTTAACTTTCTGAGTAAAGAATGGTGCGATGTCTGGTAACACCGCCTCCAGTTCCCAACGCATCACCTGAGGAGAGCTCCCGGTGTTCCCGGCTGGCTTCTTTGCTCACCAGCTACCTCTAGTTTGCTGGTGTGACAAGGCCTTAAAGGTGCTAGCTAGTGAGCTAAAACCTTCTTGAGTGTGACCAAAGACTTACAGACGTCTATATAAGAAGTTTTGAGTTAGTTATTTAGCTGACACTTTTATCCAAAGCGACTTACAATAAGTGCATTCAAACATAAGGATTAGGACTCAAAAGGGCAAGAAACATGAAAGTGCAATTTCATCAAGTAAGCCAATTCTGCAAACCAAAAAATCTTCTGAGTTCTGATCTGTTTGAATGGAGCGTTGTGTACTAAATGAACATCATGCTGCATTGAAGAAGACTTGAAACTAGAGGTTGAGACCATGAACTCGTGTTTACAATGTTCACTGAGGGAAAACATCCTGTTATGTTGTAAAGTTTTCTCATAGATATTTAAACAATCACACTTGCAAACACAGAAATGGGGGCGGCACGGTGGCGTGGTGGTTAGCACCGTTGCCTCACAGCAAGAAGGTCCTGGGTTCGATTCCACCCAGTGGCCTTTCTGTGTGGAGTCTGCATGTTCTCCCCGTGTCTGCGTGTCTCTCTCCGGGTTCTCCGGCTTCCTCCCACAGTCCAAAGACATGCTCTGGGGATCAGGTTAATTGGTGACTCTAAATTGCCCGTAGATGTGTGAATGTGAATGTGAGTGTGAATGGTTGTGTGTCTCTGTGTAGTCCTGCGATTGGCTGGCGACCAATCCAGGATGTACCCTGTCTATCGCCTGAAGTTGGCTGGGATGGACTCCAGCCCCCCCGCGACCCTGTGTGACGATGGATGGATGGATGGATGGATGGAAACACAGAAATTACCTCCTGTTGGTCAGTAGAGAGAAAGCAAGTCGTCACACCCTGAAGCATTGTCCTGACCAGCTGTCTCCGGTGTTCACTGACATCTTCAACATCTCCCTGCAGACATTACATTACATGTCATTTAGCTGGCGCTTTTATCCGCTTTTATCCAAAGCGACTTATAATACTTTGAGTAAAGACTAACAAATTGTAGCACTTAAATTGTACTTGTAACATCTATTGCAAATTGTAAATTGGCTTATTTGAGGAAATTGCACTTTCTTGTTTCTTGTTCTCCTGAGTTTGTACCCTGCACTTATTGTACGTCGCTTTGGATAAAAGCGTCTGCTAAATGACATGTAATGTAATGTAATGTAAGTGCATTCAACCATAAGGGTACAAACTCAGAAGAACAAGAAACAAGAAAGTGCAATTTCCTCAAATAAGCCAATTTACAATTTGCTATAAATAAGAGCCGTTATAAGTACAATTTAAGTGCTACAATTTGTTTGTCTTTAGTTGAGGTAGAGTCTGAAAAGGTGTGTCTTTAGTTTGCGGAAGATGTGAAGGTCCTGGTGTCTTCAGACAGCTCGTTCCACCATTTCGGAGCAAGGATAGCAAAGAGTCGTGATCTAGTCGAGTGTTTTGCTCTCAGTGAGGGAGGGACGAGCAGTTTTGCAGATGCAGAGCGGAGAGTGCGGGTTGGGATGTAGGGTTTGACCATGTCCTGGATGTAAGCTGGACCCGATCCATTCACAGCATGGTACGTGAGCACCAATGTTTTGAACTGGATGCGGGCAGCCACCGGTAGCCAGTGAAGGGAGCGGAGGAGTGGAGTAGTGTGGGAGAATTTCGGAAGGTTGAAGACCAGTCGAGCTGCTGCATTCTGGATGAGCTGCAGAGGTCGAATGGCGGTAGCAGGGAGACCTGCCAGGAGCGAGTTGCAGTAGTCCAGGCGTGAGATAACTGTAATATTTGTAGGTGAAGGAAGGGCACACGGAGACAGGGAGAAGATACGTCTGCTTGCCGTTTACTTATAACTCGAATGCCGGTATACAGATAGTGAAGTGGCTCATACAGATACCGTAATTACCTTAACACTATGGTCAACATTACCGTAGTATATGTGAACTACTACAATAACAAGAGCCTGAATCAGTACCTGGGCAGCCTTCTGAGTGAGAAGAGGACGTATTCTCCGGATGTTGTAGAGAGTATATCTACAGGACCGTGTTGTCGCAGTGATGTTGCGGGTTGTCGTGGCGCAGGGGTTAGAGAAGGTGTGCTGTGAAGCACAAGGTTGTTGGTTCGATTCCAGGCTTGCCCATGTTCCATGTCGAAGTGTCCCTGAGCAAGACACCTAACCCCTAATTGCTCCCTGGGCAAAAATGTGAAAAAGCCATGGGTTTAAAGTGTAATGTAAGTCGCTTTGGATAAAAGCGTCTGCTAAAATGACCTGTAATGTTATGTTGGGAGTCAGGGAGAGTTGGCTGTCGATTGTGATGCCGAGGTTCCTAGCGGTTAAAGTGGGCGTTAACACGGAGTTGCCGAAGTTGACAGTCAAGTCCTGGGTCGGAGAGTCTTTTTCTGGAAAGAGAAGTAGTTCAGTCTTGTCGATTTTCAGGTGGTGGGCGGACATCCACTGAGAGATGTCAGTCAGACAGGCAGAGATCCGTGCCGCCACCTGGGTGTCCGAGGGAGGGAAGGAGAGAATTAGTTGTGTGTCATCTGCATAGTTGTGGTAGGAGAAGCCATGCGAGCGAATGACAGCGCCGAGAGAGTTGGAGTGAGAAGAGAAGGGGACCCAGGACGGAACCCTGAGGAACTCCCGTAGTAAGAGGACGTTCCCGACACAGATCCTCGCCAGGTTACCCGGTAGGTGCGGCCGTCGAGGTAGGACGAGAGAAGGGAGAGAGCAGAGCCTGTGACACCAAGTTCCTGAAGGGAGAAAATAAGGATCTGGTGGTTGACTGTGTCGAATGCAGGACAGAGGAGAGAGAGGCGGCTCTAGCAGTTTGGAGCTGCTCTGAGACAGCAAGGAGAGCAGTTTCTGTGGAGTGGCCTGCCCTGAAGCCTGACTGGTGGGGGTCAAGGAGGTTGTTATGGTGGAAATAGGAGGGGAGTTGGTTAAAGATCGCACGTTCAAGGGTTTTGGACAGAAAGGGAAGAAGAGAGACTGGTCTGTAGTTTTTTTCTTCAGAAGGGATGAGAGTAGGTTTCTTCAGGAGAGGGTTAACTCTTGCCTCCTTCAGAGAATTGGGAAAACAGCTAGATAACAGAGCATTGTTGATGAGACAGGTGAGGAAAGGAAGAAGGTCAGGTGCGATAGATTGTAGAAGATGTGATGGAATGGGGTCAAGAGGGCAGGTGGTCGGACGGGCAGAGGTTACTAGGGTAAGAATTTGGTTAGGAGACAGGGGGGTGAAAGAGGAAAGTGATGGCGATAGAGGTGAAGCCAGTTGGATGCAAGAAGTAGGAGGTGGGTTTGAGAAAGAGGAGCGTATGTCAGCTATTTTCTTGGTAAAGTAGTTGACAAAGTCAGCCGGAAGAAGGGTGGAGGGGGGAGGAGGACTAGGGGGTTCGAGGAGGTTGGAGAAGATCGAAAAGAGTTTTTTGGGGTTAGAAAATGAAGATTTGATTCTGGATTGGTAGAAAGAGCTTTTGGCAGCAGAGATAGAAGCAGAAAAAGAAGAGAGAAGATATTGAAATTCAAGCAGGTCGTCAGGTCGTTTATATTTACGCCATCTCCTTTCCGATGCTCGCATGGTGGCTCTCATGGCACCCACCGGTTGAGACAGCCACGGAGCCGGAGGGGATTTGCCAGTCCGTCGGGTCGTCAGAGGGCAGAGAGAGTCTAGAGAGGAGGAAAGAGTTGAGAGGAGAGTCTCAGCGGCAGCGTTCGGATGCAAGAGTGAGAAGGAGTCGGTGGAAGGGAGAGCTGATAGAACAGAGGATGCTAGGGAGGAGGGAGAGAGGGAGCGAATGTTGCAACGAACAGGTACAGAGTCAGTCAATGGGGCAGGGTCGTTAGTTATAGACAGTGGAAGAGAGTAAGAGATGAATAAGTGGTCAGACACATGAAGTGGAGTTACAGAGAGGTTAGTGGTAGAGCAGTTTCTAGTAAAGATGTAGTCAAGGTGATTGCCGGCTTTGTGAGTAAGAGGAGAGGGACTGAGTGACAGAGCGAAAGAAGAAAGTAGGTGTAAGAGGTCAGATGACTTCTCTGTCTGGATGTTGAAGTCACCCAGGAGGATGAGCGGCGGGCCATTTTCAGGGAAGTTGGACAGGAGAATGTCCAGTTCTTCCAAGAAATGACCCAAGGAGCCTGGCGGACGGTAAAGGACAACAATTGTTAATTGCACCGGGTGACTAACTGTTACAGCAGGGAATTCGAAAGACAGTGGGGTGGATGGAGGAAGAGGGTAAAGAGAAAAGCTCCATTTGGGTGAAATGAGTAAACCTGTGCCACCTCCCCTGCCAGTGGGCCTGGGTGTGTGGCTGAAGGAGAAGGCGGAGGAGAGAGCGGCTGGGGTGGATGTGTTCTCAGGTGTGATCCAGGTCTCGGTGAGAGCGAGGAAGTCAAGCGACTGCTGGATAGCGAAGCCGGAGATGAAGTCTGCCTTGCCCAGGATCACAGGATTCAAAGACTACAGGCCCGTCACCCTGACCTCTGTAGTCATGAAGTCTTTTGAACGGCTAGTCCTGACCCACCTGAAGTCCCTCACCAACCCCCTCCTGGACCCCCTGCAGTTCGCCTACAGAGCCAACAGGTCTGTGGACGATGCTGTCAACATGGCCCTCCACTACATCCTCTAGCATCTGGACTCCCCAGGAACCTACGCCAGGATCCTGTTTGTGGACTTCAGCTCTGCCTTCAACACCATCATCCCGTCTCTGCTGCAGGACAAACTGTCCCAGCTGCACGTGCCCGACTCCACCTGCAAGTGGATCACAGACTTCCTGTCTGACAGGAAGCAGCACGTGAAGCTGGGGAAACATGTCTTAGCCTCTCGGACCATCAGCACCGGTTCCCCCCAAGGCTGCGTTCTTTCCCCTCTGCTCTTCTTCCTGTACACCAACAGCTACACCTCCAGTCACCAGTCCGTCAAGCTCCTGAAGTTTGCGGATGACACCACCCTCATTGGACTGATCTCTGGTGGGGATGAGTCCGCCTACTAGTGAGAGTTTGACCATCTGCAGTCAGAACAACCTGGAGCTCAATGCTCTAAAGACAGTGGAGATGGTTGTGGATTTCTGGAGGAACAGAGCCCCACCCTCCCCCATCACCCTGTGTGACTCCAACACTATTGTGGATTCCTTCCGTTTCCTGGGCTCCATAATCACCCAGGACCTCAAGTGGGAGCTGAACATCAGCTCCATCACCAAGAAGGCTCAGCAGAGGTTGTTCTTCCTGAGGCAGCTGAAGAAATTCAACCTGCCAAAGATGATGATGGTCCACTTTTACACGGCCATCATCGAGTCCATCCTCTGCTCCTCCATCACCGTCTGGTACGCTGCAGCCACAGCCAAGGACAGGCTGCAGCGTGTCATCCGCTCTGCAGAGAGGGGATTGGCTGGAATCTGCCGTCCCTGCAGGACTTGTTCGCTTCCAGGTCTCTGAGGCGAGCTAAAAAGTTTGTAGCCGACCCCTCTCACCCCGTGACAAAAACTGTTTGTGCCCCTTCCATCTGGCAGGAGGCTGAGGTCCATCAGGACTAAGACCTCCCGCCACACGAACAGTTTCTTCCCGTCAGCAGTCGGGCTCATTAACAGAGCCCGGTCCCCCACTGTCTGACTCTGACATTCCACCGGTCACTCCCCTTCACACTGCACATGTCACTTTAACTGTAATTTTTCACTCGTCACTTTGTCGTCACTCGTCACTTTGTGACTTATTCGATAGTGCACTTTAGGTTTGATATTTTTTAACTTTTTAAATATTTTAAATTCTTTAAACTTTTGTATTACTTGTGCACTGCTGTTTTGTTGTCTATTGTTACACTGTCTACTGTCACGCACCAACCGCCAAGACAAATTCCTTGTATGTTTGACATATTTTGGCAATAAATGTTTTCCTGATCCTGAAGTTTTAATACACTTCGGCTTCATTCAGAACAGGAGGGAGGTTGGAGCCTGAGTGTGACATGCAAATGGTACCAATTTTATGAGTGAGTGTGTGTTCTATTTCAGTGTGCATCAAGCCACAGTGCTCCCTATATATAAATGTGGACAGATTTTTGATAACATGCCAGTAAAGCTTTTTAGCTGAGGATTTTTGTCGGTTCAGGTATACTAAGTGCTCTCCCTCTCTCATGCTCTGTCCCCGGCCCCATCAAGTCCTCCATCCCCTCAACTCACTCCCTCTAACTCCACCACCACCCTCTCCTCTTAACGCCCCCCCCCCCCTTTTTGTCCTTGTAACATGACGTAGGGGCCTCTCCAAGTGTGTCTTCATTTATCTGTTTATCCTTCATGTGCAATTTCCTCAGCCTCTTCCTCACTTGCTTCCTTCTCCCCTCTTCTACTTCCTTCTTCCCTTCTTTTATTTTTACTTTTATTCCCTGCTCATTCCATTCTACTACCTTCCTCTCTTTCTTTAATTTTTTTTCTGTCAATCCATCGTTCCCTCATCTCCTGTCGTCTTGCCTCACAGTTCTTTCCTTCATTCACCACACCCTCACTTTCCTTTTTCTTTTGAAACTTTCCTTCTATTACTCGTGGCCCCTCACCGTTCTCTCCTTATGGTGTCAGCTTTTCCTTCTGCCCCTTCTCCATATTTATCCTATCTTTTCTTCCACTTCTATCCCTTTTTCTCCTCTTTCTTCTTTCTTCCTCAAGACCCCATCCTATTGAATTCTTCACCCTTTCCTTTATTAAACCTTATCTTCGTCCATCCTCACCTTCTTCCTCGTCCTCTCTTTAATAAACATACTTGGTGGTGTAAAAAGCAGTGATATAAAATAAAATGTCTCCTGCGCCTCCATCTCCTCACAGGCCACACTGGAGGTCTTTAGCATTTCATTTGCTGGCTCCGATATGCGTTTGCAGTGTTGCATTTATTCATGACTGTTCTCTTAATGTGATTTTTTTTGTATGCAACGTGTTGCTCGTTGCTCACTTACTTTTCTCATCTCCTCCTTCTCTTTTTCTACTTTCATCCGTCACCTCAACCCTGCGTCTTCCTCTTTCATTTCCTCTCCTCCTTTCCTCCTTTCCCACCACCTTCCTTCCCAGACTGGCAGGTTGTTACGCTGGCCCTGTTGCTAGGGGGCGGAGCCCTAGTGCTGATGTCGTTCCTGGTCGCTCTGGTTGCCGTGTGCATCGGCACGAGACGGCGATTCTACGCACCAGTTGCCTTCATGCTCTTTGCTGCAGGTCAGTGGACACACAGTCGGGGCTCGAGGACCACACGTTCATTATGCGCTGAAAACCCACACTCCTAATGACACACACAGTTAATTAGTCAATTTGGACAAGGTAACTGGAAGGTTGCGGGGTAATCACATTGGAAAGTGACATGCATTTAAATGATAATCCTTACTTACTCATTCAATAGGCACAAATCCATTCTCACACACACAACTCATTTCATATCTTTCTCAATCTCATTTGTAGAGGAATCCTATTTTTATGAGTCTGGCCCAGGAGGGTCGGAGCAGATCGGTCACGCCTGTCCCTTCAATTTCCCCAGTCAGCCCCAAACCTCAAGCTGGACAACCGTTAAGTCTCCACATTTCCTCAATTTCCAACCCCCGGAATAATTGCAGAATCTAATTTTCAAGGCGTGAAAGGTTTCATTTTGCCATGCTGGATGTGTTGCCTTCTGATTCATACTGTGCAAAAGTGAGATACAGCACTAACGAAGAAATCTTATTTAAGCACCCGTGCAGCGATTTAAACATTAGGGCGATTTCTCATGGACCAGTGGTCCGCTTATGCCCAAAATACTTCAATTCCTGTATAAGAATTAAAAAGTGGAAACAGATTGGAATTATACCTTCTCACTTTTGCATTGACATTTGACTGCTCAGTCATTTAATAATTTAGCATGCTGTAATGATTGACGCTTTTTGTGTCTCTAGCATCAACAATGCAAAAAGGTGTGTGCCATTCCAGCTTATAAAGAGGCACGATGTGAAAATAGTGAAATATTTTCCCCACCGTAAATTCACTTCAAATAGTTTTTTTATTTTTATCATTCGTTATACCCAAGTGGCTTTTAGTTTATTCAAATCCGAACATTTAAAACTTGGTTGATTAATGCCATGCCTTTCTAAAAATGTTTTACAATGTGTTTTATTAAAGAAACACAAGAAACAACAAGAAAATCTGCTGCAATGCCAAACGGTACCGTCGAATAAGAACCCCATTAAGAACCCACAGGTGCTTCAACCTGGATTACGTTGTTCGTAGTTTTATAACACCATTTATCGGAACCGTGAATAAAATGTGTTCATACACCAATCCAATAGAGAAGCCTTTCAATTGAAAAAGAAAATACAAATGCATTGCCTTCATTCAATAATCAATTCTGCACAAATTGTTATTTCATATATCACGTTGGAACTTTGAAAATCAATCTAGGAATTTATTTTTAATCAAAAAGCTGTTTCTGTCACCATGACAGTGCACAAAAGCCTCTCTAAGGGATATCTTAAAAGCCGAGCAAAGTGTATTTGGATTGCACTAGAAAGAGACCCCTTATTAATAGATAGATCACAGACACAATACCAGACAACTTATACCTCTTTAAAGTCTTTTCCACACCGGTCGAGTTTTAATACTAGCATGTTTTTGGAGATCCCGGTTGTTGTTGTTGTTGTTGTTGAACGTGCCAGAGCTTGTTTATGTTCCCACAAGATAAATTCTCTTTGAAAAAATAACCATTGATGTGCTCTCCTTTGTTCCACTGCCATCCATCTTTCTCCCCTCCTCCCTTTTTAAACATCTAACTCTTCACTCCCCTCATTCCCCTCATCCCTTTCTGAACTTGTGCCGTTTACACTTAAGTCTCCCCCTGCTCGCCCGCTCTCCTCCCCCTCCACCATCATCCCCTCCCATCGCCTCCTGCCCAATCAAGTTTGATTCATCTTGCTCTTCGAAAAAGCACCCAACAAACCAAACCGAGCTCAATGACGTCCCCCCCGGGCTCGTGACTCTCTTCTCGGGCCTGTCAATGCTAATTTATGAGGTGCATCCTGAAAGTGTTTTGTACGTGGCTGCAAAGAAATGTGAAAAAAGATGATGGGATTCAATCCCCAGACTTGCCCTAGGTTTTCCAAGAACATCCCTTTGATTCAATAAATACTAATTTATATATTATTTAGATATTCACCCCCTAGTTTGGAAGCTTTAAAGGATTCATACAGCGTTTTTTCTTGTTTTTTAATCGCTAAATTACACAGAACAAATTTAAAATGAAAACAAAGTTTCAGACAGAGGTTCTATACACAGCAGCCAAATACAGTATACAAAAAAGATATATACTTTTTTTATTTGTACATAAAAACATGTTCCAGGAAAAAAAAACTCATAAAAGTATGAACTTCGTGATATGTCCCCTCCAGGAAATGCTCCCTTGTTTTGGGCTTATTTGTCTGCTCCTCTGCTCTAGTTGTCCTGCAGGCCTGCAGCTTGGTCCTCTACCCCATCAAGTTCATCGAGAGCATCAATCTGAGGATCTACCACGAGTTCAACTGGGGCTACGGCCTGGCCTGGGGGGGGACCATCTTCTCCTTTGGCGGGGGGGTCCTCTACTGCCTCAACCCCAAGAGCTATGAGGAGTATTACTAACTCTGATGGAAAGTTAGAACTCTTCGTGCTGGAGGAGGTATTCAATGGGGCTAAACCGTCTTTTTTTTTTCTTCAGCAGCTCAGTTTCGAAGAACTGTAAGGACTGCAATATGTCGTATTTTGGGGGGGAATTCTGGGGGTGTATGCTGCATCAGTAGGGCGGGGCGATATTGGGGATTCATTTTTTGACTAAACTGGAAGACACTTGTAGCAACCCAACCTTTGGTGGTTTGTGAGACAGGAAGGGGAGGCTGAGAGGATTTTGCATTATGTTTATGAACTTATGCAGAGTCACATACCCATCCTCACCCGTCAACATCAAATCTTCCCGCTGGGCCTCAGAAAGCCCCCCCCCTCGGCGGAGAGGATCAGATGCCACACTTCACTGCTTCATAACTTTTCATACGACAGTGAGATTCCTCACGGAGGGTAGCGGGTGTGGTGGAAAAAAAGTTAAGACAACAGCTCAATATTCCCTTATCGACCCACTTTGTCTGTTACCCTGGCAACCCGGGGGGCGCGCACATGGAGCGGTCCCAATTGATTAGCCGCGGCCGGGAGGTGTGAGGCGGGACCACGCTCGGCTGCCTCCAAAGGCTCCGCAGAGGTTCTTTGATTCCCAATGAGCTGAGGTGACGCTCGGAGCAATTCCCCCCCTCCGTCCGCCCCCCCAAACCACACATAGTGGGCATGTTTACATGCACATCAATACATGGAGTCAACCTCTCTGCAATTGCAGCACAGTAATCTGATTATGGACTCAGCTGAAAGGATGTAAAAATCAAAGAAACACCTGTGGAGGGCGTCTAACTTTATTAGAAAAACAAAAACATACTCATTCCAGTAAACTCAAGGGTTTAGGCTCGATATCGGAAGGTTTTTGTGTACGTGTGTGTTGATGTGAGTTTATGAGCCATTAAGTAAGGGACGTAGCCTATGTACACTTATTTTACATAAAAACCTACTAATTTAAACCCTAAAGTGAACCAGGTTGTTAGTTTACAAAAACAGGTGAACCTATACGGTGGAAGTTTACTGTACGAACTGTAGACATCTAAAAATAAAGAAATACTTTATTCGTATCAGCGTGACCTTCAAGGACGCAATCACATGATCGGCTGACTCCGGGTGTGAGGAGTCAATAGTGCATATAAACATAGCCACTGAAGTTGTGAAATATCAGTATTGTTGTGTTATTATATGGTTGCTGGGAATTCGAGACATTCATAACGACACAAAGTTTGATTGTTTCCTACATCAAGGCATGAGCACCGTACAGAAAAGAACATCTGATAATTGCTGAGTTCCTGTCCCAACGGGCTGATTTAAATATTCCTTTGGGTTTGGCTCTAATCGTGAGTTGTCTGCATGGTAGCCATGGTTGCGATTCAATATCTGGGTGCAAATCAAACAACTTCTATACAGATTTTATGAGGCAATAAAGCCGCACATGAAGCCTTTTTCTGCTTTCATTGAGCGAAAACCTCTTTATGTTTTCTCTCTCAGCCCCATGGGCCGAGTTACTTGTCCAACCCTGTAACCCCCAGTCTCCCTTCAAACCCCCACCCTGCAATTTCACAAGTCAAAAATAAAATAAGGACTCTCCGGATTAAATTTACAGGCGGCGTCTTGTCGGTGCTCTGCGTCGTCACATATTTGACAGGGAGCTGTCAAGCCGCCGCCCCCCCAAAAATAGGATCCAGGCTACGTCCCTCGCCACCGTAACAAAATATAGAACTGTGCAGTCGCAGCTGACAGAAGTCCATTCATTTCAAATAAACTGACAGCATGATGTTTACCACAGACACAACAGTAATGAGCTCTGTCTGTCACAAAAAAGCAATGCTTCTAAAATTAGCTCCATTGGTGAACCCAATGCAGTAAAAGGTCTGTGCCGATTACTCGTCTTTATGCTAAGCTAACAACATTTAGATGTAAGCCATGTGAGTGGTACTGGTTTTCACCCCTGATTCTGGGAAAGAGACTAAACAGTAGTATTTCCCAAATTCTCACTTATCAAGTTTGTTTGTCAATTTGGTTAAAAAGAAATGTTTCCAGGGTAAAAAAAAAAGTGTACCTCATAAATTCCGCTTAAATGGACAGTAACAGGGCAGTCACCCTATGGAAAGGCCCTTTCCATAGGCACTCTCTAATTTCCCCTCTAATATATCGTCATTGGTACCCTGCAATTTCAAAATATTTGCTCTGTAACATGTTGCCTATAATATAATATATACTATATTAATTTGGTAACGTTTAATGTCACCTAATGTCACCGTACAAGCCTTTTCAGGGTGACACGCTGATGTTGTGAAATCACAGTGGATATTCTACCAACTTGTGGATAAAGTAGATCAAGTTCTCTTTCTTCTTTCAAATAGTCTTATGTGGATTCTTTTAGTGACTGGATGCCCCCAGCGGCCCCCCCATCTTTCTATTTAGCACTGACCAATAACAGAAGTAGAGCTCATTGTTACAGCCATGAATCCATTCGCAACAGCAGCTATATGGGTCAGCAGTCGCCTGTCAGCATGTGACCCTGCTCTCCAGTATCGTTCAGTTAGAAAGATATCCCAGCTTAACAGGTTCAGTCAGGGGGGGGCACGGGTTGATCAGTGTTTAGCTTGTGTCGGGTCACCGGATCTCCTGTCAGATCACGGATGAAATTCTTTTCTCTCTACCGACTTTTCACATGAAAGCCAAGTGGAACCAAAGTCCCGACACGATGGCACAGCGCTGTGATGGAGATCGTCACCCCGGTGGGACAGATAACGTGGCTTCTAGTGCATCGAAGACAGTCTCTGTGCTTTGGTGGTGCAGAGGAGCCTGAGGCACTAACGCTGTAGCAGACTTTGGTTAAAACCTGAAGGAAACATTTCCAATCCCCCCCAGAAGGGTTAAAGGAACCGGGTGTAGGAGTTTTTGACCACTTTTAGCAGAAGTGGAATATAATATCCCCAAACTAGGATTTAATTAGTGTGCTATTGTTAGCTTAGAAGGTCCTCAAGTTCTCTTCACCGTGTTGCACCTCAAGGTCTACGGTAGCCCCCGATGGACCACCCTGGCGCAAGGAAACAAAATGGCTTCTGTAGTTTGTAACAACGAGTTCGGTCCACAATGGCGTCAACGTGGAATTCACCGGCCCCGCTCATGAGGAAGAGGCTTATCGCAAAATGCACGACTGCATGTAAACAGGTGTATTAGCCGAGTATTCGTTTTCATTAGCCATGTCATTAGAAATAGGGTATTTTTCGTAATACGGTCAAAAAGCGTAATACCGGGTGCATGTAAACGAAGTGGCTGGCTCTTGAGAGCGCCTTCCCCACCTAGATGTTACCTGAAGGCCACCGTTGTTCTCCAACATGCTCATGAAACCGTATTCGGTGGCTTCCTGGGGTATCGTTCATTATGGAATCTGTATTATTACTTCAAGGAATAAATAAGAATTGAACACTTTCAGCATCTAATATTAGTTTGTACGTTTCTTTTTCAGTCAGCGGCACTGACTGCAGTTATTACGTCGTCTTCCACCCGAGATTTAAACAGACAACAAACCCACTCCGACTTCCCCTCGCTGCTGCCTTCAGGAGCGAGCAGACGTTGCGGCGTGTTTTGGTTTCTTAATGAGGTGTTGGAATCGATGTTGTGTCGGTTGTAATTATGAGATTCCAAATGACAATGCAAATATGTTTGCGCCCGCTTTCAGAAATGACCTACATGCTTTGATTTTTAATGAAGTACTTGGATGTAGTAAATACATTCTCAGTGTTCTGGAGAACCACAAACACCAACACAACTCCCTCTAAATATGTCATCTTCCTGTTTGTTGTCTGAACCGTGCTGGTTCCATGTACGTTTCTGACCCGTAGCTATTAGCACCTGCTTGCGTGTTCATTTACTGATGAAAAGTAGAGGCTTGCCAACGGAGACAGCACTGTGTTATGCATCATCTTCTAGTAGACTGGAGCCAAACACTGTCTAATGATGTGCATAGGGATTTAGGAAGTGTGTATATATGTGTGTGTGTGTGTGTGTGTGTGTGTGTGTGTGTGGCAGAGTGTGTTTGTGTGCTGGCAGGTTTTAGATGCCATTGTAGAGATGTCAGTAATCAGCATTTATCTCTTTGTACGTTGGCACATTAAAGCACTGAACAGAACGTCTCCGTCTCCTTCCGTGGTCACTTTCTTTTGTCCTCTTTCTTCTCATCTCCGTCGAGCTCATTTCACTTCCAGTGTTTTCTTACACAAGCAGCGTGGTTGTTATCTAAATTTAGCACAACATACACAGCAGTAATGCACTCTAGTTAAAGTTGTCAAATAGGAGCATCCTAAGGTAGAATTAATCAAGTACACCCAGGGGACTGATTATGATATATAACTACGCTAGCATATTCTTTGTTTAAAAACATGCTGTGCTCTCTCAGACCTTATTATTCTGGTTCAGTCTGTGATACATTTTCCTCCCAAGCTTAGTCAGGTTTCCATCCACATAAATATTTGCAAATATCAGCACCATTTACAGAAAATGGCAAAATTGCGTTTGAATCAAAGTACATTTACGCGAGCGCACTAACAATTCGTAGCTTACAGGTGTACAGGTTAACATCGCAACATCCTCCATCGGGTGTCTATCTGATGACGGTTGGAGGCCGGTATCTCTGGGCCAAGCGGATATTTAGGCAAAGACTTCCTCCACCGAGTCGTCAGCAGAGGTCAGATGATAGCTGAGGTGGTCTGCTTCTCTTACACAGACTCCATATGAATGCGGGTTACGCACGAGGTAGAGTATTAAACCTGGAGGTCAGAAAAATCAAGATTTTCACCCAGGAATAAGTAAAACTTATAAGCTTCAACTGTGACATCAGAGCCGAAAGTAAATTAGAATCAGAATTTGAACCATTTTTGCCAAGAATGTTGCACATATGAGGAATTTTACTTGTCAGGATGGTACAAACAGACATTACAATACATAAATAGACAAACATATACACCACCACTGGGAGACCACAGAGGATTTATCCAATGCCAAGTAATCATTTTAGGGAAAGGACCTGTAAAGTCAGAGCAGGTATAACATACAGGTATATGTATAAATCAGTCACTCCATTTCCATTTCATTTGACTTCTGGCTGAGAGGATCCGTGAGTGACAAGAGCAGCTCGAGAGGGGCAGAGTGAAGTGCAGTGTGGTTGCTGCTGTGTGACAGCCGCTGCAGGGAACACCAGGACGTCTGCCAGAACAAAAAGCATCTTGCCAGGTTACATAATAGTTGGTATTCATGCGGGACCCAATGTTGCTCCTGATTGCTGATTGCCTCTAAAGTAACAAATTGCCTCTGAATAATGGTGTTGTATTCCCAGGTAAGAGCAGGCACAAGACCTTTTTAAAGTGGTTCATCGATACGTCATTAAAATTGTTAATTTGATTGTTTATTTATGTGATGACTTTACTTTAATCTGTTTCCATTCAGTATTATTAGATTCATCAAATGATTGTTATATATATATATATATATATATATATATATATATATATATATATATATATATTTTTTTTTTTTTTTTTTTTTTTTCATAAAATTACAATATTCTGTGAAGCAAATACGTCAAATGACTACAAAATATATTATTGTCAGCGTTGATCATGCAAGGTAGAGTGTTGTGAACACAAATGAAACGCAACGAGACCCAAACAAAGATGCGGACGCTGGCCTGGGAAACCAGCGACAGCAGCAGGCAGCAACCATGCGCTTTTATACCGCCGGAACCCCCAGCTGCTCTCAATCAGGTTGATGGTATCACCTCGGAGAAACACAATGACATCACAGACATGAACCAATAGGCAGGGCCGTCACAGGCGGCCACGGCCAAATGAGTGAGTAGAGTCAGAGCTCATTCACCCGCACAGCTGATGAACGGGAACCTCCAGCAGAGAAACACGGTTTCCTTGCCAACCTTCTCCTGATGCCGAGGTCGGCTGAGGAGCGGCATGCCTTGTCCACCTGGATTAGCTCTCATCAGCACCCGACGTCTGCCGAGCACTAAGCCTCGTTTAGCATCAATCGGCCAATCAGTGGCTGTCTGGGTGTGCAGCTCCAAAAAAGCTCTTCTCCAAGACTCACTGGTCCAGTTTACAGTAGAGGTTCCGACTGTGCTGTCTATCCTGAGCTCGGACTGCCCCCTGCTGGGCACACTCTGCCACGACAAAGCAGAAACATCACGATGTGTGAAACACACACAAAGTAGAAAACGAAGATCTTACTTGGATCAATTGCAAATGATTGACAGCTCCACAGAGGATCTTAAGACATAGATAAAGAAACTCGCAGAAACAATATGGAATATTCTTCAGAAAGATATTTTGCCCTCTGTTTGGTAAGTCTGAAAAGGCACTAATATTTCAAAGACTTAGTGTAGCATCAATCAGTGAATAACATTTAAGAGGAATATATCATTGTTGTGAAAACCTCCCAGGCAATATGTATATGCCCTTATAGATTCTCGCAGTTAGATTGGCCCTGTTTATTTATTTTCCTCAAAGTGTCATAAGAGAGATGTATTGGTATCTAAGACAATTGTAGGATATTAGAAACAAATTGACGACCCGGTTCATAAAATTAATAAAAATGCATATAGTGTACAACAGAATACAGCCATTATTCTGAAACTGTGTAATCAATAAAGTAATGACAATATTGTAAAACCACTGTAATTCTGCAACTGTAATATAATAACATCAATGTGCAGTTATGATTGTATTTGATGTAATGTAATCAACTGGAATGCATGCATGTAATACTTGAACAACAACTGGTATTGACCAAGGGTCATTCGAAATCCGAGTTACATTGAACTCACCAGAAGACCACTCCCAGAGGTGTGGACACTAACTTTCACACCTTTAAGCATTGTTATAAATACCTGTAGGAACCATTGTTCTCGAGTTCGCTGGTGGAGGCGACAGACGGGCACTAGGGATGGTCAAAAGGACTGACCTGGGGCCTGTTGGCTGCTGAGACCAGCGGCTCCTCAGCTGAGATGTTCTTTTTACCACAACACCATGTCTTTTATTAAATACATTTGATTTAACCCTTTGATCTGCGATGACCTCTGTCCGTCCGGCGTTTCTTCATTTTCTAATACAACACAATCTAAATGGGAGCGTTGTGAAGTAACAAATGAACAAGAAACAAGGCCTGCTGGTGGATTGTCTCATTCTACGGGTCATTACACGGTGTGACCACCAGGGGGCGTCGATTAGAAATACTCCAATAAGGTGGTCTTTTTTTTTTTTTTTGAGGTTTATTTCATAGCATTCAAACAAGCTCGTGTTTCAGAAACAGATATAAAGAAGTATTTAGTGAAACATCCATTTAATGGAACTTTACATTTCAGAACAGATGAACTGAGGCATGAACTACTTCTCTTACTACCTTCTTCAAAGGCATTTCACCAACTCTATACCGCCCGCGTGCAGACGGCCGTCTTCTTCCTGCTCGCCTGCTTCTCGGAACCCCGTGTTTGTCACATACTGATGCGGGTATTGTTGTGTGAGCACTTTCCTAAAAGTGCATTGGTATACAGGGCATAGTAAAAATATGAATGAGTAAAAAAGCACAAAAAACGTATATGTATACAACAGAAATGCTACAACGGCGGATAAACAATATAAATCATATCATTACACCGTTATGCAGAAGAGTGAGCATGGGTTTGCCATAAATGCTCATAATATATAAATATTTATACTCCGCTGCTGTGATGTACTGTAAGTACTCCGTGACGTCACTGCTGGGCGTGGTTCCAGGTGCAACAGGCTTGAAACGTCCTACCTGAGGCTGTAGTTGAAAAAAGTCAACAAAATATGGGTTTATTAAAGTTTCCCTAAACATCCCTCAGCAACTGGAGCAGCTGAGCTACACAGGTCTCCCCCCTCCCTGCCCAGACAGTCTGCTGCTCAGGATGTCACTCAGTGACGAGGTTTCTGTTTTTGGACCCCCCCCCCTCTCAGTATAGCTTGGAGCCGTTGTTTCCAAAGCCGCGCCTGGACCCATCATGCCATCATGTACCTAATAATAGCAGACTCATAAATGCGCGGCACGTCGCACGCAACGGAGCCGTTAGAGTAACCGACCCCCTTCCCTCCCACCTCTCCCACCACCCCCTCCCACCTCTCTCTCTCCTTGAACCGCCAGGAAATCCAAAGTGGCGATATCAGCTCACCAGTTGGCCTAATAATAGTAAGAGTGGATTAAAATGTCAGTTTTCCAAAACTCCACGACCCAAATCCACGCGCGGCAGAGGAACGAACACTTTTGGTTGTGGCCTGTCACGTGCCCCCCCCAACCGGAGGTCCAACAGGTTGACTCACCTTGACGTTTGGCGCCGAGCTCGTTGTCCCAGAGCGTCCGCTCGGTCTCGGGTTTTACGCATGGCGCCTCGGAGGCCCCCGCGGAGACCACCTCCCTAGCATCCATCTATTTAGAGGTGGGAATGCTCTGACAGCCAGACCCCCCCCCCCCCCACACACTCTCCATGCGCACCTGCTCCGATCCTTCTCTCCAACAACCCGCCCGGTTCCCCCTGACTTTGTCTTCCAAGTCGCCCGCCGGAGCTCGGTTCCCGTGTCACCCGCTCGCGCTCCACCTTTTGGCTGTTTGTTCCGTATTGGCGTTTTGGGAGTCCCCCCCCATCCCCCCCCTCCTCCTGGTCGATTCGAAGTGTCCCTTTCGTCACACTCTCCCCCCCCCCCCCCGGTGACCCATAATCGATGGCGGAGGCCGTGCGCCCCGAGGACTACTGCAACGAGCCGGTGGAGGACGAGTTCGGAGAGATCATCAAGTGTCGATCTGGTAGGAGATCAAAGCTTTTGTGTGTGACATCGACGACTCAATGACAACTGCTGACAGACATCAACTTTTTTTCAGTAGACTGACGTCACAGCAAGCTGTTTGGAAAATATATTAGTGTATTGAAACAGTTATGAATCCGCTTGAAGGGGTCCAGTCAGCTGTGTGAGAGAACCACTTTAAATTCCTGATTGACCTTTCAGCCATGCAAGCAAATGGGAGGTGAAAATAGGGGAAAATAAGCTGGTGATCCATTTTCTAATTAAATTCCATGCCTTGTTTTTTAATTGGTTATTGTTGTAATACTCATCTGGACCACAAGATGCTGAAGTGTGACGTCACACCGTGCTCCAGTTGGCATTCCTGTCTTCTCCTAGTTTAGTTTTAATTTATTCATAGCCTATATTCACATCGATTGTGTTAAAAAGTTGTATTATTCAAACTTAAATATTAAAAAGACAATATTAATCGTTTTAGTTCTATTTATGAGCGTTTCAGCCCCTTGTGGCGGAAAACAAGCATTACAAAATCTGCTTTATCCCAACAACACCAAAAGAAGAAATCTTA
Source organism: Gasterosteus aculeatus (assembly GCF_964276395.1). NCBI lineage: Eukaryota > Metazoa > Chordata > Actinopteri > Perciformes > Gasterosteidae > Gasterosteus > Gasterosteus aculeatus. The sequence continues at coordinate 23,734,553 of NC_135688.1, read as the reverse complement.
GAAACTTAGAAAGGCTTTTCATGATTAACTAACAAAGAATCACTAGTTTCTTTTTTTTTCTCTGTGCTTCCGTACTTTTAAATAGCACATTTCCGTGACAGACGTAGACTCAATGTGCTAATAATCGCAAAAATCATACAGCATAGATCGTACTTGACAAAAACATATTATATAAAAGCCTATACAGTAAAAATATGGACACGTTTTGTTATTCAATTTCATGAGAAAGTGTGCTAGACTTTTGACTGGTAGCTGATATAAAATGTGTTTGTAACATTTACTTGATTTGCATCAACAGCGTGGGAAAGAGCTCGGCCATTCAGTTTGAAAATCACTAAGGTACACAAATGTTTCTTTTAACCAGCAGCCAGTGATGACAAGTTTAATAACAAAGAGATGCTTTTGGTTTTATCATGACGACCGCATGTTTAGTGAGCCAGAGCGTACCTAAAGTCTGTTTGTAAGTCCAGCAAAGTGCATCCAGTAAACTGGTCTAGACCGGTCTAACGCAAACGAATGACAGACTGCGACAGGAAGCGTCTAACTCTCTCTATATTTATATATATGTATACAGTATCAATTTGATAAAGCGCAGGAAATATCACTTATGTGCTTCTGAAAGAAGAGATCAGCCTCCAAAATCCCACTGGAGTTCTACATCTGGTGCCTCACCGCCTGGTAAACTACAGACATAAATCTCTTTTAATCTCAGAGTATTTAATAAGATCATTTATGAAATATATGTCCGTGTTTCTCATTGAAGGACCGATTTGGGAGAATACACAAATGAACCACAAATAAACGATTGCCTTTTGATCCGATCAAACTGTTACTATTGAAGGAAAGACGGAAAACATGCTCACATGCATCGGACGTTCTCTTGCTGCGGCTGATTGCTGTCGTTGTGTAGAAGCGCTGCCTCCATGTGACAGATGTAATTATGATGTGATGAAGTGCAATTGAAAGCGTGATTACGCAGACTGCAGAGAGGGGACCGGGTCACAGCAGGATGCCGCTCCTTCCAAGTCTTCAGTAAAAAGTATTTATATGCATGATCTTACAAAGAACTGTGCCGCGTGTCATCCCACATAGCTCTGTCATAATTTAATATTCTTCAACATTTTTCAACATATATCCTTTCGGTGTATTCAAGCTGCTCAGGTGCCTGTCTGCTTGAAACTACGTTTCCCATGAGCACTTTCTTCCTCTGGCCAAAAGGATGTTGACAAAGATAATGATCAATTCTAAAAACAGCTGATCTCTTTGACCTTGTTGAGTTGTGGAGCTCGTGGAGGAACACAGTGTAGTGTACTTGAGAAGTACACAACTAGTGTACTCTGGAGTGATCCATTCTCTGGGGTCAACGCTACTGGAACCAATCGCAAACCCTTTGAGGCCCGTCAGCGCTTTAGCTGCCACTGAATTTAATCACGGAACGCTTAAAGTAAACTAATAGTATCTTGCCCGGCAGCATGTTGACTGAAAGAGCCAGGGAACCAACCATCAATCTTCCAATTGGCGCATGACCCGCTCTTCTTGTCTACCTGAGTTCTGCCCCATCGGACCTCTAAAATGGGTTCCCGGTTGGGATTTCTTTCTCCCTTGAGCAATCAGGGTTTCCGTAGGAAGGGGTTAAGGAGTTGGGTACGGTGAGGTAGCATCTTGTTTATTGATCAAATATTTAACTTAGTAGAGGTTGGGGCGCAGGGCTCAGAGCTTAGGGTTCCGGGCTTTAGAGGGGACATTGTGATTAGTCCACAGGGTGAAACACCAGTGGGAACTGGGACTGGCCGCTTCCCCTTTCCACTTCGTCAGGAGGTGAAGCTCTTTTGCTGTCACTCTTCTTGAGTGACTGAGAAAAAAGTCTTTCCCATCTCTCTCTCTCTCGCTCGTCCTCACCCTTTCTCTTGTCTCCGTGTGTGCTCTCCCGCTCCCCTCCCACAGCTGGTGGATCGTCTCCTGCTGGAAATAGCGGTCAGCTGGCGGCTGTTGAGCAGTGTCAAATAGCTTGGATTCTTTTTTCTCATTTACTCCTTTCCCCAGCCTCCCATGTTCCTCTTCCTTCACCTTCTCCACAGCCTCTTTCTTTCTCATTTTCTCCCTTATATCGGTTACTAAATCCCTCAGTTTTCCTGACTTGCGTCTCAGTAAAACTTGACCCCTCCCTGTGTCGTATTTGGACCCCCCCACGTTGTTCTTTCTGCATGGTCTGTCATGGCTAAATCGAGCTGTCTGTCTCACTCAGATTTTTAACATGCCATGCCACATGTGGTATAAAGTTTCCACCAAAACTTGGGCTTGAATTTCTTTTCTTAATTTCTTTTCTTAATAAATTACTTAATAAATACTTAATACTTAAGAAAAGTACATAACAATGTGTTTAACACACGCACACCTGAAATAAAATGAAAAGACATTTTGAAGCTAGAGTAAACTTAAGTGAGTTTAGCTAATCCGTTTAATGTTTTTCATTATGTATTAATATACGTATAAATAAAGTATTAAGTAGATTTTAATCCATACATTTTTGTAAAATTGAAAGAAATGTCAATCATTCTTATATTTCGACAGACAGGCTGGATAAGCAAACAAATTATTCTATAAACTTTTATTAAAAAATGTTACAAAGAAAGATCAGAATACAACAATATAAGGTTAGGTAAGGTGAGGTAGGGTTTTGTTTTTCAATTTTGTGATTTAAAAAAAAACTCACCGAACCTTTAGGAAAATGTCCTTTTATTAACAAATAAATAAAGCTACAGGATAAGAGAATCCTTTAAAAGTAATGCCTTTAAAGTCCGGATGACTTTTAAAGGCCCTTTCTAAACCTTCACATCTCATCCAAGGTCATATTGTGCACCCATATGTGCAATAAATGGGCAAACGTCATCTATATCTCTGAATTTGATCCAGATTTAATTATATTCTCCTCTAGTGAAAAAGAAGCTCGTACCAACTAATTTTGATGAATAATATCATGTGTCACGGTCCCATGTAACTTGCACACTTTGTAGCCGTCCTATAAAACTGAAGCATTTCATTGAAATCCCGAAAGGTTTACAAGTCAAATTGCTGAAAATAATTAAATACATAATTAAAAATAATCAAATGGGCGAGATTAAAGGGATGAACGAAAATGTTTCCCATCAAGATTGTATTGAATAGGAAAAACTAGTTTTTTTTCCTTTATTTTCATTTTGAGCGGTTTGCAACTGTCGGCGTTCATTTTTGGAGCCCCGGCGTGATTCTTCCATTGTGATGTTTAGTCACCGCACACGGATGGATAGAGACAGCTTCTCCCCGGGTCGGCCTTTCGCACCCTGATTTGCAATTTGGTTTAATGTATTACCTCGAGCAGCACGAGCATGTAGCCAGCGACATGCTGCCGCCAGGCTGTGTGCGTGTGTGTGTGAGACACTGTGTGTGTGTGTGTGTGTGGGGGGGGGCTGCAGGTCTGCAGCCACTCTGCTGTTCCCCATCATTCCTCGGGCAGGCACCGACCTCTGGGTTATTATCTTGATCAGAGCAGGTAAATCCAGGCATGAGTGAGGACAGCCGCACCCTGAGGACCCCCTGTGATATGCTAAACAGTGTGAGTGCGTCCAGGAGGGACAGCGTTAGTGACGACAGAAAGCTGACCTGTAAAGGCCTCCCTTCACTTCACCCGTCTTAAACGGTCTCTTCTCTTCTCGTTGTTTCTGTTTGTTTGACGCTCCTCTCCACTTGTCCTGGTGTATCTTAGTCCACTTCATCTCCTTGCTACTCGTCTTTTTCTTTCCCCCTTTCTTTCCCGTATCTTAACCCACTTAATTTGCCCGCCCTTCGACTTTTATTTTCTCCTCTCTTCTTTGTACTTCTTTTGGTTTGACATGATATTACTTCTTGTCACTTCTCATTTTTCTACTTTTCAATTCCATTCAATTTATTTGGTGTAGCCCCATATCTCCAATCTGTTCAGCCCTCTTCTCTTTACGTGTCTCTCGTCTTACCTTTCTTCGTTTTACTTTACCTTTACTTTACTTCACTGTACCTCACTTCACTTCTGTGCTCTTCAAAGGCAAATTTTCTGTAATACCCACGCGGATGAGTAAGACTCTCTAAGCCGCTCATGGAGACACACACAGAGTTGTGGGTCAAAGGTGTCCCTCAGCGGTGTTTGTAGGCTCAGCCTGTGTTATCTGTCATCAGCAAAGAGGGGGGGGGGGGGGGGGGGGTTACAGATCTGAGTAGGGCGAAAGTGTCTGGGGAGAAATTAATGCAGCACTTAAGAGATCCCTCCGTTCAGTTAATATCAGCCTTCACCGGGCATTTACATACAGCCGCTCGGCTCAGCTCAGTGTGGAAAGAGAAAGAAGACAGGTTTAAAAAACACATTTCATTTTCATCTTCAAACCAAGGACAGGAGAAACAAGAGAAACACGGGACCAAACAACCGGTGGATAGACAGCTTTAAGTGAACAAACAGCATGCTGTGTGCTGAGCTGACAGCTCGTCAGCGTGTGCCCGTCGCATCCAGCTCAGGGGAATGATGGAAATGAAACATCGCTAATTTCTAAAGCCTGACTGACTAGGGCCGTTTGGGAAATTCCAATTTGTATTTGGTAGAATGCTTGATATAATAGGAACAGGGCCATACAGGATTGCAGGTTTCCATGGTCTTTGGTTAAATGGGACCATGGTCGTGCCTAACACCCACTGCTACTATTATTATTATTAATCACATTTCTATTGCTATTTTTGCTACCACTAGGGCCTACTGCTTTTTCTTATCATTAACCGTTTATATTACTAGTAATAATATTGTGTCTCGGTAGCAAAAAAGAAAAGCTAATAATTGTCTTATTCTCCTTTAGTACAAAAGTTTGATCCGCTTTTGTATTGTAAAAGCTCATTGTACAAATATGGTTCATAAAACAAAGTGTGGGACTCATCGGGAACCGCGTACAATGACAGATGTCTGTGTGTGTGTGTGTGTGTGTGTGTGTGTGTGACTGCATAGAACGTGGCCATTGACACTCATGCTGTTAGCTAGCTAGCGTGCTACCTGCACAGTTCGTGCTCTTTGAGAAGAATTTTACTGTGGTTTAGCGCGTTGATAATGTCGCTGTGTTCACGGACTGTGTGGTAAAGGCTGTGCTAACATTAAAATGTGCCGTCACCGTGGGTCGAATACACCAGTGAAATCTTGGTCAGAACATTTTGTGAACACGTGACAGAGTTGTGGTTATGTAAGACGACTTTGTTCCAGGCGTGAGGAGGCCTCTGTGTGTGTGTGCGTCTTTTCTGTCATAATTGCTGTAATAAATCTTTCCATGTGGACACATCTATTGCAATTCCGCCCGTACTGGGAGAGGGGACACACACGTATTTGCTCTCTGAACTGTTCACCTTTGAAGGTTTAAAGGCAGAGGATGTTGTAGGTGGTGCATATTGTAAAGCCAATTTGGAGATATTGGGCTTTTCAAATTAAATGTTATTGAATTATATATATCATTTTCTATGATTGCTCATCAAAATGAAATATATTCACGTGTGGTAACTAGGCGTAAAGGAAACAAAATTAAATTGCTAATGCATTTTTTTAAATAGGGACGGATTATTTTAATAAAAAAGCTTGAGCCAATTTTAGCAATCGTTAGCATCCAATAAAAAAGCTTTTTTGCCTTAGCAATACTAGTATTGTTTCCAAGGACAACCTAATTCAATTTTACATTAGCTTGTCTGGTTGGAAGTAATTAAACACATTATTCCTGTAGACGAAATCCTAGTGTCAATTTACAGATGCAAACTTCAACTTGGATTCAGTGAGGCAATGACTCTCGTGGACAGAAGATGGCGGCAGAGGCAGGCGGGGCTTCGTGGCCGCCCTTAGAGAGCCTGTTCTGAGATGCTGGCAATGAAGACGAATGGAAATGGGTCTGCCTGTGCTTTGGAGATTTGAATATGGCAATGATGTAGAGAAAGAGAGAGAGGAGGGTAGGGGAAACAAAAGCGATGGTGGAGAAAAAAAAGGCAGTTGCTTTTCTGTGGTGGTGGTGGGGGGGGGGGGGGGGGCAATATGTGGGATAAGAGGTGACTGAGTGGTGACATATAGGAGCACCCACATCCTCAGACAGTGAGGAATCTGACCCACATGGAGTTTTCTGGGTCACTACAGGCCAGAAGAGGAGGTGGAGGAGGAGGTGGCTGCTAGTGTGGATGTCCTAATGAGTCTGGCAGTTGAAGATCCCAGAGGTACCTACCCACCCCTTCCGTTCAATCAATTCTGGGTTAGGAGGATTCACGGCAGGAAAAGTGCCTTTTTCCAAATCAGGTTGCACCCCGTGCTCTTGGAAGTGGGCCAACAGCCGATCAATCGGGTCGGAGGAAAGAGCCCCGCTGGGCCCTAAGTCAACAACAAAAAAGTAATTCTCCTTTGCGCTGCATCGATTTGTCAAGCCTCCATTACCATGGCCCTCTCAGACCGGTGGCGAGGCGCCATCAGACGGAAGCAAATGGGACTCAAAACGAGCATCAGGTGGTGGCTGGGAGTGCAGGCAAACACATCCACTCTCTCCGGATCAGAACATCCCCCCCCCCAGGCCATTGGATCAATAGTTTTAGTTCACTTTTAGACGGCAGGTGACAGTGACAGAAATGAAGAGGAAAAATAAGAGTTTTTGAGTTAGGAATTGACCCCTTTCCTTCCCATACTAGGAAAAAGGCCAGCAAACACAGATGATGTAAATCTCAAATGGCATCCTCTCTGATCCTCTCTGCTGCATCAGTATCAGACCCTCTGTGTGTATTTGTTTGTTGTGTGCTCAAGAAGTTCACGTTTTCAGACCTCTGAATGCGGACACGATGGGGCGAACCATCAGGGGCTGTTTAAGGCGAGTTGCCCTGGTGGATTATACATATAGTATTACACTCACATTCAGCTTGGAAAAAATAAATTACATTAAACATCTAGTATGTTTGAATTAGAAGCAGGTAGGAAACCCATTGCTTCTGATTATACACTCCACACTGTACCCTACGCGGAAATAACAAGCTTAGTGATATAAGTGATATAAAGTGGAGGGAGTTGGGGAAAGATGCAGATAAGAGAGGGAGAGTCTAATTTAAAAGAGTGATATCACCTCCCATCTGCACTCCTGCTGTGTCTTCCTTTTCCAAGAGCATCCTTCAAGACCTGACTCTAAACCTGCAGTCATTTCTTTCTGGTAGTATGAGGGAAAAAAACGCCCTGTCCCCTTTCAGACTATCTTAGGTGCAGAAAAAGAGCGAGTGACTCAATGAATTCTGCATCGGGAAAAATTGAATGTGTTTATGCGTATGCGTTCATGGGGGAGAGCGCCCTTCCTCCAGTTATCAGCGGCAGAAAAAGTTAACGTGTACACAGGCCTTATTCTCAGGCAGCCCTTTAGCCCTTTTTGAGAAGCTGGACCCTCGTGGGAGGACCATTCATTGACACACATTTGCATTCAGTTACTTTCCTTTAAGAGAACTTGTGTCATTCAATACTTCACAAGTACTTCTTTCTGGGGACAAATCATGTCATATGTATGAATACGTACAAAGTCTGCATATTTTCAAGCAGCTTTTTAGTTGGCAAGAAAGTTTGTATTCAGGTGATTCATGCCGGAATAAAAAGCTGCACATGAGTTTTTTTGCACTTTTTATTCACTAGTCTGGAAGTTAATTGGTTTTTGGTTAGATGCCTGAAATCACGTCTGTGGTTAACACAAGCTCAATAGAGTCCCCACGTTTTCTTCTGAGATACAGAAACACTTGAGTAAATAAATGAGTCTGCAAGCCTTGTTTTGTATCCTTTAGCATCTTAGGTTTGGGTTTTTCTATCAGTTTAAAATCAAAACATGGCTGTCACAGTTTATTTCCTGCAATATTCCACAATATAAGGGAAAAATCAAACTGTCTTTTCGTCCAGGAAACCTGTGCAATGCTAACTTCCTGGTTGGCTTACTAAAATACTTCATCGGTGCAGCTCTCATACGCACTCTCTATTTCATTTTATTTCACTCTGTGTTGTTTTCACTCAACAAGTTAAAAAAGAGGAAAAGAAAAAACACTGATGAAAGCGGCCAGAGGGACCAAAACAATACAATCGTGGGCCTCCTTTCTGAAATCATGAATGTTATATTGGGTCAAAACATGTTTAAATGGTTATTACTTAACCAATTTATCCTCTCAAGATATGGTGACCCATCTTGGATTTGGTGTCACCAAACTGAAAGCATCTCTTTTTCTTTAAATCTTGTATTGGAGATGTGATCGGATACCTGATCCCCGCTCTGTGGCTCTCTGTCTTATTGTCACTGTTCTTTAAATATTATTATGTAGATATATAGATGTATTTTACGTTTGATCCATTCCTTCATTCTCTCTTTCGTACACCGCATCACGTGACATGACCACACTGGTTCTTTAATATACATACACATAAATAAGTATTGATGAGTCGATTAAGCCAACGGCTGGAGGACGAGGGAGGGGTTGCCTCGGTCCGGCTGTGAGCGAACCGCCTCCACTCCGGAGCTCAGTGAGTGCGCCTCCTGCTGTGTGTGCTCATGGCTCAGCAAGTTATAGATCCACAGTTTCACTGACTTCATTTCAGCCCAGCACTTTTTCCTTTTTTTGGTCCCCTTTCTATATTGGCTGTCCTTTCCACTTGTTTGTTCTCCCGCCATTTCAGCTCTCGTCTCTCCATAGCTGTCTGTCCCCACTCCTTTCATTTTGGTTTTGTTATCTTTTATTTGATTAGAGGCGCCAAACACACACACACACACACACACACCGAGCTTCCCGACCTCCCTTCTACTCCTCACCCCTTTCTCGCTCTCTTTTATGAAACTGTTGTCAGCGGTTTTGTCCTCTTTTTTTTTTTGCTTGCTCAAATGGTGTCAGAAAGTCTTGGAAATGAAAAATAAAATGGGGGAGATGATTTAGAAAATACAGATGCTGGGAAAAAAGGGAGTGAGTGAAAAGTTCTGAGAAATGGAGACAGATGGCTCGAGGGCCGACGGGGCCACGTAGGGTTGAAAGGTTCAATGGATGATGTGAAGGAGGGAAAGAGGGAGTGTGAAAATAAATAAAACCAAACACAGAAAACCACAACCCTGCCAGGAGCCCACGGTCTTGGGAAGGCGAGTCGCAGGAATATTTTAGATGAAGGATGTACCGAGGGAGGGGAGAAAGTTGAAAGAGCAGGAGCAACACTTTGGGATTGACGGGTTCAGAGTTGTTGAGCTCGAGGAGGCAGGAGGCCACGGGGAAGATGGAACCAGATGGGGGAAAGATGAAGAAGTAGAAAATGATAATGCGCCCGTGGAGCAGAGGTTTTTTGAAAGTTGTGCTTGGTGAATTTGAGAGGCAGTGAGGGTCTGCAGGGTGTTCTGGGAGCTTCTAAGCGGGCGGTCTGACTCACCACATGATGCCCCCTGCGAGAGGCCTCCCTCGAATGATGGGACATTAAGGATGTATACATAGTAGGCTATATGTATAAGAGTGGAGGGTTTATCTATCTTACTGCGGGCACCACTTTGATTGACATCTGTTACTTTGATGACACATGAAGCTAGCAGCAGTGCAATTCAAGCAGGTTAGAAAAGGTTAGAAAAAGCCGTCTCACACACAAGGAAAAAGAAGTGCTATGAAATTGTGTATCTGCAGTTGCTACTGTTTTCATCTTCAAAATATATAGAAGCTAAATTTAAATACGATTTATGTCTTCTAATTTTGATTTTTGAAACTGAAGGCACAAAAAAGATACACCTGTTTATTCCTACTAAGCTAATGATTGTCGAGGAAATCAGAGCCAAATCTGTTTTAATGAAAGCTTTTGATATGTTCCATTAGACGGGCCAGAATTGGGTCCGCGGGTCCAATGTGTGTAGACATGTGTGTCGACATGTTTTCTTTTTTGCAAGTTCAGTCAAGTGTTTCTACCGAAAACCTGATCCCCTCTGCGTTGTTGATCTCTTTTAGTGTTGTTAGTTTCTGAATTTGCATTAGCTGTGACCAACACCTCCCCCCCCAGCGTGGTCTCATTGTGGCTGATTCATTAAAGGACGACCACTGTGCTTTTTCATTTGACTTCTTCCTCCATAGATTGCATCGGAAAGGAGCCGTCTGTAACCCAAAGTATGATTAGCGGTCAGCTTACCGGCTACAGCTGTTGGTGAACTAGCACTCTGAGTGTTAGTCGCTACATCCCCTTGGTTCTGATGTTTCACACAAACACTGGGATTCATTTTGTTTAAGCACTTCCTGCTCTGACCGGGGCCTAATCCAACACACGTGGACACAACATTTCTGATTGACATGGTCTCTCTCTACACTAAAAAAATGCCAAGACTTGCAGATGAGGGCTGAGACACCGACAGACAGAGAGAGAGAGAGAGACACTGTGGGAGGGCTGGGGAGGAGAGGCACAAGGCTCTGATTGCACTTAATTGCTGTTCACATGTGGGGCGGGTCTAATCACTCTGGGGCTGGGTGCGCGCATGTCTCCGTGTGTGTGTGTTTGTGTGCAGACGCTGATTCTCCCCCCGGCCTCCGGGTTACAGCCCCTGAGCTCTTCCTTGAGACGGCTTGGTCGCCATTAGCCTCGGTTTATAATTAGCAATAGATTGTATTCCAGGACCTCCACTGCACACGCCTTCCAAATCAGACAGGGACCTTCTTTGGACTTACATAAGAGAAGAAACACTGAGAACACGGAGGACGCCGCGTGACTACCATCCTCTCCTTAATTTGAATGTGCCTGCAGCCAACACCTGCGCTGACCTGATCAGCTCGCTTTGGCTTCACAAATCATACACCCTTTTGAGTTGATATTATTATATTATATTACTGTTGTGTTACTACAATGTTATATTTGCTTTACTTTATAATCATCAAAATGAGTGTAAGCCCTTATATTGGAATCAAATGAATGAATTCAACTCAAGCCTCAATAAAGTCGTCAAAAAGTCTGATTCATTTCCAGAAAGCGTGGTGATGAAAAATTATTTTTTTCCCTTTTGCAAAACATAATGGCAAATGAACTAAACTAAACTAAACTTATCACAATAAAACACTGAAGGGAAGAGGCGTGTTGCCATTAGGCACATTTCCAACAACAACACCAGCGACTGAGCACTCTTTTTCTGGATCCTGACTTAAAGTCCATGAAACACAGCGCCTGAGTAATCAAACTTCTAAGGCCGAGACATCCCCCATCTGTTATCTCCTAGAGATTTACCTTTCTGCGATTAAGGTTTATGACCTGGATGATGGTTAAAACGCTGCCCTGGAGAGGAGGATGAAAAGCCTTTTGAAAGTGGAGGCATCGGACGCCATTTAAAGTACAGTTGTCAAAATCATACTCAATTTAATTATTTTTTTTTGTCATTGAGAATTCACACGCGTCTGCAGTATAGTTGAGCGTAATTGGAGACAGATTCAAGTGTGGTGGTTCCCGAGTTAACTCCAACTGATTTAATTTGACACAAACAGAAGTGCAGATGAGTCAGAATGTTTTTCGCAATGAGCCGGTCTTCCCTCGGCTGGGGAGGTTTCTAGCCTCAGGGACTGTTTGTGGAGTTGTTTACAAGCGCTTAAGCTGTACCATTGAATTCATGAAAGGGACTTCATTGGACTTGCTTCTAGCACCAATATCACTGCTTGATGCTGGGGTGGATCTTTTCCTGGCTCTGTCTAACTTTTTGTTGTTAAACAGCCTGCAGGTCCGATGATATTGTGCTCTTTTGTCTCGAAGAGTCCTCTATGCCACAACCAGTAAGTCTTGTAGGGTCGAATTTGATGGATAGTGCTATTCAGTGAGTGGAAATGGGTAATATTCCTCTCCAGATTCACACAGCTACTATCTCCTCTTTTGGGGGGATTGGCCTGGGGGGACTTAAGGTCTTCCTTCTCGTCCTGCTAACATGCAGCCCTTGCTCCATTTGGTGGTCTGTGACTCACTAGTAGAGATTTCATCCTTGGCAAGTCGGACATTCAGGGTTGAAGGTGTCAGGAATGCGGGGAAGGCAGGACTCACACGCAGACTTCGAGCAACAAAAGAAAACTTTAATAGTCCAAATGTTCAAAAGCAAAAAGGCCAACGTGCAAAAACGCACACAGGAACCGGGGCAAAAAGGCAGACAGGAACTAGGAACATCCAGGACAATAGACAATGACGCGACAAGTGACAAGAGACACACACTGCTTAAATACACTAGGGAGGTGCAGGTGATTGGACACAGGTGGAAACAATCAGACAATCACAGGGGACGACAGGACAAGGCAGGAAGTGAAGTTACCCAGGGAGACAAGAGGCAGAATCTACAAAATAAGACGGGAAATAAACCACACCGTGACAGAAGGTTGATCCTTTTACCACCCTGTAATGCATAGCGGACACTTTCCTGTATGAGACGCAACCAAGTTCATACAGTCGCCCTACACTTTGATCGTTCATCTGCTGTCATACTAATCTCTGGTGGGGACGAGTCCGCCTACAGGTGGGAGTCTGACCATCTGGTGTCGTCGTGCAGCCAGAACAACCTGGAGCTCAACGCTCTAAAGACAGTGGAGATGGTTGTGGATTTCCGGCGGAACAGAGCCCCACCCTCCCCCATCACCCTATGTGACTCCCCCGTCACTATTGTGGATTCCTTCCGTTTCCTGGGCTCCATCATCACCCAGGACCTCAAGTGGGAGCTGAACATCAGCTCCATCACCAAGAAGGCTCAGCAGAGGTTGTTCTTCCTGAGGCAGCTGAAGAAACTCAACCTGCCAAAGACGATGTTGGTCCACTTCTACACGGCCATCATCGAGTCCATCCTCTGCTCCTCCATCACCGTCTGGTACGCTGCAGCCACAGCCAAGGACAAGGGCAGGATGCAGCGTTTCATCCGCTCTGCGGAGAGGGTGATCGGCTGCAATCTGCCGTCCCTGCAGGACTTGTTCGCTTCCAGGTCTCTGAAGCGAGCTAAAAAGATCGCGGCCGACCCCTCCCACCCCGGACATAAACTGTTTGTGCCCCTTCCATCTGGCAGGAGGCTGAGGTCCATCAGGACAAAGACCTCCCGCCACACGAACAGTTTCTTCCCGTCGGCAGTCGGGCTCATCAATAGAGCCCGGTCCCCCACTGTCTGACTATAACACTCCACCGGTCACTCCCCCTCACACTGCACATGTCACTTTAACTGCAATTCATCACTTTGTCACTTGTCACTTTGTCTCTTGTCTGTTACTTGTTCGTTAGTGCACTTTATGCTTAATATTTTTCTTTTTAACTTTTTAATATTTAAATTTTTTTAACTTTATTCCCTTGTTTTATACTAACCCATAGCTTTAGCCTTATTCTACTAACCCATTGCATTAGCATTTCATTCCACTTTATTTTATTACTTGTGCACTGTTGTCTTGTCTGTCTACTGTCGCGCACTAACCGCCAAGACAAATTCCTTGTATGTTTGACATATTTTGGCTAATAAATGTTTCCTGATTCCTGATTCCTGATTCCTGAAGTCCTATGTGATCTGTTCAATCCAATCAATCCAGATAACTGTCACCCCTGTTATCCTTGGCTTGGCTGTTCCATGCTGGTGTTACACACTGAATGATGACACATTCCATTTATTTAAATGTATTGTGCTGTGAATACAATAAGACAGTCAGAATATCTGCTTCGTAGCTACGATCTTGACTTTTCTTTCTTCCTTCTTCTTTCTTAATGCTTGTTTAACTTTTTTGTCTTAGATAACAATTACATGAATTGTGAACACTTGACAACAACCTAAAATATAATATATACTAGTTATATCTGTCACAGGACACGCCATTTATCTGTACATAATCGTACATGGGAACAATTTAATGATCAGGCAGGGTCAACCTTTAAAATGACGCTAAACTGATAGGACAAATAGCCTCGTTTAATTAATGATTGTAGCCTTAGTTAGCCATATTTTTGTCAGAAGGATAATAAAGTGGCATATCTAGCTCCAGAAACACAGGAATAGACAAGATCATTCAAATCGGGGAAATACAAACTCATTTTTGGAGAACCAATTGGCGGCTATCTTGAATAATTGCTGCCATCGGATATTTTAATGGCTAATCAGGCAGATTTGCTCTGGAGAACAACTACATGCTTGAATCCATATTTGACTGAAATTATCTGTCCCACTACTTTGGAAACTAATTTTGTTAATACTTCAAAATTGATTTAGGACTGTTTAAAGTGTTTATATTCAATACGTGTAAACCTTATTTCAACAGACATTTCAAATTCAAGCCAACAAAAGCACATCTGTTTGTGTTTACGGCCTTGACCCTGTTCTGGATCATACATTTGGTTGATGGGATCACACCAATATAGGTTAGGGGCCCTTAACCTCTTCCAGATCCCCTCATTGTTCAGATCACACCCATTTTTTAACGTTCTTATCTGTTTATATTGTTAATCCTTGCTTGTTTTATCATATTTCACTTTATCTTATTGTATTCTTGTAGCATATGTGGCAACAAATGGCTTTTGATTCTGATCTTTGGTTATCGTTAGCCATATGTTTTTTAGATTTTGCAGGTTATGATCATTTAATAATATCAATGCTGTATTTCTACTGTTTAGGTGGTGATCTAGCAGAATTATTTTACTATCTGCCCCACTATTGGTGTAATTCACTGGATAGTGTGTATCTGGTTAAGCACTAATTGATCTAATTCAATCATTGGAGTTGCCCGCAGGTGGACTGCATCCTCGAATAATACTGATAATAATAACAACAACAATTGCAATTAGAATTGATACAGTGGGATTGAGTTTGGGTTTTCAGACATAAAACACAGGGAAAATGATCGCTGTGCAGTCGGGTGAATTGCCCGCAGGGCCAGCCAGGAGCCATTTTTATTGCCAAGTATTATTTTACACATACAGGAAATTGTTCTCTGCATTTAACCCGTCCCACACAGAGGGAGCAGTGGGCTGCCGTAAAGGCTCCCGGGGAGCAGTTAGGGGTCTTGCTCAGGGACACTTCGACATGGGACATGGAGCAGCCGGGGTTGAAACCACCAACCCGGCGCTTCCCGGCGCACCCTCTCTACTCCGTGTGCAAGTGCTTCTATTAAGCAAACAAAGTCTGCAACTCAACAACTGACAAGGATTATTTCACCCAGGGAGTCTTTAATAAGTAAAACGACGTGATGGGTTTAGCTTGCGGGGTTGTCTGTTTGATAGTGATCTTACCTCCCCGCGACTCGTTAGTTAAATCAAACAACAGAGTTGTGTATGACTGAGGCCCGGCTACAGTAGTCTCTGTCCCTTCTCGTCCCTCTCTGTCCTCCACACACCACCACACCTGCACAGGTGAACCCCGCACACACCGAAGAGACACACTGGAGCATAGAGCGGCTACCAAAAAGCTCCAGTTGACTGTTTATCAAAAGGCCGGGAACAAAGAAGTGGTAATTACAAACCGGTGGGCAGGTGTGAGTCCTTTTTGGATGTGTGTGAATCCGCAGGATGTGTCTGCACACATTTTAACCGTGCACGTCATTTGAGTCCTCGCTCATTTAGCTAATGACTCCTCCCCTCCGCGGGACCGCTCTCCGCAGGGGGAACATGAGTACATTCATTGTCGCAACAATGCCGATGTCATAGCAACTGTAGCCGGGATACAATACAGGAGGCGCGGAGGTCCATGGCAACCCGGGTGCCTTCTAACTCCCAGTGAGCCCAGAGGCAGCTGGAGCTGGCACATGGCTACAGTCCTATACAGTGTACGCACACAAGTGTGTGTATCTGCCCCATTTATGCAGGGAGCCGTTGTATCTACCAAATCCCCGGTTTAGGGCTTTTTGTAATTGAAAGAGCTGAGCGTCCCTTTGTCCGTGTCATGGAGGAACGCTGAAAAGCTGTCGGAGAGACGATGTTTTCAGCAGGAGACATAAAGACGTCTCCCAGAATGTGAATACTGTGGGTACTTAGGACTTTTGTGGAAGAACGTGGACGTTAAAAAGTCTGCCAGAGACTGGAGTTTTTCAAATAACTCACTCAGTTGGGGCGACTGTGCGTGAGTGGGGAGCACGGTCGCCCTCCAATCAGAGGGTTGTTGTGTCCTTGGGCAAGACACTTAACCCAACATTGCTCCCGTAGCTGCGACTGCAGTGTGTGAATGTTAGTTACTGATGGGCAGGTGTCACTGTGTATGGTTCTCCTGTCATCAGGGTGTGAATGGATGTGAATGGGTGAATGATGTCATGTAGTGTTAAAGCACTTTGAGTGGTCGGAAGACTAGAAAAGTGCTATACAAGTACAGTCCATTTACCATTAGTTAGCGTTAATTAGCTAGTGCCAGCTAGCTTCGGCTGATCCACAAGACTCTCAACCTGCTTTTGTTTACTTTCTGAAGTGAGATGTATGATGTTATTTTCTCATGGACTTATAATATTCTTTAGCGATGAAAAGAGTCCCTCCCTTGCTGGTCGGTATAGATATTGCACTGCCTTTTAAACAACGTTTCAGTCTGGTGTGAGTGCCGGGTGATTAAAGACACCGCCTTATGGCGAGGTTTAATATTTTCCAAAATGAATTGCCTCCCAGTGTGGCTTAATCAAGGAAGCTAGTGATTAAAAGCCCAAGTTTTGGACACACACACTTACACACACAGGTGTAGGCACACACATATGCACATTCCTATACATGCAGTCTCCTTCACTGCACTGCTTTCTAGTCTCCAACTGCGATAAGTGAATTTTAATTAAGAGAAAATTGGGAATTGTAATAAATTATTTTAATAACCCGCAAATGATTTTTCGCTTCTCTGCAGAGAGGGAGAGAGAGAAATGGAGAGGACACAGGGCAGTGGTTTCACCATGGGAGGAAAGGGGAGTGTGTACAGCTACACGCCAAAATGTCCAGTAATCAATTGCATAAATGTACTTCACTCTTTGGCTAATGAATGTGTGTGTGTGTGTGTGTGTGTGTGTGTGTGTGTGTGTGTGTGTCTGTGTGTGCTGGTACCAGCCAAACTAGGCAGCAGATTGCGGCGATTTTCAACCAGCTGGTCCGGCTGCGTTCCTATCTGTCACCCCCCTTTTCAATACACATACACATAAACGGTGGCACACGTAGAGAAGGTCATTATCCAAACAATCAAAACTCCTTAAAGATGTGCCCCCCCCCCCCCCCCTTCCCCATGGCCAATGAGCGGGCGGGAAACCTCCCTCCATTCCCCACACTAACTGAATGATGGCGGCACTGAACGGCGCCCATAATGGCTGTAAATAAAAAGGCATATGCTCACTCACCGAGGACGCGCCCACTAGTCGCAGGTCACAGGTCAGTCTCGCTCAGCTGTAGGAGAGACGGGAGGGGTGAGGTCCTGTGTTGTAGCATTTGGTCTTGCTTGCTCGTGCCTGGCAGGCGACAATCTTGGCGAAAAGCGAGCCAAAAGTAGAAATGCCATATTCCCAGCTTGGCAGAGAAATAATGGCAGCAAAGTCAGGGACAAAAAAAAAATAAAAGAACCACTTTTACACTACAGCAGCTGCTGCACATGAATACAGATGATCCAGTTCGTCACGATGGACACACGCGGCCTGGTATTCGAAGCATCTCACCGGGCTGCGTCTCACAGTCTCATCAGGGAGCAGGGTACGTGGCCCCCCCGCCGCTGCTCAGCGGTCAAGGCCCACCCCCCTGCTGCAGATGAAAGAAGCAGACACCCTTCAGTCAACAGACCCTAACAGCTTAAATACGACCTCCAGGCAGCCTTCTCCGTTATGCTTTATCCTGTCAACCTCTGAGGGGTGTGGGTCTGTCAACACAAGACAGACAAGACTCCCATCACACGGCCGTGGGGCTCTGGTGATGCAAATGCCAGCTTCCGGTTCACATAATGTAGCAAAGTGATCGATGGGGTTATGGGCATGCATTTGAACAAGAAAAAGGTTCAATTACTAAAATGTAATTTGAAAGCATTAAAATAACCTTTATGTTCCAGGGTGTAAGCTAAGTAGTCTTTGAACAACACTGAAGTTGTGAGTTCATTCTTTTAATATTCACCCTCCAGCTGAATCTGAATTGAACTGCACTCTTTACCTCAGGACACCAGCTTTATTCATGAGTAGTGCTTCAGTGCAGATGGAACAGAAAATTCTGCTACTAGTCAATCAACCAAGAAATCCATTCACAATGGTGGCATCGAATTGGTTGTTATCCCCAGGCTTTGAACACATTTGCTCAAAATATGCTTTTAATCATTAAAAAAACACGTGCAATTGT
The DNA here is from genome assembly GCF_964276395.1 of Gasterosteus aculeatus. Lineage (NCBI taxonomy): Eukaryota > Metazoa > Chordata > Actinopteri > Perciformes > Gasterosteidae > Gasterosteus > Gasterosteus aculeatus. The sequence continues at coordinate 23,716,276 of NC_135688.1, read as the reverse complement.
GAATTTGATAAAGTTGGCTGAAGAAGAGCAAGATTGAAATACTCAACTACTACTGCCAATAACTACTCTTCAACAAAAATCCCCCTGATTAAAATGACTCACTAATATTTTCATATTGTCAAATAACTAAGTAACATGAGTACTATGAAAGTGGTCAATGAATTCAACTTAGATTTTTTATTGATGTAAAGCAAGCGATTTTGGGTGCGCTCAGCAGGCCCAGTGGCTCTGGTCAGAGGAGAGTGGCACAAATACCGGCAGTTATACCACCTCTCCCTGGCGTGAACGTGACCTTCTCTATCCGAGTGACTACTCTAAACAACAACACGTTCTTATCAGAAGCGGAGTGTCTTTGGCTCCAGTGTCTAACACGCTGGGACCAGTGGGCTCAACATCCCGCCAGTGGTTGTTTGATGGCGAGCAGATAAAGCCTCACTTGACAGAACTACTTTTATTTGACCGATGGCTTTAATCCCATTGCAGACGAATGGCTCCGTGGGCCCTCCATCACGTCCCCGCTCTGACGCACTGACACTTATTCCGCTCCTGCTATCAACTCAGGAGGAAATTCTCCAAATGCATAATGCAAAAATGTGTTCATGTAATATTCATCAGGTGGTAAATGTGTTGTGTTAATGTGCAACATGAGATGAAAGGACGGGGATCCACTACAGAATGAATCTAGTAAACACCATTGTTTCCAAAGAGCAACAAACCTGCAACTTGACTGTAGTATGATTGTACGTTAAGAAAAAGAAGCTAATTAAGAAGGTTATTTTTTTCCTTTGGTTCCTAATCGTTCCTTTTTCAATTTCACTTGTTAATACTGCCAAATTAAAATGTTTGGAAGGTGAAAAGTGTTCCAGTGCAATTCAACACAATGATTAACTACACTCCCAGCAGCATGAGCCTCCCACTATAAAGCAGTTATTCGGCTCCATTAGCCCCAAAACACAATAACTTAAAAAAATAGCAGCTTTCTTGGGCAAATGTGTAAGTATGAAACAATGCCCCTTATACCGAATCTCTCATCCATTTCATCATCATTCTTGATCAGTGGTCCTGCTGGAGTTTAAGTGCTGTCTCAGTGCTTTGGTGTGATCGTTAACTTAGAAAACACACGCATAGTGAGGTGTGAGCTTCAATCCACGTTAATCAATATGAAACGTGAGCGTCTCCCCAAACAACAACAAAATAAATTGGCCGTAAAGGTTGTCTGTGGGAGCGTCTGGTAGCAACCCGTATCCTCTTGTATCGTCAGCTTGTGGCCATAGTTATTAAGGGACGAATACAAAATATATTTGAAACCTAAAAATACCTTGTGTGTGACCCCTCGCCCCCCACTCCCTGCGTGTGTCCCTGGGGGTGGAGGTTAAGTGTGTTTCAGTATGCTTTCAGCCCGTCAGCCAATTACCCCCATAGCAGATGACCCAGGAAATGAGCTGATATTCTATTCATGAGGAGAGAAAAAACACTTTGCAGAGCAGAGCGGCGATCAAGGCCCCCCCCAGTGCGGGTCCTCACGCTCGATAATCCCCCCCCCCGTTTTAGTTTTTTTTTCTCATTGGGACAAACCAAAATCCAACTCAGGTTTTGTAGAATTTTCCTGGTCTACAAATGCTGGGTTTGATGGATGTTCAAGACCTCTGATACTGTATCTCCAGTTCCTCTCACAGAGGTGATCAGTAGACAAGGAAAGACATATAAATCACACGTTTAAGGAAGGGAGGTGGGAGAAGGGGGGTTTCATTTGGGCAGCAGCAATTTGCTCCCCACTTACAGGCAAAGGATGGGCTGAGATCTTTTGGAAACGTGACCCACTGTCACGGCATGATTGTGAACACGATACCAAAAAATTGTTTTTTTGTAAATAATAGTTATCAATATTTTAAAAATGCTGAGAAATGAACACCATGATGCCAAGCCAGCTAACTACCGGCTATACGGCTAACTTAAATGGATAGGGAGAACTTGGACATAATTTCATTTTCCATTAAAGCTAATGCAGCGGCGGTCAAGCTGACGGGCTGCGTTTGGAATGTTTTTCCTTTGAAATGGTTCTGATATCAAATATCTCGCTGTAGAGAAGAAGCTCCTGTGTCTTTCACTGGAGGCAAAATCTTCTGACTCAAGCAGCCAACTGTCTGAGAAAAGTGACGCCATTGTGTGTTCTTGAAAACTCAGAACCAGGCGTGTAGTTTGTTACAGTTATGTGCTTCCTGAGTTTTTTTGGTTCTTTTTTTGTTGTCTTTTTTATTTGGTGTAACAAAGATGTCAAGCAACGTTGGGGAAAAACAACCTATTGTTATGTAACGTTGTTTTCCATAACGTTGTTTGTCCGAAGAGAGAATGCTAGTTTTAATACTGATGCCAGGCTTCACTCAATGAAGGGTGTTTAATGTGTGCTTAGATCCAAGTTGCAGTTTTACACTTCTTTTCTTCAGGCTCTCTGTGTGTATTAGTTAAATTGAACTTCTATCGTGACTGTCAGGATCTCCGATCCCCCCGAGTTGGTTGATGAGAAGAATCGCAGCACGTTGATCAATTAAAGACAAAAGTTAACATTTATTTAGAAGAGAAAAAGATTACATGAGCAATTCTCCGCAGATATCTGGCTCTAACTATTGCTTGCAAGCAGGAGGTCCAACACGCCAGCACGTATCTCAGCGCTCGGTGTAATGACGTCTCCGAGCAGTAACAACGCTGAGTTTTTATACACATGTGAAGAACATTCTCCGTGCCAGCTACGAGAAGCTACAAAGCAGGTTGAGATAAGAACCCAGGTGAAGCTGAGGGTAGCACACACACACACACACACACACACACACACACACACAAGATCCTCCTCAGTGGCCGGTGCAGATCATAATTAATTGACATAAAAGTAAAAAATGTGGATCCGGAACTTTCGTACCGAATAAGATATGAACGAAGGCCATGAACAGACGTCCTTTGTTTTGAAGCTTCTATGAGCTCGAGTCGACCGTCCTCCCTTCTCAGGGCACAGCTGCAAACTAACATTTTGTATCATGCTGCTCTTTGCACATCAGGGTCAAATACAGGACACTTGAGACACGGCTTTAGCACAAAACGATGTTGTAATATACTTTACCAGTACATGCATCTCACATGACCTATACTTGAATAACAATGTATCATTACCACAACAATAACATGTGACGTGTCAAAATAAAATACAACTAAAGGGGATGAAGGAGGAAGTTCAAACAAAACTTTGGATTATTGGCCCGACTCTTTGTACAATGCTGTCGCCTGAAAGATTTCTCTTTGCAGTTAACTCGCCTTTCATGACATCATTGTGTTCAACAGTTACACAGCAACAGCGTCTCAGACTCGGAAGTCTCAGTTTGTCAGCCTGTGGTTTTCTCAAGAGATGGATGGAAAGAGAGAGAGAGAGAGAGAGAGAGAGAGAGAGAGAGAGAGAGAGAGAGAGAGAGAGAGAGAGAGAGAGAGAGAGAGAATACTTGTGCACCAGACGACGCCAGACGGTGAGCGCGCCGGAGGAGGAGGAGTCTCTTGTACCGGGAGGCTCGCAAACACCGGGACTTCTCCGGTACATCCTCGGGACTGTGACTGACAGCGAGCGGATCACTCTGACACACTTCGGTGTGTTGCCCCCCACCCCTCCTTCCCTCCCCCCTTCTCTCCACCGTGTCAGGCTTTTTTTCCCACACACGGGGACACTGGCACACGCACCTGCATCGACCGTGCTTGCGCGTTCACCTGGATAAGCACAGAGGACGCTTTTACGCGCGGGTTTCTTTGGGGTGGGAGGGGGGAGATTCGGGAGCACACCTCGGTCATACACCTGTTCAGCTCGCCCCCCCCCCCCGGCTCGGCTTGGATTATTCTTGGCTCTGAAAGGCACGATTCCAGGTAAGACCCTGGAAAGCAACGCGGGGATGATTGCCGGAAGAACGCGCACCGCGCACTTGGAAGTCGCCTCAGCCGTCCCGGCGTGCGTGTGTTTTGGGGCGCAGTTTCTTTTTATTTGTGTTTTTGTCAAATAAGTCCAGCTGGCGTGCCGGGCGCGAGACATGTCCAGCTCGTTCTGACAAAGGGGGATTATGAGGATTTAGTTTTGGGAGAATTCTGCTGCCAATCCTCGCGTTGTTTCGGGAATAAACTCCGCACGAAAAACAAGGCAGGCGGAGCGTGAGAAGCACGCGAGGGTGAATGGCATTCCTCAGCATCAAGCGCGTGAACCTGCGTGCGCGCGAGGGATTACCGCAAGTCGTTTGTTAATTCTGTGCACGGGTTGCAGATCGGTCCATTCCATAGTGTCATGGAAGTGTCATTCAATTTAGAGAGGGAGCCACTGAGGACCAGCCAGACTCAGCTGCATGTGTGTGTGTGTTCGCCCGCGCGCGTGTTATGCGTGTTGTGCGTATCCTGTCTCGCCCACACCATCAACGTCAAATCCCCCCCCGCTTTTAAAAAATGTTGTTTACCCTGTACACGAGGTGATGACAGCTACTTTGCTTAGAAATAAAGGCGGGACTGGATATTAAAGTATTTCATATCCATATCCCTGCTGGAGCTGTTGCCCCCCGCGACCCGATCCCGGATAAGCGGTTGAAGATGGATGGATGGATCCTGAAATAATTACCAAAAGCTATAGGTTTTGTACAGATTTTTTTCTAAACCTCAGACCTGGACTGAATATCCAATTAAAACAGGTTCTCATGTAGCAGCTTAAAAAAAAAACACCCAACGCAGACAGGCCCTGTGGGAATATTAAGGTGATCCCTTGGGAGACAAACAGCACAAAGATGCTTGTTCACATAAACACAACACTTGCTGTTACAGGTTGCAGAAAGCAGACGGAATTACTTGGAAGTACCACGAGGCTACTAAAAAAAACCCTTACCTACAGTTTAAGACCCTGAAGGCATGTCCGAAATAATAAGTGGCATCAGGTAACTCTTAACCCATGTGCAAACAATGCGATTAAAGTGGCCCCAATGAGACATAAGCACAGTGCAAGTGGAAATTGTGATTTTACTGTTGGAGATAAACACATAAAGTAACAGGAGATCGGGATATAGTCACCATGGAAGTGCACCGAACATGATTTATTATATCTATTATTATATAGTCAAAATAGAGAACTAACATTTATCAAAGTAAAAAGTTTCTCAAATTCAAAGATAGAGTTTATAGCAGTTGAAGTTGTGTAAACATTATTATCTTCGAATATTTAAATAAATTAAATAAATATTTATTGATTGTTCTATAACACCTAATATCTGCTAAAAAATGTTTGTATTGCTGAAACAATATAATAACTCACAGTATACTACAATACTATACAATTTATATTTCAATTGTTCAAATAAATCAGCTGATCAATCAAATCAGCTTTGTCATCAATGAATTTCTCCTCCCTCATTAAACACCCGTCATCGGAGTTTAGAACCGAGGCCAGAGGGCAAAAGCATCGCATCTCCTCACGCGATGCGCCATTCAACCTCAGCACTGAGGGGTTGTTCTCCACGTTGATGGGCAATGCTTCCCTCACTTACAGCTGGGCTTTTTAAAGGGTGGCATGAATGAATAGAACTGTTATAGAGAGGAAGGTATATTGTCTTGTGAAAAAGGGGGTAGCCTGTAGAAAGTCTCATTTTGTACAAATGCAGCGATACAGGTATTGTATATATTTGTTGCACCATTTAAAGGCCTCATGCTTAAATTACATTTCCCGATAGATTTCTTTTAATGAGTTGCTTGTGTATGATTTATTACCGAGCAGCTGAGGCTCAGTAGACCAGGGTCGTCCTTCCATCTGAGGACCGTTAGTCCATGTCAACGTGTCGCCCAGGCTCGCCACATTAGGGGGCAGGTCAGTGGCACCTCGCATGGTTACCTCTGCCGTCAGTGTGTCAATGGGTCGACGATGATGTGAAGTATTAAAGGGCTTTGAGTGGTCGGATCACAAGAAATGTTCATTCAGTTTGTTTAAATCCATCCGGGTGTTGCTGTCAATGTAAAAGAATGATCCCACTCACAAAGAATTAATCAGACACTACTCATAACCCGGTTGTCTGTATTGGGAATGAAGAGGTCCCATCAGTGATTTCCTATGGTTTTCTACTGGCTCTGTTTCGTAGGGTAGGTTATCGCCACGTTTCCTCTCTTTAGTTTAACTCAACCAGGGAACGAGAAAGTCCAAAATAGTATAGTGATTTACAGACGAGTCGACAAGCAGCCGAGCAACCCTTGACTAGTAAAAAAAAAACACGTCCCTTACTGTAGATACAGCCCGGTGGCGGGTCCGATGATGCTGCAGCGCCAGCTGATGTTTGTGTGTGTGTGTGTGTGTGTGTGTGTGTGTGTGTGTGTGTGTGTGTGTGTGTGAGAGAGTGATTGCTGGTGTTTGAGAGCAGTAGCGAAATTAAGGGACATCGCCTTTTTTTCCCCAGAAAATTGTCCACTTTAAGCTTGGTTTGTAATTTACCTTTTTGTCATTCCCTTGTTGTTATGTCTATCTATCGTTCCTTAAAATTAAATTATGATTAAAATTAAATTAAAAAAAGAAACACAATATATTATTTCATCTGTGCATAATCTTTAATTAAGCAATGAACAGTTAATGTGTACAGTAGTGCCTTGATTTTAAATGCTAAAATCAGCATTCAGTATAACTTTCACCTTGTTTATCTTCTTAGTTTAGCCAACATGCTAACGTGCTAGTGCTCTTCCAGCATAACGCTCCCCTTGTTTATCATTTTCGTTTAGCTATCGTGCTAATGCTCTTCCAGCATAACGCTCCCCTTGTTTATCATTTTAGTTTAGCTATCGTGCTAATGCTCTTCCAGCATGATATTCACCTTATTTGCCATCTTAGTTTACGATGTTAGCATACTAACACTTAGCTCTGAAAATTAGCTTGTTGACAATTTGTTCCTGAAAACCGTGACCTGCAGGTATGGCATGAATACCATGAATATGTGATCAAAATCAAGATATTTCTTTTTATGACATAATTCAGCCTGGACTCAAGTCCTGGATTGACTTAATGAGATAAGTGTGCAAGGATGACTTCCACCATCGATTCTTCTATTTTGTGATATCTCAGTGCTTTGGAGTGATCGTTAACTTTGACAACACACACATAGTAACAAAATAAATTGTCTGTAAAGGTTTTCTGTGGGAGCGGCTCGTAACAACCCGTATCTACTTGTATCGTCAGATTGTGGCCATAGTTATTAAGGGACAAATAGAAAATATTTTAAACCTAAAAATACCTTGTACGTGATCCCCCCCCCCCACTCCCTGCGTTACTCGCCTGCCTTTAATCAGAGCGAGATTTCAAATGCAAGGCTTAAACCTGTAATGCCATGTTTGTACTGTGTGCTTTTGATACAGCTTCCACTGTTGACCCTGAGCACGACGTGAGCTTGGGTCAAAGGGTCAGCCAGTCATAAACATACTTCATTAAATCCTCCCTACTGCCCGAGATGTTGCGTATCCACCCCCTGTGATTTAATATCAGCCCGTTATGCGAGACGTTCCACACAAAGTCGGGGAAGGGCAGTCCTTGGATGTGCGCTCTTGTGAATGTGTGTCGCAGGTTGTGTCCGTTTTGTCCTGCAGGATGCTTCCCAGGCACCACAGGTGCACGCTGGGATTTGCCACGCTAGGTCAGCTCAGCTCAGCTCCCCTCGTTATCCTCTTTTGACAAGGACGAACATAATCACCCCCCCTCCCCCACACCCACCCCAGCCCCTCCTCACAAACACACCTCGGTTATTCTCTTACATCACATCTCTCTTTTCCACCTTTCTGAGTCTCGTTCTATGTTTACCCTCTTTTAAGAAAATGTTGTTTTGGTTTTCCTCCCTCTCTCACCCTCCCTATCCCTCTGTATCGCTGTCTCTCTATCCTCTCTCTCTCGCTGTGTGTGTGTGGATTGATTGGTATGGTCTACTGTTGCTGTTGAGCCCGCTGGTCACGCTTGGTTTGGCGGGAGCCGGTTCGGCTCTGTGACACGGAGTGGGGTGGCGTGGAAAGTGGGATTGGAGGTGTCCTGTTAAAAGAAAAGCGTTGCCATCCATTAAACTGTGCTCCTTTCTTCTTGTCCTGTCACCCTCAGGCTGGCTAATATGCCCTCTGTCAGGTCCGGACTGATGCAGCTGAGCGAGCATTGCTTACTACTTTGAGTGTTAAAAGAGAGAGAGAGAGACATGGTGAGGCATTCTGAGGGGTATCAGGAAAGGAATGAACTTTCTTGAAGGTAAAATTGTATCCACTACAATAATAAAAAGAGTTGCGACAGCACTATTAAAAACAACCATTGTTGTAAATGATTAAAAATAACGATTAATAAAGCAGTTCTCTATATTAAATTTGAATATCAAAATGAACTGAAATGATGACCTAAAAAAGGGGGCGGGGTCGCCTGGAGTGGAGTTTGGCAAAGACCATTCCTCAAAAGTTTAGTCACCACCACTTCTCCTCGTTCTTCCTCCCCTTCACATGCTTGCCATCACTCGGCCGCTGTGTCAAAGCCCCACGGGTGGAACCCGTCACGCAGTTCGTGCCGCTGTGGTCCCTTTGACACATGCAGGACTCATGTTCAAGGCCACCGGGGACTATGGTAGTCATGACTAGATCTCGCTCGGAACCCATTGTTGGCGGGTACTGACCCATATCTGTCATTTAAATCAGCAAATATCAGAATGAACATTTTTCTACATCCCTTTTTTGTACACTAGCTGCTGCTTTTCACGAGAAAAGCTGTTTGTATTTGTGCATCACTGGTGTGATTGCCCGAATACATTAGATTGGAACGGGAAGAGCAATCCTTTTATTATGGTCATATTGCAGTCTGTTGCTTTTGTTAGCAGCTGTCCATGTTTTTTATCATATCCGAGATATGTGCATCTGCGTAAGGCTGTGTGCGTTTCTTTTTTTGAGATGTTGTCAATGATTAAAATGGGGGGGGGGGGGGGGGGGATAAATTAAAGAAAATAATAGGTTTGGGAAGGGGAGTTGAGAAAGGGTGTGAAATGCCTGAAAAATCGGGAAAATGAAAGCTTGGATTCCCCCTCGTTTTTATGATGGCTGGACTGTCTGACCAGCTGGCTGAATATAGAGCCATGAAAAGCAGACGGAGGGAGAGCTGTGTGTGTGTGTCTAGCCAGCCAAATGGAGCAATGGAAAGAACAGCTTTGCGGTTGTGTGTGCGTGCTGACGGAAGCTGTGATTGTATTGACAGCTAGCTTATTGTGGCGCCGCCGAGCCCTCAATAAATCACCTAGCCCCTCATCCTGTGAGACTGTTAATGTGACATCCTCACACACTCCTATTAAGCCTCAATCTGAGTGTGTGTTTGCGTTCACGAGTGTGTGTGTTTGTGTGTAGTGGACGGATGGGGCGGGCGAAAGGGTGAGAGAGCCGGATAATTAGAGGAGTCGGGCGTTAGGTGGAAAAATAAAGCCTGGCGGGTAGAGGTTAAAAAACAAGCGTAACTCAACAGCTTGATCATCGTTTTATGTTATAACCTCCAAAAAACTCCATGTGGCCTCTGTCCAGCATGAATAATCCAACACAAGTTAATGAGAGCGTGTACGTTCTTGCAACTCCTCAATATAACCCGCTCTTTTCTGGTAAATGTCATTTGTGAAGGAATGCATTTTAATGTGAAAACGGCACCGGAACTACAGGTAAGCGTTACCAGTGACGACTAATTTGCCAACTAAAGATAAAGCTAGGCCGTTTATTCTCTGGCTAATGGTTTAGTGTGCAACTCCTCTGGAGTGATTATATAGTTGTCCATGAAGAAATGACACTGACTTCACTTGTGTAATAAATCAGTTAATAAACAAAAGGTCCCTGGGCTGAATAAGTAATAGAAAGAGTAATGAATAGATTATACAATTTACCCCGCGCTGAATTGCTCCTTCTATGCAGTCAAGCTAATCCTAGCAGGGCATCTGCTAGGATTAGCCAAGTATGGGTCCAACTACTACCCTGGGTGTTTCACCGACTCTCGTTACGTTCGTTTAAGATTTTCTCTGCTTTGAGGCGGGTGTTTCGTGGTTACCTGTTACGTACCCGTTTGGGATATAGCGCTTCATTGCTGGTGACTAGCACTTAAGCTAACGAAGGTATGCTACGGTCGTCATAAAGGTTTTCTGATTCTTCAGTATGTGTTTTACTCTGCATTTGACATTTATTTATATTTAGTTTGTTTTTAAATGTTAATTCAAACCGTCCAAACTGCCACCATTGACACTGAAGTTACGGGCCACTCGGCTCATGGACCCGGATGACGTTCAACAACAACATGGCTCATGTGTGATTGAGATGGTCAATGAAAGCAAAGGGGGATATCTGCCTTGTTACTAAACTGCATTTGCACTGCTGAGTTAAGAGTTAGAGTTTGTTCCTCTCTTTGAGGAACCTCAATGTTTCCACGTATGACTTCATAATATTTAGTATGGGGTCACTGGAGGGGCTCAAATTACTTCACAGCGTAAATTCAATTGGCGCACTTATCCGCATGAGAAAAATAAATCGTATCTGTACTGTAAGTGCAGTCTCGAGCCAAGGCTTAACAATGCTGTAATCCTTTATTTTCCATTCTTCTCCTCTGTTCTCTTCACATCGAGGTCACTTTAAGTACTCTGGAGAGATGTCTTTGGGATCCTTGTTGCAGACAAATCATTTAGCAGGTAAGAAGGAGGAGAAAACACACTAGTCTCTTCCTGTTAAGGAGTAAATAGCCTCTCCTGTTATTCTTTTGGCTGTACCTTCTATATTTTCTTTATATTTTTTATCACTTAGCTGACGCTTTTATCCAAAGCGACTTACAACAAGTGCTACAGAGATAATCCAGGGAATTTAGGGCTAGTGTGTAGCAATCGGGGATATATGTTAGCAGAAATGGGATAAGGAAATCAGAACAATGATTTCAGAAGATGATACATTTGGGTATCATCTTCTGAAACTAAGAACAGTTCTGTTTTCGTTTAGATCTAAAAAACCTACACACTTAACATTGAACATTTAACTTTCCCTTTAACATTTATTCAGTGCTAACACTAAGCGGCCTTGTGATGTGCATAAAATATAAGCTGTATATGTCTTACTGTTTAAAACTTTGTGTGACATTAACAATAGGTTTGAATGGTATAATCACAATATACGTACATCAAATTTGGACCATTTTTGGTGATTTGCTTAACTCATGCCTGCCGGAGAGAGGGAGTGGCTTATCTCCATGGAAGACGCTGGTTGTCAACTTGGGCATTATTTTAAACACTATTTCTGCTTTGCTGGGGTCTCGTACAGTGTTCCCCCTAGGTTTACAACGTCGGGGGGGGGGGGGGGTAGATAGTCCGCTCGTGCTCTCTGTCTGCTGCGAGCACCATGTGCCCGCATAACTGTGTTGGGCATAACTGCCTGCGCAAAAAATTACAAATTCATTTTTAAAAAATGTTCTGGGGGGATTTAAGGGGGAGGGGCGCCCCCCTGACACAATGGTAGGAAAAAGTAACAATTTCATAACCCGGCTTAATCGTTAATAACAGTTCAACAATGCTTTAGAAATTGATAATAGATGAATGAATATTATTCATAAGATTATCCATAGAAGCTCCATGCATTTCATCGAGCTGATTCACTACAGCTGTATCAACCCGAAATAAACAGATTGGGATGTGATTTAATTTCAATAAACGGATAACAGCGATGCCAAAAAACTACAACATGATGCCAATTTGCGCCAAATGCTTTAATCGAAGGTAACTGTGAAGGTAATCTATTTTCCATTCAGTAGATTTCGATATAGGCCCTTACCATAACTATAAGGTATGTCATTGGTTTTGAAATGAATCCGTCCCATGAGTCTGTGTCTCGCGAGAGACTGTGTCTTTTGTGTGCATGTCATAGTTCCTCTCCAGGAATACCTTGCTTTGCCTGGCGTTGGGAAGACAGAGGAAATTATTTCCATTCCAGCCCTTGCAAGCTCTCAGTTTGCAAAGTGTTGCATCACTGTTTTTTCAGGGCAGTTAAATTAAAACACAATTGGCCCGGATTTGGCTCTGTGGCAGCGAGAAGGGATTGGGTCGACATGTGTTGCTGTGATATTAAGTTTTCAACACCGCTCTCGCTCTGATAGTAGATCTTTTGGGAGAATAGACATTTGTTCACACAGAAACTCTGATTAGCCCAGGTGGTGGTGCAAATATGAACATATGTATATGTACCTGTCAAAAAGAAAAACAATGGGATGAAAAGGGTGAAATCAATGAACCGACCCAACAGATGGGAGACGTCTCTTTCCAGGGAAAGGCTCCGTTCCCAACTTCCTGTGAAGCAGAAAGGTAGATCCTGAAAGGCTTGCCTGTCTGTGTTTAAAAAAAAAAAAGTTTTATGAAGCTTCCCTTGCAGATCAAAGCAAAGGCCCCCCAGAACAAATGTGAAGGTGGGCGTTTTACACTTTGCCGTCACTCAGGAGTTCCTCCAGGGTTAAATCTGGTCTTGTCACGTTGGATTTAAGGCTCTGCTCTAGTCACACAATTCTTGTTTTGCCCACTGATGTTTGTGGAATGTGGCGGGGAGAAAATCCGAACCTTTTAATATGACAACTGTCATTGTCTGACACCTGGAAAATATTGCTCTGCCTGTATGCTCTGGAATGCACAATTATTGTTTACATTTTTCTTCCAACCATTCCATCCATTTAGTTGACAAGCCACACCATTCAAATTAGATTACCGTTAATGCAACGCAATAATGAAAGGTACAACATCTTTGGTCAAAAGAATGTGTGCTTGCTTTTGCAGAAAATTGCAGATGCAACTGTAATATGTAAATGTAAATTAAGATGTTACAGATTGAAGTAGAAACAAATTACTCAACCAAGTCAAGTTGTTGTACTATTCCCGCTTATAATTTACCTTTGCCCAATCCTTTATCTCTCCGAACATTTTTACATTCACACTCACATGGTTAACAACATGTATCTGTGTTATCTCAGCCAATCTTCTGAAGTCAATGCACACAACAAACCTTTTATTGTTGTATTTACTCTCAAATGAGAGGTGCAGATTAATTCGGTCACTTTGAAATAGAACCGGTGGACTAAACGTCAAAGTAAGAATGAAGTTGGAAATGTTGAGAGAGTTGGTTAGATAGTAAAGTGTAGCTGGCCGGCATTTGCCAGGTTTGCCTGTGATGTTCGCTCATGCTACCTTAATTTGTGGCACAAGCTTAAACCTAGCTGCATGCCAGTGTTTGTTTGTGGGGGAGTGACATTCGAGGGGGTTGCCAACATAGGCCAGATAGAATCAGTGTTGTCAACATATTTTCTGGAGAAGTTGCTAGGGTCGATTTGTTGCTATAAGTTGCTAAATGACGTTATGTCATTTGTATGATGACAAAATAACCTTAATCAAATTGACTGTCCATCTCAGCAAGAATTATTTGAAATTTGTTAGTTTAGATTTGTTTGTTCATTATCACATACCATTTATAGAATATAAACACAACACATTTTATATCATCAGATATTTTTAAACGTACAAAATTGTTCTGATAATTATTATTGAAGAGATTTTTTTTCTTTTTCCCTAGTAAACCTTTACATTCGGAACAATTAAAGTTTTAAGCAGGCTTATTGGTGTTTGTTAACATGCTACCAAACTGATCAAGAATTATAGTCACAAGCTAATGAGGTATACATTTTATTTTATTATATTTCTATTGTATTTTATTGAACAAGCAACTTAACTCAATCAATGATGCATGGACTAGGCATCTCTTTCCAGCTGTCTTCAGGCTGTTGTGCAGCCGACTGCTGCCCGTGCACAAACTGTTAATGACGGCGCCTGCTGTTGAGTCACTCATAATGCACTTTTGCAGCCATAAAATGCAATTTGTCACTTTACAAAAGTTGCTTAAAAATGGTAAATATAGAATAGCTACATTTGTTGCCAGGTGTAGTTTGAAGAAAAAAAGTTGCTACGGTAGTCTGAAAAGTTGCAACATAGTTGCTAAGTCCTCAGGTCATGTGATTTAATGGCACCGTTTGTGTTCACCCTCTGTCACACAGCTGCGGTAGAGACCCGATGAACTGAAGTTAACTCCACAGTGCACTGTGACACTCTATGAACAAGCCAGGATGAAAGCTATTGTGTATTTTAATTTGAAATTAACATTAAAATAAGTCTAAGAGTTTTAAACTCTGCCTCTTGCTGAGATGTCCCCCCCTCCCATCTTCCCCCCTCTGGTCGCTTTAGCTGTGACGTTGAATCACATCAGCAGGATGTAAATAGTAGGAAGGAATGATGATGTTTTTACTCGTAATAAGCTTGATTATGTCAGGAATTCTATTTGTTTTACACTTAAGATTTGTGTCCAGCAAGATGTTGAGTTTATAGAAGGACTTTTCAGTTGTCATTTCTGTTGCTGCCCTGAAATTATTATTTCAAAGAAACTAAACTAAAACTAAATATATTCATTCCAAAACAGTATTGCTGAAGAAACAGACTTAATATGAATATAAAAAAGTTCTTCATACAAAAAACAACATTGATTGTTCTACGTAATAAATTCATGCTAGATATGCCAGGATTTTCTATTATAGGTTGTCCAAACTAATTAACTCAAATAAAAAATGGGTCACATTGCCCTCAGCTGTAAGTCTGTCACCGTTTTAAACCTGATAACACAGACCGCCCCGGGAGGATTGGTGTAAAAGCCCTCTTGGGTTGATATTGGCTAACGCTTATGTGTGTGTGTGTGTGTGTGAATGTTTTTGTCTGTATACGATCAGTATGTCCATTTAATGTTTTGTGTGTGTAGCACAGTCTGCATCATTCAGTACCCTTCACATGCTTTTCCTATCAAAGATGGCGCTTTTAGCCCCGCGGCCGGCACTCGCCGCGCTCCCTTTGTCTCTGTAAGTGGGGGGCCGTGGACGAAACATTTTGAAGTGGGAGGGTGAGGGGATCAAGAACGTCCGTTAAAAGCAAAGTATATCAAAGTGTTTTCAGGCGCATGGTTAAGGGAGAAGGGAGCGAGGAGAAAACCACAGCGCAAAGATAAGAACGAGGGAAGAATGGTTGTAACATTTCAAATATCTGCTCTCTCAGGCTTCCCAAAGTGCATCCCCTGGAGACCACGAAAACAATGACTTTCTGCCAGTTCTGTGCCTTCTCTCTCTCTCTGTCCCTCTCCGATGCGCTCATCTTTCCCTCTCCACTTAGTCACTAGTCATCCGATGAAAACAAGATCAGTCTTTATCATTTCGTCACATTTAATGAGGAGGTCTCACTGTCCCCATGAGAGGTGGGGTTAGCACCAGAACATGGCTACAAAGGCAAATATGTCATACGGGTAAAAGCCCTTTCAAGTGTCCTGCATGTCATTTAGAGGGCAGCGATTCTTTTAATCAAAAAGAAATACTGTCATAAATGCAGGTGTTGCTTCTGCTTTTCATGCAAGATCATTGCTGTCAGTGTGAAGCTCCCTCCCAACCGGCAGTTTCAATTTATTTTCAATTCAGCGTGCCACACAGGCATGAAACTAAAGAAAACCTAGATTAAATAATTTCCCGTGTGTGTGTGTGCTCCCAATAGCAGTTAGAATATACAAATGATGTAATGGGAAATGGAAGGAAAACAAGCATCCACATCAAACTACAGCGATGAAATAGTGGATGTCATGCTAAATACCTGGTGGCTGCGATGAGAGTAGACAATAATAAATGAATAAACCAGACACATTGAAATAAATGCTTGTGTGGATAGATGCAGACAATATTTATTATGTAGTTTCTATTTTTTACAGCCCCTTTCTGTGAATCAAGACAAAGGGCCAGTTATGTGATGTGCATTAAGCCCATCACATAACAAATAGATTATTTTAAAATGTCACGGTTGCGTCATATATTGTCTCTGCATTGATCACCTGATATTTTAATTTTAACAATGACTTGTTTTGTTTGGGGTCTGTGCCTTTGCTTTGATATGAACTTATGTGTTTCAGTGTAGCTGACTGGTTTGTCAGTTACAATCACACGCACACTACTGTCCCCGTCTGGATCTTATACAGAGAGAGTTTTCAGATTGTCTCTTTGCCTCCGATAGAAGTCACACACGGTTAACCAAGTCCAATTTTGGGGAAATAGTAAGAAAAATGCAATCTTTTGTTTTTATGTTGTTCGTATGTTCATATTTGTGTTGCTTTTTTCCTGGACAACATTGCATTGAGGTCACTGTCTCGCTGTACCCAAGACGACAAATCCAATTGGGTTACAGGAAAAAAAGGTTGGCGATAAAGCCACAACTAAACCACAAGAGTCCTGGGTTGGCCCCTACCTGCCCTCCATCTGGGAACTTTTTAGTTATTAAATAGTGTTACCTGCTCTCCCTGACAGATACATTTTACTTGTGTGTCCACAAAAGTAATCGCGTATGGACGCGTTTGCACATTCCGTGCGGCCGCAAGTGGTATCGTTGGGCTTCTGTCACCCGGGGGCTCACAGCATCTTTTCCACTTGAAACAAAAAGCACAGCTCGACCTTACATGACTGAGAAGATGCTTTTTGTGCCTTTTTTTGGTGCAGTATCTCCACGACAACAACAAGTCTCCAGTAAATAGACTGTAAATGCGATGCCGTCCAGGGGAAAACAGATGCAATCTGTAGATTAACCCCCCTCCCGCCGACGCACCCCTCCTTGTTTCATCCTGCCCCCCTGTTAGGGATTGAGCCGGACCCGGGGAGCTTGTCGGGATTCAGCGGCTCGGAACGACAAACCTCATTGTAAACAGATGCCGTCCAGAGACTAGACCGGGCCTCCTCAGCCGTACTAGAGAGGAATTTTCTTTTCCTCCGCACCCCTTCGGTTTGCGCAATATGATAAAAATAAAGGCTTTGTCAACAGGTGAATTCTGAGGATTCTCCCGGAGTGATTGTCACCCGGTTCGATCGGGAGATATTGCACCGAGCGCCACTAATTTGATCTGATTGTGCATTGATTTCATGTCGGCCGGTTCGATTGACAACGGTGAGAGAGCTTCATTGTCGTCTCACTCAGTGTTTTGTGTGTGTGTGTGTGTGTTAGGGCCCGTGTGCAGATAGAGAGAAAGGAAGGACGTGTTCTATTGACGCTCTGCAGATGGAGTGCATGTGTGTAATCATGTTTTCGTGTTCCTGGCTAATAGATGGGCCTTATCACGCCACTTCCTACTAGTCCTAACTCAAACCTGTCGGAGGAAATCAATGTTTACATCTTTGTCACGCCAGGCCACTTCATTTGCTTTTCATTCTTTTTTTTGTATCCGTCTTGATCTGTAAACCGCACTATTCCTCTCATGCTTCCTTTTGACTTTTACAACCCGACTCCCTCAAGTGCTACTCACCCGCCTCCCCTACCAGCATAAGTTAAGCGATACGCAGAGCATGCACTTGTCACAGGGGGGGGATCAGTGTCCTCTCCCCTTCTAATAATATCACCAAGAATTCGGGTTGATTTTGCATCAGAGGCCAATAATGTGCAGGTTCAAAGGCATATGCCTTTTCCACTTTATTTTTTTCTTCCTCCACTTATTGATTCAGTTGGGCCGCTGCCTGTTTAAGGCAATCGAGGTGGGTTATCTCTCCTTCAGCAGTGACAGAGTTTACTGTAGTGCTGTAAATTTAATATAATGCACCGTGGCCTTGACTAATTAATTAACCATCCCGAAAAGACAATTGGTTATAGCTGCTGGCACATTTTTCTCGACTCTGCAGTTTACAGGATTGGTTTGCGTTGGTTCACTCCGCTGAATGCATCGGCTCGTGTGTGGCCTTCAGGTAAAAGCCGCTGTGAAATTCAAATTTTCCGCTGGTGTTTCAGCAGAAGGATTAGCGCGTCGTTGGTTTGTTATCTCTGGCAGGCGTACGCATGTGGGGAGATCATGTGATGAGTCCTGCTTGTGTGTCCGTCTGTCCGTCGCAGGCTAATCTCTCAAACTACTGGACCTGGCGCCAGAATATTCTAGTCTCTTTTATGACTATTAATTACTTTTATGACTATTAAAGAGACCAAAACAAGGACATCTCGTGGTTGCAGTAATTCAAACTTTTTTTGATGAACATCTTATTGATTACCTCTCGCTTTTCCTCCAAAGTTAGCTGCGTTATGAGATGTTTTGTTTTGCCGCAGTCTGGACTGTTAGAGAATAGTATAATAATAATAGATAACGGATGAAAGCCACCATTAACCCAAACAATCTTTCCCCAAATATAAGTAATTTAGTGGCCCAAATCTACTTAAGTAGTTTCCGGTGATGATTGAATTTCAGGTAAACAACTTATCTACTGAGTGCACTTTCTCGTTGTGAGTCATTCTGGTAATAACCTGACAGGTGAGGGTTTCCGTTTAATTCAATAAAGCCATCCAGAAATAAGAAAATGATTTAATATGCTGCATTATATCCGGTTGATCTATCCCGTTGTATATAAAGTAGGAGGTCAAAGGTCAGCCTTGCTGATGGTAAATCCACTCATCCTCGACAAACCTGTTATTAAAAAACCCACTTCCTGCCTCCTCTGCTCCCGACTTTCCCCATGGACACGGCCGGAGCAGCACACACCCTCCCCTTATCCTGTCATCTCCTTTGAAGCGTTATTGGCCAAACTACGTCTTCATTTCCTCTGAGCCGGTCCCTTCCTGTAGCAGAGCGATCTGCTGCCAGATAGTGTTTGCAAGCCCCCTCCCTGTTGCCGTGTGGCGTGTATGTGTGTGCGGTTGTGGCTTATTTAAGTCATGACAGATATTGTACTCTTTAAATACACATTGCTGTACGGCAAGTACAAACACTAATCGATTGATGTTGGTCTCCGTCCGGTGTCGGCAACTCGGCCATGGCAACGGCTGTGTCCACATCAGTGATGGGGGGCGTTATGGTTGCCACGCTGTAGTCCAGTGAGTGCCCAGGACTTAGTAGGGCTGCCCTTTAATGCATCGCTACACACACCAGAAATGATCACCACCACCCACATGTACATGCATTAAAAAAAATATCGAATGCATCCGTGTGTTTAGGACAATAGTGCATATGGATAAGAGCCTATCAACTTATACTATAAATAAAACGTGTGTATACAGTTGTAAGTTACTTTAATGAGAGTTGTCGCACAGGAAAGGTCATCTTTGGTCATCCCAAAACACACACACACACACACACACCAGCACGTGCACACACACGTGCAGAGTGCTCCATTGAGATTTAGTGAAAGGGAGGACAGGTAAAAGATGCAGCGCTGGGAGTGCCTGGCAGATCATTACAGAGCCAGTGTGGGAATTTAGAGCAACTGTGTGTGTGGGTCTGTGTGCCTGAGTGTGTGTGCGCGCAGTGTGTGGAAGATCAGTCTAGGGTCACTGCAGGGGTGTGAGAGAGGGACATGGAGAAAAGGCTGGAGGAGAGTTCAATGGAGATCGCCCCTGCAAAGTGTGTGTCTGTGTGTGATAGAAGAAGAGGTAGAAAAACAGCGTTCAATACTCCCCCCAGCAGGTTGTGTTTGTCTGTAAGAGAGAAGTGGGAGGGAGAGAGAGGGAAAGAGAGTGACAGGCACCTCATCGAACACCCTCTCAGACCAAGTCTCTACCAAGTGAAAACTCCTGGGGGCTTTCTCTCGCTTTATTCTACAAATCCAGCTTCATATCAACGACAAAAAAAGAATAGAAATCCTCCCTCGGAATAAAAGTTAGTTCCTTATTATTCTGTGTTATTCAGTGCATCCAGTGTTTGATCCCAGGGTTGATGCACCGATTAGTACGCAGAATGCTCAATGTTGTGATCATGTTTCCCTCCGGAGCTGCGCGCCTGCATCGGCTCGCGGTTTGCCAACTGAAACTCGACAATTACACAAAAAATAAATATTGAGCAGCGGGAAAGTGTGACTGAGCCTCAACTGATGCAGCGTACTGTGATCTTAAAGAATATGTAGTGCATGATCCGCCACGTGCACGGTGGCAATATGAGACCTAGCATGCACCCGTCGCAATTTTTTTCACTTCATGGTAGAACAATGTTAACCATGACACATGATGGTGTCATTCAGTTTCAGAGATCTGAAACTGGTATCTTTCCACCCCCCCCCCCCCCCCCCCCCCACCCACCCACACCCTCCCCCTCATACAAGAGCATGGAGCTCTTGGATTGTGAGAGGCTGACGGCAGACGCTGACATTTACTATTGATGTTTATAGATTGCTGAGGAATCGCTCAAAGTGCTATCAAACTCCATTGCCGCTTTGTGCTGTAAATATCCTGATGGGATGCGACGACTCTCTGTTGGGCCACAGAAGTGAGAAAAATTGCAGAGAAAACAGCAAAATGGGAACTCGAGATGCATCAATATGAGTTTAGTTGCTTGCCCTAGTATAAGCCTACCCCCTCTGTTTCCAACCGCACAGCAGGGATGCGGCAAGCAGACAATAAACGACGTCTGATGGTTCATCAGAAGAGGATCGCTGTCAGACCGGATCCATTAGTGGCAAATTGACTTGACAAGCGTGAGCAGGACTAGACTATCGATCAGGTCCCGTCATTGGAGAGGTGATTTGTGCTGGCAGGGTGGGCGAAGGAGGTGGAGGCGGTAGAGAAAAGAATATCTGAACGGCCGGGATTGAGCTTAGCAGAGTTCCTTTTTGAGGAGGTCAACAGTATAAGGAATATTTATGTATATGTCTGCAGTTTATCCTAAAGAGCCTAAATATTGAAATGTAGCCTTCTAATAATGTTCAATATACTACAAAAGGCAAGCGTTGATGTTAAGAGTAGCGTTTTAACACTACCGATCTTCCGATTCAAGGGTGATGGTTGTAATTGAATACACTCCGCAGTAATCAAGGCAATATATTGTGACGTTAAAATGTTGTTTCAGGAAAATGGATACTGTACATATTTTCTTGTTTGCTATTTGCATGGTCTTGTGTAGGATGTTACTTGAATAGAGTATCTAAAGCTTCGTTCAGCACAGTGATTTTTGTATTGAATGTGAGTCCCGTGTGAGTTCCTTTTTAGAGCGCTACCCGAGCAGCCTCGTCTCCATCGTCCAATGAGAGACAGAGTGTGTAAAGCCGGCGTGGTCCCGCTCCCTTCGTGGCCTCTTGTCGAGCGTTGGTGACAGGCAGGGTCCCAAATTAGAATTAGTGTTACTGTGAGAAGCAGCGTGTCACTGCGGAGTTCAGGCAAACATCTCCGGAGTAGATACAGTTTGATATCTCGCTTCCATACATCAGTAAAACTTTGCATGAGAATTCAAATACTTACCATTCATGAGTGGTAAGTATATTACTGACCCGTTCCTGAGGTCTGAAGTGTCTGATTGCCGCTGACACCTCTGTGCGTGTTAGTAGAGCGCTTAACTAAAGCCGAACAAACCCTTTAAAACACCAAACTGGGGAAAGAGATGGTGGGATTGAGTGTGAGAGAGGCAATATTTAAGAAGTGAAAAAATATAAGAGAATAACGAGAGGTATTGAGAGGGTGGTGGAGAAAGAGAGAGAGACGGGGTTTCGTGAATGGCTTGACAGAGCGAGGTGGAGACACTTACAGCAGTCGGGATATTTCAAGTTCAAGTACCTGCACGCCGTTTGTCTTCCTCCCTCTTGGCAGGTGCGCTGGTATTTTTAGGTCCGGTTACAGTATTTCCCATCTGGGCAAGGAGACGGAGAGTGAAAAAGAGACAAATGGAGGAGAACTTGTAGGGACACAGAGAGGGACTGGAAGCTAGCGGGACTGAGAAAGGGATGCTAGAGAAGGAAAGCGACGACAAAGATGAAAAGATGAAAATAGAGTTGACCTTAAGTTCCTCCGATAGAGTTGAGACATGGACGAAGATCTGGACTTGCTCTGATGGACTTGACTTGGCCTTGGTCTGGTTGAAAATACTATTTGCTCTGTTGGACTTGACTCGTACTTGTCATCACTTTCCTTTTCATATTTCCTATATACATTTGCAATGTACTTCTAGGATATATTTTCTATTCTTTTAAAAATCCAAATGTCATCGCTTCTGAAAGTTTCGTAGTTTTTGTAGAATGCGGCGGCTTTCCAAATGGTGTGACTCCACACAAAAGATGTACCACAATGTACCTAATGCCCCCCACCTTGCAGTCGGTGGGCCCGTCTCTAAGGACAGAATTGTACCCTCCAGGAGATCGAAAGCGCACTTTGGCTTTTCAGAGGAAGGAGAGGTCAGAACAAAGATTGATTCTAGGCTCTGCCAAAGCACAATGCTGCACAAAGAGTCAAAGAGCGCAGCGCCTACTGAGACAGGCCCCTTCACAGCAACATGATATAATTTGGAGAGCAACACAATTTCTGCGTGGAACTTTGACAGCCTCTGACATCGCTATTTGGTAGAAAATATGAATAGAGATGAAAACAGGGAGAGCAATGGATATAATACAGTAAAGCTGCAGTTTTTTGCCTCTTATTCTCACACTGTAGGTTCCCGCTTGGGGCACTTATTCTACAACAATGTCTCTACAGAGTAAGTTTGCTATGACAGCCAAAGGAGCAGCTGCCAAACTCTTCACCTAAACAATGAGACTTGCTGTGGTAGACGGCGAAGGAATATGAGGAAAACGGGCTCCGCTACCATAATCATAATGATCCATCAAAAGCTCAACGCCGGAAAGCATTCTCGTCAACATATGGTGGTTTGAAGTAGTCAGCAAGATATTGTTTTCGGAGTTATCTTTTTTTCTTGTTAAATATACTCATCGCATCTGGGAATCAGGTTTAGCAATAACAGTAAGAAAGCCAAGCAGGAATTAGGATGGATGGAGGTGGGTCCCACTTCAGAGCTCCCTCATTCATCTCAGGCAATCTCTGAAAACACAAGGGAGGGACATTTTCAGAAATGCTGCTGATTCAGCACAATACAGCCAAATGTATATGAAATATATTCACTCCTACATCTGCTCGGTTTGAGATGTGTTCATGGGAAGAAACTTTTATTTTTTGGTTGGTTTCTTTTTCAGGGTTCATTGGCAGGTAATCAAGCATACTTTTGCTTTCTATATTCTGTAAAAAAGAAAATAGTTCTAATGAGTCTAAGGGGTCTTGTACCGTGTGCAAAACATGTATATGTTTCTTAAAATGTTTTTCCACTATGTGTGAGTTACTCCGGCTGGTAATTATCATACAAAGTGACCACACAGGACCATTTTGTCCTATCATAGCAAAGCATGAGCAGAAGATGCCTTTGCCGGGAGGAAAAAGGGGGCAATAATATAAGTTTTATGTTCGAGATTTTCATCCGAGATGCTGAGCAAGAGTTTGAATGTAAGAAAATGATATCCTGCGCAACCCTAAAAGGAAGCATTTATCTTTTTACCTCTACTTGAAGTGAACAACGAGCGATTCGAGTGGCTGAACGGCGGAAGGAAGGAACAGCTCAGTGAGTGAGGAGCCCTCCAATTTGACCCGAGATCCGTGAAAAATAGGGGTGTAACGATTCATTCACTGAATCGATTAATCGATTTATATTCCTGCGATCCAACTGAATGGATCTGTGCTCCGCAAATCGGCATTCCGGACGACATATATCGATCACAAATCAATTGAAATGGTACATAATCGATTGTATCGATACTTGGAAACTGCACATTGGATTTAAGCACAAAAACTGTATGTTTGGCTTTTGCAAACACGGAGGTGTTCTAAATAAGTCGGTCGCTGTTTGTAGAATATGTAGAAGCCAAATAAAAAACCACGGAAACACGACGAATCTTTCCGGCCATCTACTAAGGCGCCGTGGGATTAAACAACGCCGACAGTCAGGCGCCTCTAGCAGCGTCACCGCTGCAGCAGCAGCAGGTAACTCCAGCTCTGCAGACACCTCAGGCCGCCAGCAGTAAACTCAACATCACAGTAACAATTGCCAAGTTTATCTGTAAAGACATGCGACCCTACAATGTGGTTGAAAATCCGGGGTTCTGTGAATTGATCGAAACATTGTGTAATTATTGTGTAATGTTTACATTGAAAATGGCACTTAAAAGGTTAATACATTTGCCATTAATTGTTGTTTGCTTGTGTATAGTATCCATAATTAATTTAAACCTGATTTCCTTACAAGAAACAACAGGGATCTCGGAAACTTTGCCTGCACTGTCCAGTAAAGTTACTGAATCGATTTCAAGTCACTGATTCGAATCGAATCGAATCGTTCTAAATTAACCCAGATCGTCCATGAATCGAATCGGCAACCATGAATCGCAATTCGAATCGAATCATTGTTAAAATCAATCGTTACACCCCTAGGGAAAAACCATTAAGCATGGCAACAGGGTCGTTACTAAGACCCGAATGCCCCCACTACCCCCACCCCCACCCACCACAGCCCCCGGAAAAGGTTTACACCAAAAACTTCATCCGTGAGCTTTGGCTCTGCTAGGTGTCCCTGGCTATTTTTCAATGACTAATTAACGGCAGAAGCATCAATCCATATTGCTTTCAGAGTTATAACTAAACTTCAACTGAGGGAAGAGCATTCCCTTGTTTTACTATGACGTGCGCCGATGGGGTGAGTCATCACACCCATGTGCCTCCCTGTTATAATGATAGGGGAAACACTGCGTGGAGTAGAAATAAGGGACCAGGGTTAATCCAACAGGAGATCTGTCTAGGTGCTCACACAAGTTGGACCGGTGTCAAAGGCCCCGTTTTTTCACTGGTTTAAGGGACTTGTGAGCACAGTCGGATCTGATTGGTAATATGTTGTCTTATACGAAATTTCATATAATTGATTTAAAAAAAAAAATTGAAGAGGACCGCAATCATGCTATATTCAGTGTTTGTCTGGCAAATATTCAAATGGCTTTGCGGGCTGTATAGAAAAAGTAACTGTGGAGAGGAACGATCTTCTATCTATTGCCTCGGGATTTGAGACTGAAACGCCACTGAGCTCCGTCATGTTGCCCTCGTTCACGCCATTCATTTCGAAGAAATGTACATTTTTTCCCACGGTAATGCTCCTAAGTCTTCGTGGATGTCTCATCAAGAGGGACAGTCCCCTTTCCCACCCGTGGCAGACACACTTTGGCGATGGCGCTAAACGCTTTTTTGCATCCACTTTGATGTCAGACCATTTTTTCTCTATTTCGGCCACGGCCCGAGGTTGTGAGGCTGCAACCTTTTGCCACTCAAGTGCCTTTTTGGCATTAGTAATGCCCATACTGTGCCCGCCAAAAAGCATTTTACTTCTCCCTTCCACCTCGACAATGATAATTTCGACTTCACTGAGTGAAGTTACGTTTCTTCGTTTTCCTCAGTGTTTGTCATGATTTCGCAATCGATGAATATTAATTTGTGGGCGTTCCACAGACTATATATGGGCAACTATGGGCGTGACATGAAGCCGCAAAAGCTGCGCTGCATTTAGAAGTGATTGTGATTTATTAAGGGAAAACTGCATAGGACGTGCGTGCGCACGGTTTTATAAGTCTGAATATTTCTATGCGTACGCACGTCCCATGTTTCATCCATACGCCACTTCTGGCGCAAATCCTACGCAAAGGTTTTATAAATGAGGCCCCTGCACCTTCCCAGTGTACTTTAACCATGCGTGTCTCTTGCCTCTTCATTGAGTGTCTTGTTGATGTCGGGGGAGTTTTGGGGTTGCCTGTATTCCTCGGGGCTATTGCACGAAACCAGGATATGGGATTAAGCCGGGACTCTCACGTTATCCTGGATGAATTTAGCTTTGACTTGGTTGCACAAAAGCAGGTTGAATTAAACCCAGCCAAGTAACCATGGTGATTTATTCTTTGCAGCTAGCCTGCTCCAAACCAGACTAACAGCCAGGCTAAGATTAATCCTGAAGTCTCACGTGTTAAATCAGCTGCCCCTCTGATCCGAAACAAACGTGTTTAACAGTTTTTCTTTTGTCTTCTGAATGTTTTCAGATACATTTTTATTAACATGCATTACTTGTCGCTATTGCCGTGACCCGTTTGATTTTAAACTCTACTATTGCAGTTGTTTAGATCAGTGGTCCCCAACCTTTTTCATGTTAAACAATATTTCGCGGACCGCAAGAAGGTCCGGCGGATACCGAACACGTTGAAATAACGGGGGGTTAGTAGTCTTTGCAGGCGGACCGACCGACTGACGAGGGGGGGGGTGAAACTGCGCAGTGAGGAGTGAACAATTGTAAACTTGATGAGTGCGATATATAAAGTCCAATTCACACATCTTTATTACCTTCCCTGGACATAGAAGAATGTGTTACATCAAAGAGGATTTCCACAAGACAGTCCACATATTGTGTGTTTGATGTGCAGCACTGGAGAATGTACCATGTATGAAGAGGGCAGTTTCTGCAGGTAGAACATAGTCAGTAGCTGCCACCCTGAATCCCTTCACAGGCCTGCCTTGGTTTAAAATTCCTCAGCTGAGGTGAAGCCTGGTGCCCTCCCCCCAGTGCCAGACAAATGAGCCGTTTTCTTAAAACATATTCTCGCATTGTGAATAAGGGTTTGAAATTAGGCCTAGTCTTTAGGGTAAATCCAGAGGAAGATCAATTCCCTCTGCTCACTTTTAAGGCAGGCTAAAGGTAGTCAAATATTACTACTATATGTGGTTTATATAGTGCTTTACATGGTAGGCCACTCAAGACACAGTAAAACCAGCACATTTAGCACGTACACACAGATACAGCAATAAAACCAACATGTAAAAAAATCATATTTAAAGCAATTTTCAACTTCCCTAGTAAGTAAATATTTAAAAATGTTTCCACATTCAGTCAGTTCGCAATTGTCTGCCAGGCTGTTTCTCTCTGTTTAATTACAGCTGCCATATTCCCTTTTTGCAGATTTTATGCTTCACCCACCTCCTCATTTTCCATAATTAGTTGCTGCTCAGCGGCAAATCTGTGATCGATACCGTGGTCTACTTAAGAAAGCTGTGAACGTGCACTTATCCCAGCTATGTACACCTGAATTGACTTAGCTCCCCCTTCTCATCCTGGGTCGGCAAACGTGCAAACAATTAAGCCGCGATGAGCCGATCACACTAAGTCAAGCGGCGCTTTTTCACTTATCCTGGATTTCTTTATTCTATTTTGTGCAATACCCTCCTGGTCTGCGTTTTGCATGTTGATTCAGTTAAATAAAGTCTTGATTGCTTGAGACTGCATTTGGGTCCTATTTCCTCCACCCTGCCGTGACATTAATGGTTGATGCTGTATGTGTTGGCAGGATTGCTGTTGAGCTCACTAACAAATGCTTAGTCTGAAGGAAAAAACACATTCGCCTTTACCGCTCCACCCAACAACGGTGGTTGACATTGACTTTGTTTACAACTTAAATTAAGTGTCTGTCCATTTCATCACTCTGGACATAGACTGTATTTGGGATTAGTCAAATCAATTGCACTGAATTTCACAGAAATGGGTTGAAAATAGAACCTCTTTGAGAGGTCAAAGGTCTAAAATCCAATAAAGCGATGAGTAAACAACGGGGTCAAAAGGTCATCACGGCGCAGTCAGAGATTAGAGGCTTTATTAAGTCTCTTCCACTTTATTATTTGTGTCCAATTTTAGCTGGAGAGTCTGCTTTCTCTTTTAACTCCACCCTGCCACTAATCCCCCACCAAGATCACCTCAAGCCAATTAGGGACTACAGAAGTTAAAATCAGGAAGCAAATTGGTCTTCTAGCTAATCTATCCATGGGACTGACTGGCAGGAGAGGCTGAAGAGGATGGGCTTGGCAAGAAGGAAAAGGTTTAGGGGTGGATGGAAGAGAGGAGGCGGAGCAGAAGGGTTTAAAGACGTGTATTCTTTTGTTTCACACATTGCACATGTCTGCGTCTGGATGTGTGTGCTCCACCCATTTGTTTTTTGGTACAGTGAATGCAAGTGACTATATTCGGACTGTGGAGGAGTAACATATAGACGCTGGCAGCGTGGTGACTGTCACTCACAAGGTAGCCCCGCCCTAAAGCATACTTCACACTTAATGAAAGGAAGTGAACATCGTGCTGGATTGAGGACTTAGAGCCATCTGTTAAGACCATAAACTCATGTTCACAATGTTTACAGAGGTAATGAATCGAGTGAGAAGTGGAGTCATTGTACCAAGTTAGTGTACCAGTGCATGTGTGCCGCTACCACACGGTATTTGGACTCTATATATGTCTGTTTTGGATGAACTTGCATCCGTATGAGTGTTGATGCAACCAATGCCGGATAGTAGACATTTGAAGAAGTTCCCTGAATTTAGCCACAAGTGGTGTGTTTAGAATTTCAAACAAGAGTTTGCGGAGCAGTGCATTGTGGGTATTCCCTTAGATATCCCTTAGTAAAAGCCGTGCAACCCGGTAAATGCTTCCACGGTGTGTACACGAGCAGTAAAAAAGCTATCTACCTCTTCTGCTAGCAGTCACATTTTGGGGGATTTGAGCAATTTTCTGATATGAAATATCTTATATGATATTTATTTTGGTCTCAATTGGGCCCAAAATCTGTTTCCAGCACCAGTAATCCCCCTCCTCCATTGAAAGCAGATAGGAACAGTTTTCCAATTGCAGGGGTGATTAAGTACAGAGAAGCGCTCCCAAATGATGAAAATGAACCGACAAAGGAGACATTTTGGCGAGATCGAAGCGGAAGGAATGACGGATGGAGACTTTGTTTAGGCAGTGTGTTTACGCAAACATCAACAACTGCAGAGGTTTACTGTTCACGATGTGTGAATGCAGCACTTTACTTCCCTCCCTAAAGATTCCCAGTGGTGGAAAACACAACCGGAGGAAAGATTACTTTTTTATTCAAGAGGTAATTACAAGAACGTCCGCTTTAATGAAGACATAAATTGGTGTAAGAGATAGTGGGTAAGTAGAAGGTTTAAAGAGTACGCGTAATCCGTCAACAGGAGCTGAGTATTTGTGCGTGTGCTTGTCTGTGTGGAGTGTCTGCAACCTTATTTGTCTCGCTCTCTCCTCTTTGTCACTGTACCCTTCCGCTGCACCTTTTCCATCTTGTCTCCTTCCCTACGGTCTGTGTGCGTGTGTGTGTGTGTGTTTGCTTGTGTGAGTGCTTCCCGTATCTGTGTGTGTGTGTGTGTGTATGTGTGCTTAATCTGCATTTGTGGGGTGGTTAATCCTTACCTGGCAAAGTAGCAAACTGGGTTAATCTAAAACAGGTGGCTGCCACGTCATGTCAAACACATACATGCAGACACACACGCATGGGACAGCAGTAAAAGACTTCAGTGGATTTATGCATTGACATGTATTTAAAATCATTGGTTATCCCCTTAGTTTGAATGCTTCTATTACCAATAATCATTTCGTTAACATGAATGTTTTGAGAGAGGTTTAAATTGTGTTCAATTTCAAAATCAAATCAAAACGGCAGAGAGGGAATATTCCGTTATCGAGAGAAATGTTTACAAATTTTACAGATCCAAACCTTTTATTTTAATCTTCATTATTAGTGTAAGACTTTAAATCAAGTACCGTCAAATACTAGAATGACTTTCCAGTGACCTCTGGCAGAAAAGCCAATTCAAAATCGCTTAAACGACTTCTAACGACTTCTACTATAGAAGTCTGTGAGAAAAGGACCCATTTTCTCTCTTGATTTATTACCTCAGTAAAAAGTGTAAACATGAGTTTATCATCCAAGTCGCTAGTTCCACGTCTCCCTCTGGACGGCATGATGTTAATTTAGTAAATTGGTCCACTGAAGCGTCACTACCACACCGTTATTCAACATGCAATCGTGCTAAAATAATTTAAGGAGGCCGCTGCTTCCCTGAAGTGCATTTTTTTTGTCAGAACTTTTTTTATGCTAACAAAGTTAATCATCCAGTTAATACCACTAGTAGATGCACCTGGAACCTGGCCACTTCATAAACACAGTCTACGTCTACGGTAGTGGGACACTGTAGGTCTTGTTGACGATAACCACGTGGGACATTATGGGAATGGGACGCACTGTCGTCTCCTGTCCACTGGAAAAAGGAGGAACGAGATTTGTTTCTGTTTTTCCAGCAAAACAAAAGTGTACTTGACTGGGAAAACCTAAGTGAGCTTTGAAAGTGTTTATTTAAACACAAAATTGTTGCATTTGTAATAGCCTTTTTGTCTGGAATCCACATTATATATGAACGCCCCCAGTAAACTGTGGCTCTCTCTGTTTATTCTAATGACAAGAAAAGAGCAAAAATGAGTTAATATAATAAGCTAATTATTTCTGCCTCGCTCTGGAAGTGCTTTGTGGCCTTTGGCGTGTACTTACTTTGTTTACTTTTGTCCATCAGCAGATTTACAATCCTTCTGTGTTTGGGTGTGTGTGTGTGTGTGTCTGTGTGTGTGTGTGTATATTTGTTGACATCAACACTTCTGCAGAAATAGCCGCAAAATCAAATATTGCTGCTCTTGAGTCACATTTTGTTGCTTTGCTGTGTTTGAATGCTGGACACACACACACACACACACACACACACACACACACAGTGCATTGTTTACACACACTCTCAAACAGCCCCATATGTTTCCACCAGCCGGGGTGTGGATGTACATTATTACAGGAGCTTTTCTTTTTTTAACCAGCAAGGGGAAAAATGAATCTTCACTCATCTTCCTTTCACACAGCCTCTTTTATTGTACTGATACCGTGTCGTGCTAGTTTATTACCACACCTCCTTTCTAATGACTTTTCCCTTCTCCTTTATCTCTCCAATCCCTCTGTCGTACTGCATCCATACTCTTCTTCCATCTTCTTTAATTGTGGTCATTTTTTTCCCATCTTTCGTCATCTGTGCTCTCTCCCTCCAATCCCCTTTTCTATCAAAGCCTGATCCGACTTTAGGGAGAGCGGTTTATTTTATAACATTTGAATGCGTGTACCATGTGGAATGTAATCGTGTCACTTTGTATATTATTTGTGGGTCGTGACATCAAAATGATTTACATACATCCTAGCGTTGCACGTGGGTTTGTAAGGCATTTACCAACAGCTGGGCAGTTGGTAAATGGACTGAGAGCGGCGTGGGCCATCATTCACGGTGCCACGTGCCCCATCACGACCAGCACAAAAATTACACTCATTGATACAGCCTTCGGGTTGGTGTTAAGTGTCCTCCCTCCAGGACAAGTTGAAACTGAGCAACAGCCACCAAGCAGGCTCCACAGTCCATAAAACCAATGGGTGATGCATCGGGGCAGGAGTGAAAACAGATGTTTGGCCCATTAATCTCAAAGTCTCATTTCATCCAACTTTTTTTATGACCTGACATCATACAAATAACTGGGTCATCTTAAGGGACTTTCTCCCCCCCAAATATGCTGTCAGCTGCTCTGAGCTTCTAACACGGATGAAGCTGGGTTTACATCGGAGTTAGTCCAAATCTCCGTGCTTCTCTTGTTGATGCGAAAGGGTCCTACAAATTGTTTGTGTTTAATATGTGGACTGAGGACAGGCAGACATTTTTCCCACCTGAGAAGAAATTCCAAATTCTGTGTTTTTAAAATATAAAAAGTGTGCCGTACAGTACTGGCCCTAGTTGGAGGAAACGTATTAATAAAAGAGGTAAATTGAGTTTCTCTCTCTAAAAATAGCTCATCACTGTTTCATCGACATCTGTCGGCCATCACTCCGCCCAATTTATTCTTTTTTTCCCCCTGTGGTGCTCCGACTGCAGATGACAGGCATCAGCACCACGTTTTGGGGCCTGCACATGTATTTTATTCTTGGGCAAGTGCAGACGCACGCAGAAACACACACACCGACGGACACGCGCACACGCAACTATGGAACCCGCCCAGCCCCTCAGGGCTTGAGAGGCGGGGGGAAAGGGTTGGAGTACATCTGCGTTTAATATTCAGAATTACCAGTCGGACTTATAGTGTGTGTGTGTGTGTGTCAAAAACGTAGCTAGCCTTGTGTGAGAATGTAAGTGTGTGTGTGTGTGGTGCTAATTGTCATTGAGGCTGACATAAGCTTGTCATGCCCCTAACTTTCCAATCATCCTACTCTCTCTCCCTCTCCCTCTCTCGTTGTCACTTCCTGGTTCACTCTTCCTTTCCCCCTGTCACTATGTCTCTCCCTCTTTCTCTCTTCATCTATTTGCAGCATCTCTTCGTCTTATCTCTCGGTAATGACCACGATCTGATTGGATTTTGGTCTCTGATTTCCTCCCCGGCTAACGGCCGAGACCGTTGCTAGGCAGCCTGTGTCAAAACAGTGACAAACATGGCCGTTTGCGTGGGGGCCACACCGGAGACGGATTGCTGGTTCGGCCTCGCGGGGCTCCTACACTTTCACCGAGCTCCATCAGGACCGGCCTTCGTGATGGATGGCGCGGTTACTGCGGAGTTATCCGTCCGACACACACAGTGCCGCTCCATCAGACATACAGTTAAGTACAGGTTCTGCATAATGTCCAGGCAGATACGTGACGCATAAATGACATTTAGCGTCAGCCTCGTTTCATTATCGTCTCGTTCGAGTGTGAGCTCAGCTCTTTCGCTGAGAAAACGGAAAGGCTCGGCATGCTGGGAGCTGAGCCCTAAACATGACGTACAGCATATTGCATAATGCCACGCGATGTGGGTGCTTGAGGGTAAAATACCACAGGATTAAGAGCTGTGAGATGAGATGGACAGTGGCCATGAAGGCTGCCTTTGCTGAAAGATAAAGCAGCATCGGCCCTTTCATAAAGAGGATACATTAGCTGAGAATTGACGGCCTGTATGGGGAGATCTGTAGCTTCGTAAAACTTTCAAGCTCCAATTGGTCATTTTCTTTGAGCGCATTCTTTGTTATAGCTGTCAACATGTTCTTTTCATCCCTTCAGCAATCAGCAGATCAAATATGTTTGTCCGCGGCTGTCACATGGCGGAATACGCCCGTGCAATTATTTAATTTGGCCTGAATGAAATGCCATGAAATGATTGAACGGCCTTCATATTGCACGTCTTAAGAGTCCTCACAAGTCGCTAGTTTGAGCGCTACGACTACTAACAGTAATCGTGTTTTTTTTTCATTTAAGAAATTAAAATTGGAGTAGCTTTGGAGGGAGGCAGGAAGGGGCGGGCTGTCATTGTTGCTACGTTAGGAGCTAATCCTGCTAATTTTTCCAACATTAACAACGCTATCTTTAATAGCACTAATACCATACAGTTGTAAAAAAAAGGGAAAAGAGCTTCGCTGCAGTTTGGTTCGAATAGAGGTTTGAATTGAAATTGAAGTTTACTTTATTGCTAGTTTTGTTCCGCTGCAAAGACTTTTGACATCTATGGACCGATGGAATCATTTTCCAAGAAACTGGAAGTGCATTTTTTACTCTTTCAGAGGAGCAGACTTCTCCACGTCAACAGAGGAACAGACATAAGGACAAACGAGACAATACCGAGGCCATACTTTGATCGTTTTAGGCTCCATTAAAAACTGTCTAAAGCACCAGCGGCTGTCTCTGCTGTCTGGGGACCTCGTTTCTTCACTCCCTGCTGGAGTTAAACATGAAAGTGTCCAACTGTAACTCCACATGGTGTTTATTAACAATGCCGCTGAGAAACCCCCACCGGTGTCCATGGCAAATAAGCCTCCCTCTGTGGTGCCAACAGGCCTTTCCATGTCTGAGATCAGTTCAACAAAATATCGAGCAGCCTAGTACTTTTACTACGTCGCTGCTTCATCAAAAGATGCCGTGAGCTTATTTTACTGCCGCACTTTTGGTCAGCCATCTGCCACATGACTGTCTGCTGAGGCTTAAAAATGTGAACACAACTCAAGTAAAACATGCATTTAGGGAGCTTGTATTTGTTACTTGATTGGGAAGAATTTATGTTTCTGTGGGTAAGGCTGGCACAATAACTACTTTTTGTTGTGCAATTATTGCACCAAAATGAATTGCGATAGATGATATTATTGTAATTTTCAGACCATTTTATGCCACTGATTACATAATGGCAACATAACAATATAATAGCAAGTACGCTCTTTCAATGAACAAAGAACGTTTTATTCTTTAGAATAGACATTAGAATCTGAAGGTTAAAAAATATATCCTAAATAAATTAAACAAATAAATAATAAGTGCAAGGAACACGGAGCGGGGCGAAGCTTCAGGCTTGGTGCGATCCGGACTGTAGATGTAACGAAAAAGAACACTTCAGAACACGTGTTCCCTGTCAGTGTCTGCTCAGTGTGTGTGTGTGTGTGTGTGTGTGTGTGTGTGTGTGTGTGTGTGTGGAGATGCTACCTAAGCCCTCCCTCCACTTTTGGCAAAGAAAGCATACAAGAGGACCAATAGAGTGTTGGTGACATCCATTTAAATGTAAAATGCATATAATATATCGCAGCACCAAAAATGATCGAGCTTCATGAGTATATTCATATATCGTTAGATTAAGTTAATACGTTGATTGTTGTGACACGCCTAGCTGTGGGTCCAGCCCCCCCCCCGCGCCACTGTATGCAGGATAAGCGGTGTGACAATGGATGGATGGATGAATGGCCTAGCTGTGGGCATTAGTAATGACCAGGAGAGTACATTCATGCAAAGTCTCGCACATTTTTGCATCTTGAACTCGTACATTTCCATATTTCATGTCGTGCGGACACGCTCCAGCTGGCTCCCACAAGGCGCCGAAACAAGCTACCGCTTTTGCTGCCGGCATCAGCTGAAAAACTCGATGGGTTAAAAGTACGAATCGAGTCCACCTCCCCCCAGTTTCACAGGACTTTGGGGGCCGGACGAATGCTTCGATGCAGCAGCCTGTGTCGTGAGTGCATGCCCTCTTTCTTCTTTTCAGTTTGACGAGTGGCTTCAGGTCTGCAAGGCCTCTGTTGACGGAGGAGGGGGGGGGGGCTCTCCAATGGTTTCTCTCAAGGGAACAGAGGACGGCATTTTTAAGATCAATTGAAGAGATTTTTTTATTTCAGCGAAGCACAAATCCCAGCAGGTGTCCGGAGGGAAATCTTTTGATAAATACCACCTTCACAAAAGTCCTTTATGCCCTCAAATTACAAAATGTACGACAAAAGGTAGACGGATCAAGAGGAGTGGAGGGGCTGACGTTATCCCAGGCTCATGAACCAACCATACGTTTCAAAGTTTAGGTGTCCAGGACCACCAAGGTTGTGCATTTCGAGTGTAAATTGGTGTGGATCTTAGGTAAAATGGCCCTGATGTGCACATGGCCCCCGTCCTCAATGTATAAATGGCCGTGAATGGCCAGTAGAATTAAAACGCTTTGAGTGGCTGTGAGACTCCAAAAAGCGCTGTGCCAGTCCATTAACCGTTTAGAAGCGATGAGTTGGCTCAACGTATAAGCTCTGACTGGTCAGTTTTATACACCGCCGGTCGGCTGCTCTGCCACAGTCGCTGTCCAGAGTGCTGATCCGTGAGCTGTCCCGGGCACTCTGCAATTTTCAGTCAGTGTGTAAGAGTCGGGCTGGAAAAGACTCCAGTCAGAGTAATTATTTTCCTCACCGTCACTGCAGATCCT
Organism: Gasterosteus aculeatus; assembly: GCF_964276395.1. NCBI lineage: Eukaryota > Metazoa > Chordata > Actinopteri > Perciformes > Gasterosteidae > Gasterosteus > Gasterosteus aculeatus. The sequence goes on along the minus strand of NC_135688.1, from coordinate 23,680,777 downwards.
GCCGACTCTTTTCCAACTAAGAAACCACCCACGGCCATTTGAACTCACTTATCTTGACACTAGCAATCCTCAATGTTTCTTTTAAGAGCTCCACACAAAGCACATTTATAAATCCAGTATTGATAAATAGTTTTAATAGTGTTAATGTTTAAACTACATATTTAATCAAATATAATGTTTTTTCTTTTTTTTTAGATTAGATTCACCTTTATTGTCATTGCACAGGGTACAAGTACTGAGGCAACGAAATGCAGTTCATGGGTAAGAATGTTAAAAGTGCATTGGTGTTTTTTATGTTGCCTTGCTGATAGAAGCAGTTGATTTGGTTGAAGGTTTTCTGCCAGTAGTGTATGTGGTCACATGACTGGGCGGACGGGGGCGCGAGAGTGGAAGAGCGCGAGCGAGGGAGCGGAAGAGGGAGAGGGAGAGAGAGGTGGAAAAACGTCTTTTGTCAAAAGTGCTAAAGAAAGGGTAATATTTCCATAAAGTATGAATAAGCAAGATAATTTGTGGACTACCTGTGTGAGAAGTAGAAGTGAACTTCCACATGAAGTTTTGATAACGCTGTGAATTAACTAACGGCAATTAGCTACGTGGACGGACTTTAGCCTGCTGCTAGCTAACCCAGCTAATCGCCGTGGCTTCGTCTGGACTGTTGGCAACGGTTAACCGAGAGGACCACCAGGTAGCGCTTTGAGTTGCCCGGTAATGCGCAGAGTTCTTTTGGATAACACTGGATAACCACCTGCTCCGTGAATATTCCCCCCCCTGCATCGTGCTCCTGGACGGACACGTGTGGACCGGTCACCTTGTCTGCCTCATTTCAGAGAAAAGGTACCACTCTGTGTACTTTTATGATTGTTAAGTTTTGGGTTTCTACGATCCCGAGCACCAAACCAGGCCAGATGTTAGTTAACGTGACTTTCTCCTGACCGGGACAGTTTTTAGCTAACTATCCGGTCAAACTATTGTTACGTAAAGGTTAATTTGCCAGCTGGGGTGTGCTGTGTGTGGCACTGTCAAAAGGAAAAGTGTGTAGAGAAAACGTTATTTGATTTAATGTAATATTTCATAGTTTAACACAAAGTTAAGACTACACTCATTATCCTGTTTTATTTTAATTCATTGTCTTAGATTAAAGTGATACACTTGAATTTTAAACGGTTTCTTGGTGTGTTTATTATTTTCAATGCTTAAAAAGTGGGAACATCTATTGAGAAGGTACATTTGTCTAGCAGTTTGTTAAGTTAACTTAAGTTATATCTCTGAGTTTCTTTATTGATCCAAGAATAATAATAATATAGCGCTGATTAGGAATAAAAACACAATTGAATTAAGTAAATAAGTCAGGGCCCTTTCTACCAATTCAGAGTAGACGGCTACACACATCTTCTACCGAGGAACATAAGAAGAATATTCATTATTTGGTCTATAAAGCAACAGAAAATAGTTTAAAGTGTCCACCTATAACATCTTCAGACAAAAATGACAAAACTCTAAATGTATGAAAAGAGTTTTTTTGGACGAATGACCTTGGTTAATTGGTTATAAGACATTTCATTGGTTATAAGACATCTATTTTCTCCTTGCAGTCTTTACTCTCCCTTATTTCTCCCCGTGATTACATGTATTTCCTTCTCCTACCTCTCTCTCCTCCCGATACTAAGCCGTTACCGTTAATGTGCACGTGTGGCGACTGCGCGAAGCTGCCGCAGGTGTCCGTGGCAGAACAGTGGTTTAAATGGAATATTGATGTGTGCCCCCCCCCCCTCGGTCGATCTTTAACTGCTTCCTGCCCCCCCCCCCCCCTGGGGTTCTTTCAAACAGTGGTCCTCTGCCTCAGACTACGGCGCCCAAGGTTCTGGAGTACGTGTTGAACCCGATAGTTTGTGCTCGTTACGTGCATATGGTGTTTTTCAAAATAAACTTCCTACAGAGCCACTTAGGTTGGATTTAGCAAATTAGGGTTTTGTATGCAAAGTGACAAAACCTTGTTATGTAACGTTTTTAGAATAACTGTTACAGTACAGCAAGAGAAACACAAACAATGGTATGGTGAAAGTCATGTGTTTTTTTTTCTTGCTTTTAGTATTTCGTCAATTGTTTGTCAATATCAATATTTATCTGCGGCTTGGCCGTCTCCCTTGTGAACATTTAATCAGTCATACTGTAACTCCATTTGAACTTCCCCTCCACTTCACTGTGGTTGTTGTATATGTTTAAGTTATGTTTTTATATATGTATTCTTGCATATATTATATCTATATCTATAGTTGTTATAGTAGTAATAGTCTATGTTTCTACCTACACCAGTTTTTCTTATATTTTTATATTGTCCTGGTTCGTACAAGAGAACCGGTTTGTACAGTATGTGCAGAGCAAAGTCAAAATCAGAGTTAAATTTCACGTATTTGTAAAGCGGGTTTTTGATTGATACAGAGAAAATCAAACGTCACTCTATGTTTGACCAAAAAGCTCAATGTCAATATCGCCACGAGATTGCAAGGCCCACCTCCGGTACGACGCGCACACAAGGAAGAACATTACATTTGCATCATGGGAAAACACTGCACGCTGTACACTGATGGGAATGGATCCCCTGCTTTAGATCGTGTGCTACTTGCTTCTATTTCATTCGCGCTTCATTGCTCAGCATCAGCGTGCCCCTATATTACTTTGGATGTGTGTGTGAGCGTGTGAGTGTGTGTGTGTGCGCGTGTGTGTGTCTGTGTGTGTACCTGCGTGTGTGTCCAGCGTCTCAACACAGTGCACCGCTCAACGCGGGACCTTTTAATTAAGGGAGAAGTTTCATTATCAGCTCCATTAGTCAATGCCTTGCTGGTGTCAACACAAGCACACACACTCACACGCTGAGCGACTACTGTTTGCCGCGCTGATGTAATGTTTAACCTGATGTTCCGTTTGACGATGAGTGTCATTTATTATCGGCAGTTAGGGTACTGACCCTGTTTCCAGCCAAATGAGAGAGGCGTTATTAGGACTCACCGTGTCGCCATTTGCATTGTAACACGTGTCACAGGCCACAACGCACTGCTCTGTAATGGAAGTACACACACAGTGGGAAAGGGACTGTTTCAAGGGGGGGAGGGACTATCATTGGGTATCTGAGTAAATGACTTCTACGGTTTCTCCTGGTCCTTATCCTCACTCCTAGTTCACTCTTCAGTTTCAGTGTAGATATCATCACAGAACTCCTCCAAATGGCCCCCTATTTTAGTTGATTGACAGAACAGACGCTCTTCAGTCTCGGTGAAGAAAGAAATAATAGGTAATGGCAAAACTAGTGGGACTGGAGAGAACCGTGAAGTTGTAAAATCACAGTTGTTGTTCTTTGTGGTCAGAAATAAGACTGAGTCTATGTCTAAGTCTATGATACCTTTATGTTGGTATCACAGGTGTTACGGTTTCTGTATATACTGACTATTGAGTATAATAATTCACTGGTAGTTTGACATGTATTTACCCACACAGGTTACTTTTTTCTATTAATCCCATTATAGCAAACTTCAGACTTTGTTCATACCAAGTGTTACTTTCATTCCAAATGACACTTGGTTAACAAAGAAACAACACCTGCTCTAATCACATAATCAACACACATTTGCTCCTTTGAGGACTGTTATCGCATGATGAGTGGGGGCTTGTCTCATAGTGGGCAACTCACTCCCTGATTGATTTGATGAGGATGCAATTAGTCCTGTGCAAAATAAGAGGATCCTCTTGATGCTGAGCACCACTCGTCTGTGTGTGTGTGTGTGTGTGTGTGTGTGTGTAGGTCAGAAAATTTGAGTCTGCTACGTGGGGTTTTATTTCTCAAAGTTTACTGCGAGTAGTCTTTTTTTAATATCTTTTATTTTTCCTGATTGTGCTTCTTTTTTTTTCTTCCGGCAGATGAAAGAGAAGACGTCCAGAAGAAGACTTTCACAAAATGGGTGAATTCACAGTTGGCTAAGGTAAGACGTCTTTCCTCCATGTCTTATTCTCCCTCGGGGGGCTCTGGTCGCTTCCTATTGTCCCTGCGTAGTCCTGTCTTCTTGATCATCCAAAGATAAACGTCCATCGCTTGCTCCTCAGAGCCCATTATCTCTTGGTTTTAACGCCTGAGGCCCTGTGCTTCGATAATGACGTCTTTTTTTAAAAAGGTTTCCATACCTTTTTTTCTCCCTTCTCACAATACCAAAACCTTTGACATCTGGAGAGAAATGCAAAGGTTTCGTGGTTTTGAGGTTTTTATGAAGGTCTGTCATATCCTAGAGTTCACAAAAGGTAATTTGAAGAACCGGCCGGGCCGGAAGAGAGTCTCTTTTTCCCTGTCCGAACTCTTCTGTAAAACAAAAACTTTTCAGAAGAAAACAAATAGAAGGAAATGTATTCCCCCTCCTTTCATCTTGGGCGGTTTTCTGTTCCTCGCCGAGCTACGGACAATTCCACGCTCATCCTCATGGGGACTGAATGACCTTGTTCTGAATGTTGTTGTAATTACATTTCGGTGTTTATTTGTGGTGTGCGGGCATCGCATGCGTGCCACCGCATCGCTTTTATTCCCAATTTCTAAGTTGATTACAAGGGTGCCCGGGGTGTGCCGTTGCCATGGAGATGAAGACTTAGGCAAGTGTGTGTGCGTGCGGCACATGGCTGTTGTTATGGGCGTGCGAGTAAGGCTTTTGAGGCACCGTCTGATCCGAGCCAGGTGATCAAAGGCAGAAGAGGCACAGAGAGCTCCTCTATATTTCCTTTCCTCTCCTCTTCCTCCTCCGTTCCTTCTCTCCTCTGTCTTTCCTTTTCTCTCCTTCTCCGCTCACATTTTTCCCCCCTACTCCCCTCTCCTCCCTTACCTCCCATCACCTAGACTCCTTCCTTCACTCTCCCGTCTCTCCTTTCGTTACCTCATCTCCACCTTTCCTTTCCTTTCTTCCTCACCACACCAGAAATAAGAGGGGAGTAAATTTGGAAATGGGAGGCAAGGAGACGGATAGAAAAATGGGGATGGGCGAGAGAGAGAGAGAGATATCCCCTCATCCATCCAAACTCAGTGGAGCCTAATGAGTAGCCCATCCTAGATGGATGAGACTTCAGGGCGAGAAACTCTTTGTGTTCCTTCCTTCTTTCAGCCTCCGTTCTTGCAGACTCAAGAGCCCCTTGCGTGACCCTTGCGTGCCATTTCACCCCTCCTTGCGTGCGTCGACCCATTTTCTACACTAGCGTCAAAAGCTATGCAAGCCTCCTGCAGCCCGCAAGGCTGTGATTGGTCTGCTAACTACATCCTATATGAAGTCTCATATTTCCGTTTTCATAGCACAATACCGCCATCATTAAAACGAAGAATGTTTACCCACTTCTCCTGGTGTGTCATCCCAACAGTTTAAAAGACAATACAAGACACTTAAATAGTAAGACAACAGAGGGGCCGTTTTGTTCATAACAGCAAGCATGAGCCCGAGCTAGCGCTGTGCTTTGGAATATTGAACTGTGGCATCTTTACATGTGAACATCATGCTCATACTTACTAGGGCCGCCAACGAAATTCTAAATTCGAATAGTTGTTAAAAACAACTTTCCGTATGTGAAAATGAATATTCAAATGTAAAAAACCATATTGCATGAATGAAATAGACTAGATCGGCTACAACAGATAAATGCACTAGTTTGATTATTTTCAGTTCCATGCCAAGGAGAAGTTCCGTGATTACAGCAGCTCGCTCGGAGCGTTCAATGCCGGTACTGTAAAACCTTCAGTTTCAATCACTGACTGAAGCCAGAGATATTTGGGACAAAAATCGCGACCTTAAATTGCTCGCACAAAACTCTTGATCAGCACTCAGCATTTGTTTATTGTTGTGGTTCATTTCAACCGCTTTGCTCAGAGAGCGGGACGGTGCGGGAGAGTGAGAGAGAGAGAGAGAGAGCGTGTGTGCGAGCGAGAGATCTGCGGTCTTGGCCGTTAGTTAATTTACTTATTTTTGTGTAGGTAATATGTTGTTAAATCGGTTTAAACTTAAATAAATTACCTATACAAGTAGTTATGTCTCGTTGTGTTAATTTGTCGTTATTGACGCGTCTAATGCGCAACCAGATATTCGAATATATGTGTTTTTTTAAAGGGAATATTCAAACTCATCATTTTTGAGCAATTTTGACCCCTAGCGTGTGCACGTGATTGTGTGCGTCTGCGCGTGCGCGTGTGTGGGTGAACATGGAGAACTCTGGAGAGCTGTTTCAGCGGGGCGTTAATTTTCTGGTTGACCTGGTTGGCTTTGACATTTTTAGACGTCATCGAGTAGCGTGTAGGGGTCGGAGCTACTTGTCTTACGTGTGTTGAGATTGAGTCATGGTTATAATTTCTAACGATAATGAATAACCCACAACAAAAATTCTTCAACAGGGTAAAACAACACAACAGCTTGTGACACATAAACAATTTGTATCACTAATAATTGTACATTTATAAAATTGTCCCGTCGAACCGCTGCAGCTCACAACAAGAGGTAACTCTGTTGCTACATGAAAACATGGAAAAGAGCGATGCAAGAGGAACAACGAGAGACCAGAGATGCACCAACACAACTTGTGCCCAAGAGAGGAGCTGTGTCTATTTCGAGGGTTTTTAGTTTTCGAAAATCCGATGTAAGTCACGTTACATCAGAAAATGCTTCATTGCAAAGTCTGTTGAGGCTTTGGTGGCAACATTAGCAGCCACAACAAGCTAACACGCTAACGAGCTAATAGGCTAACTAGCTACCAACACGGGCCAATTACGAGCAAGTTGAATAGCGAGCGGCAACCAGCGGTTCGAGTTGCCGGCGACGGACCTTTTCGGGGTCAATGACTTAATGTGTTTACTTGAAAAAGCAACACCGTCACATACCGTCAGAATCTAAATACCGTTATGTGGATTTTTGGCCATACCGGCCAGCCCTACGATCACCCTCTCTGCAGAGTGGATAATGTGGTGATGGAGGAGCAGAGGATGGACTCGATGAGTCTTCAGGCCGTTAAGCTCCAAGTTGTTTTGGCTGCACCAGGTCACCAGATGGTCAGATTCCCACCTGTAGTCGGACTCGAGTAAGTGTAAATGAGCAGTTTCTACTTATTCTACACTACTCATTTAAACCCCACAAACATTAATTAGGTTTATGAAGGTGTGGACTTAATTCTAACACTGGGTGTGATTCTGTGGATTGCTGCTCGAAGTGGACGAGTTGAAATCCACACACACAGTTTTATATAGAGTATAGAGAATAGAGTATTTCTAGACTGTGGAATTACTTCTGCTTCAAGACAAGTCTTAAGTACTTCTTTGGCCATTGGGCACTACAAATGATTAAGTCATAAATGAATTGGAGTTATAGATATAAAAGGCTGTGACCATCAAGGGGAAGTGCAGAGTAGGAGTGAAGCAGCAGGGTGAAATTACAGCTTTTGTGATCGGTGTTGTGTCTTGTTGTTACTGGAAGGGAAAATAAACCAACGTAGCTCTGTCGCGCACACCGGCTCTTCACATCACATATTAAGATCCCCCCTCGGCCCCCCTCCCTCGGAGTAACTCCAGCTTTAAATAGATTGTCGAGCAGCTTGACCCATTCCGAGCAATGCAGTAATCCATGTGTCCACAGCTGATCATTTGCTCTGGCGATCCATGTCAACACTCCGCTGAGTGATACAAGCTTCTACTGTTTACTCAAAAAGTTGTTGCCACTTTAAATCTAAATGCTAATTTAAGTTGTGCCGCATGGAAAAAGGTGGGTGGTTAAGCAAACTACAGCCATCCTGGGTCTCCTGTCTGATACATCAGATACAGCTGTATACAAACATGAAATTCAGAACTTCCTCATCCTCAATGTAAAAAAAAACAGAGGACCGCAAATCCACTGGCGACCACTCACCAGTGGTTATCAATGAGCAGAACATAGCACAGGTTGACTCTTACAGATACCTGGGTGTACACATCGACAACTAACTGACATGGAGTGTTCAGGTAGAGAATGTTCCTTAGTAGGCCGAGGGGCTTTGGTGTCAACCAATAAGTGTTGCTCCTCTTCTACCAGGCCACAGTTTAGAGCATCCTGCGGTTAAAGCCTAAAGCCTAACCCCTGCTACGCAGACTTTTATTTATTTATTTAAACATTTTTTAAAATCTTTTTGTCTTTTTTCAAGGGCGGTGTGAAATGTACCTGCCGGCTGGCGACAGTCTGTTGTTGTAGCATACATACAATACATATGTATGCTCTGTTATTGACTGTATTTTCTCAACAGCCAAAGACACATTTCCTTCGGGACAATAAAATCTATCTATCTAATAATAGCCATCAGAACGATCTATGTCCAAAGATGGAATGGAATGAAGGTGTTTTCTGTAATATATAGTACCTGAAGGATTTTGGTGTTTTTCTTAACTTAGTTGTGTATTCATATCTATGAATAAGAGATACGTTCCTCTTCAAGGCCTCAGCCGCCATGTTTCTGTTTTCCTCTCCTATGATGAGCAATCGGTGTTCAGTGTTCACAGTGTGGTTGTTTCAGGTATATAACAGCTATTTGTGAGTTGCAGTGGGAATATTGCTTTCGAGCAGCCCCTTTCTAGCAAATTTGGATTAAAGCAGTATATTTTATGAATGTGTCGTTGAATGTGTAGAGGAAATCATGACATCAGTCATGTTGAAAGAAACGTCCTTGTAGCGTTGTTGTTTTTCCGGCAGTAAGTTTGGTCTGTGTAAGTGGTGGTAAGAAATGTGTACCAGCTCCAACAGGTCGTCACACGACAAGGAAAAAAGGCCACCTGGTTTTAGTAAGACACATAGGACACCACCGCTCAACTTGACTTAGACGAGCACGTTATGCGTATTATAACGCACACATTGTTATACATATTGTAACGCACACATTTCACCTGTAGCTCCTCTGTTGCCTTGGCATGGATTTCTTCTACTTATCTTTTCACCTACGTCAAGAAAGATTATGGAAAAGCTACACGCCAGATCTTTAGGAAACTTAGTGGACGGCAGAACTCATTTATTTTAGAAGCTAATACAAATCCGTGTACATGCATTATTTTTTTACTTGTGGAAGCGGAGGCGTGCCCTCTCCAAATCCCACAAGTCTGAACATAATGCACCCTCCAGCATTGCTGTTTTATGGCAATCGACCAAACCAGGGTCACAATCCAAAATGGGAGCTTTTCTAATGTAAATATATGCTTTTTTGTTACACCACAATGTTTGTGTTTGCTCGTTCCTCTCCTCAATAACCTCATGTTTTTATTAATTAGCCAGAAAAAGAGAGAGAATGCTTTCACCTCAGTGTCAGATTTCATAGTTGCCAACTATAGACTATACCTAGTTATTTTATTAGTCATAATGCAAAAGCCCGTAATCCGAGGGAAATTGCGATCCGGTCATGAGTCACTTCATTGATAAAGCATGTATTAGGAGGCAGCAAAATCATCTAAATCTGTTACACTGTATAAATGCAGTAAAATCTGTCTGGAAACAACAATTAGTGAGACCTTGGAATGTGCATGTTTTCCAGTTTGTGTGCTGCAGCTCGCAAAGAAAGAGACCAAAATCCTCCAAGATATGAATTAAATAGATTACATTTCATGGTTTCCTGCCTGTGAGTTTGCCGGCAGCATTCTGGAGTGCAGTGAAACTCTTCACCTTGACTTAGTTTACTTCATCTCAGCTTACATCACGGCATTAAAAAGCCACTTTGTAATTCAGAATCAGCGAAACACCTGCCCTGTATATCGTACCGTACAAAGCGAAAATGTTGTGCTCCCCTCTGTTAGGCGTCCTGCCCGTCATGTATTTATCTTCAGCATCTTCTTAAGTCAATGGTTCTGTAGTAGTGGGGAGGTAATCCAAGCCTGCATCCACATTGTAACGATCCACTTACTAACTCATGCCTGTGGATTGGAGTGTGATGTCTGGATCCATCTCAGGGAGGTGTGACAAAATTTGTATTTCTGTAGCGTGTGAGTTAGTAATTACAAAGATAAAGATCTCTTTGTGCGTCCGGTGATCGAAACGTTGCGCTCTGCTTTCTGCCATGAGAGTTATTAAGGATAGTAGCCGACGGGTATCTCCCGTTAATGAATCCATTCTGAACCAGATGTACGATGTGGGTACTGATTTCACAAGGATGGTTGTTAAAATAAGAGAGGTATCCATTCAGTAACAATACGGAGTGATTTGGCTTCAGCAATCATTGGCGCTGCTTCATTCCAAGAGAGGGCCGTCGTTTGATTCCAGAGCGAAATGATATGCTCGCATCAATAAGGGCTATATGAGGTTTTATAGTTAATTTACGGACCATCAGGCCCTCAACTTTTAATAATTCTATATCTAATTATTTTGTCGGTGTCACTTGGTTCAATGTCTTTCAAGTAGCAAGTTATTCATCCAACTAGTGTCTGTGTTATGGAATCTTCAGCCGATGATTCAACGATTTTCACCTGGCTTTTTAGGAGAATTAAGTAGAACTTTAGTTCCGTTTTAATGAAACGTCATTTGAGAGACAGACGTTCTGTCTTCATGTAGAGTTTGTCCTAAAGTTAGTGAGGACATCAAGCAGAGGAGAGCGATCTGAAAGGATAATGCCGCTCTGAGCGGTGACTCAGCTGCCATTTATCTGCTGCGGGAAGATGTTGCTGTCGAACGGGTCCCGTTGGCTGTTATCTCAGTGGAGGATTCCAGAATGAAGATAAGTAGTCAGCGGGATGTGCGGATGGAAGCCTCCCTCTGTTTACCCAGTCACAAGGTCGTCTTCCTTCAGCTGAGACTGTGCGGGTTACGCTTTGTCTTTTGTGTCATGTCTCCGCCTTGTGATTCAGGAGTCGAGTCACAGGATGATCCGTTGAAAAATTCAATTACTCAACCTAACATTCTAAAACCTCCCTCCTCTTGATTTGTTTTCTTGGATGATGGGTTCATGACAGGCACGAAGAACATTACACTGATTTTTCAGTAAATACACACACATACTCTGCTCACAAGGGCTTCTCATTGTGTTTTTCATTTAGTCATTGATGATATCTCACCACCTCCTCTCTGACTCCTAACTCAAATCCAAAGAAAGGAGACAAAGACACAGAAGTAATGTACATTCTGTGATCTGATACAATCAACATAACCTCTTTTACAGTGTTGGCTGGATATCCACTGAATATTTGTCCATTATATGTTCAAAATGTTTCGAAAAAGAAGGCCTCAGTAACATCCCTGCCATTTTCCCCAGAGTTGTTCTGGCGTGCAGAATAAAGCATCAAAGATGTTATTTTCACCTGATGGCACCATGTGTGACGGTAGATGGCAACAGACCAGCTGGAGTCAGGGACTGTCCTACAACATGCATGCAAAATGCAAAAACTTCCATCCATCCATCCATCCATTTTCAAACCGCTTATCCTGCACACAGGGTCGCGGGGGGGCTGGAGTCCATCCCAGCCAACTTCGGGCGATAGACAGGGTACACCCTGGATTGGTCGCCAGCCAATCGCAGGGCTACACAGAGACATACAACCATTCACACTCACATTCACACACCTACGGGCAATTTAAAGTCCCCAATTAACCTGATCCCCAGAGCATGTCTTTGGACAAAATGCAAAAACTTGTTTGTGTTTTTTTCTGAAATCTGAAAATATCGTTGGATGCATTTTAATGCATCATACATACTGTTAATCCTGTATGGAATATAAAGAAATTCTCCAAACTAAAACCTTACTCCAAATGATAAAGGTGGTGAGGGAAACACTGGAGAAATGATCATCCATATTGGATTACCCATACCACCCTCTCTACCACCTACTGCAGGGACAACAGCCCTTGCATTATATATAAATGCTGCTGGACGAAAACATACCCCCTAGTGGGGTTAATAAAGTAACTATCGATCGCTCCATCTATCCATCTTCATTGTCCTAGAGACACACTCTGGCAATTCCAAGTCCCCGCTCCCTTTTTAAAACCATCCCTCGCAGTTAAAAGTACTGTTAGAGAACCAACATTACAGTTTCACAATGTAATTGGTGATTAACTTTGCTAACATTGACTTTTACAGTGTAACATATTGGCGAAATGCTAACATTTGCCAATGCTAACGGGACTCGCATGCAGCGCCTTCCCGACCGGTAGGGTCCGTCTTACTCTCAACAGAGAAGATGAGAAAGCAAGATGGCTCACTAGTTTCTGGTGCTGGAAGTGACCATGTACAGATTGTGTAGCGAGTCACACTTTCTGGTATTCCTGTATAACTAAAACAAGATGGGATATGACATGATACCGGGATAATCGATGCCTGTAATCCCAGACACCAAATCAACTTGTATATCGGGGCACATAGTGAAGAATGAGTGTTTGGCATTCTGGTCCATGTAATGTAAAGGTGTGTGTGTGTGGGGGGGGGGTTGTTATCAGTAGAGTCTGGATGGTGGATGTCTGTTGGCATGTGAACCTCACTTTTGTGTTGGAAGAAGATAAAAAGATGCTTATGAGCTGAAACAAATCAGGACTGAGTGTGTCCCAAAAGCAGCCGGGGATTTCACACCTCTTTGTTGGTCGGATGCAAAGAACAGGCTGCCCTTCACGTTACCCGCAAAACTTAAGTGTCAGTCTCTTGGAGCATGAAGAGGGTTTATTCATTATCCATTTTCATTAGATTTCTTTCAACAATGTAGCCAATCATCCCCAACAGCAGACTTTGAAGTGAGCGATATATAAACCTGGATGTTCTTTTCTTTCTATTTCTATCTGGCTTTGAAAAATAATGGTAGAATAAGAAAAGTTTTATTCAAATTGCTTGATTTACCTTATTGACTGTCTGTCCAAAAACAGAAAGTCCAAGGGTAAATGGAATGTACTTGTATCACGCTTTTTTATTCTTCCAAGCATGTTAGGTGCGTTAGCATTTTATCATTAACCCGTTCACATTCATTCAAACGCTACCACCATCATCAGCTAACATTCATTCCTTCCACACACACCAGTCACAGCAATCTGGGATTAAGCGTTTTGCCCCAAGGAACCATTGACACGGACCCCAGTGGAGCCCGGGATTGAATTACATGTCACACAAGTAACATGTTCATTTGTGAGCTTTAGAGTTGCTAGCTGGCGGATTTTGACCATCTTCCAGCAGCCCGTTCTCATCTCCAAGTCAATTAAGAGGTCAGGATGATTGGACGTTAAAAAAAACCCCAAGGAGTCATGCACTCAGAAGGCCATTTGCCCTCTTCTTGGATGTCAGACTCACAGAATAATTGTCCATGTAGGTTTTATTTTCCTGAGGGAAGAGTAATTGGATTCAAATAGACCATAAAGCATAGTGTGCTTTAGGGTGGGGTCACCTTGGGATTAACTGGTCACTTCCAGAGCCGTATTTACGCCTTCTCTTACAAGACGTTATTCCTCTGGTCACTTCCTGTCAAGGATATGTAGTTTAAAATCACTTTAAGCGTTTGAAGACGAGAAAAACGCTGAACAATTACAGGTCCATTTACCATTTATTAAAAGCTGGCTGGTGTGCATGCTTTATCGGAAATATCCCTGGGCTTCAATTATACAGCACACATTACAAGATTAATTGTTGGGTCAAAGTGAAAAGCAGAACTGTCATGTTAACATTGATGACTTTGGTAATTTTTGGTAACACATTTATAAAGGATAAAACACCTGATGTTTCCTTGATATTTATCTTTGTCCAAATAAAATAAACCAGCAATGTCAGGAGTGTTCTCGGAGTAGGTAGGACTCAGACGCAGAGTTTTGCAGAGGAATAAAAAAGGACTTTATTAGACAGACAATCACGGGGGAATGACAGGACAAGGCAGGAAGTGACGTGACCCAGGGAGAACAGAGGCAAGAAACTACTAAATAAAACCGGACATGAACCCAAACCGTGACAGAACTACCCCCCTCAAGGGCCAAATTCCAGATGGCCCAAACCCGGCAAAGAACAGACAAGGGGCGGGAGGGAGGGAAACCAGAGACGCTGGTCGGGCCGCCCGGGGAAGTCGTCGAGGGGCCGGTACCGGGGGCCTGGATCGAGGGGCCGGTACTGGGCGAGTTGGGACCGGGGGTGGTGGGGCCGGCACCGGGGTCAGGGGCTTGGATCGGGGCACTGGTTCGGGAGTCGAGGACCTGGATAGGGAGGCCGGAATGGGAAGCTGCTGCGGCCCAGCGCTGGAAGTCGTTGTTTGCTGCTGGGTGGGGGAAAATAGAGATTTTTCGATTTCTCTCGATTCTCTCTAGAACGATTCGGTCTCGATTCAGAAAAGTTAATAATCAGAATTTTAAAAAAAGTTCATCTCGCGTGAGATATTTGCTCGCTCGCAGAGCGTGAACTTCCTCGCTCGCGAGGTTAGTCTCGCGCTCGAAGGTGTTTTCTACTCGCTCGCTGTTTTTCTTTTTGACAGTAAGGGTGCGGAGCCAGTCACCCATTTCCGCACTAAAGAAAGGGGATAAAAAGACGAAATTATGAGATAAAACATTGTCAAAAAACAAACGCCCCCCTTCGGTAACCGTAGTGGACCGTAGATGACAACCAGCTATAACCATCATTTACCATCATTACCGGCACATTAAGAGCAATGCGTCCAGCTCGCAGACCAGTCTGTCAGTCTGAATCTGAATATCTTGCCAACTTTACCGAACTATGGAGGAGCCTGCGCATATCTTACCTCATTATTTTGATTTTCCAAAAAGTCGATCCATATTGAAAGTTGGCAAGATATTCACAGATTTGGACTTTTTTCCGGTATTTTACAAATACGGACCGGTCTGAGACTAAGAGCAGCTTTTTCTTCATTTAAAAGAAAAATTAATGTGTTAAATTTTTTTACTACTTCCATATTGTGTTGAAATGCAAGCTGCATTGGTTCTTGCATTGTTGATAGAAAATCATATTTGTGACAAAGATTTCTTTTTCTGTTATAACAAATTAGAGAAGGTAATTCATCTGTTGATTTTCTTTAATTATCAAATAAAGTAGGAAGTGATTAGCAACCACTGAGTAGCAAACTCAGATTTGAGAAAATTTTGAAAATCGAGATGCATCGATAATCGTTTTATCAGTTTAGAATCGATAATCGTTTTATCGGTTTAGAATCGAATCGTTGACCTCTGAATCGGAATCGAATCGTGAGGTGCCAAGAGATTCCCACCCCTAGTGGCCTGGGGCCGGGCCGCGAGGTCCCAGTGTGATCCGCCGGCGGACGACCACGAGATGGCCTCCTCCTCTGGAGGCGGCATGGTAAGTGGAGGACGGTGAGAGCGGCGACCCGAACGCCCACCGAGGGCTCCGGGAGCGCAGCCCGAGTAAAAGAGGTATCCGGCTGGAACGATTCCTGGGAAAAAACTCTGCTGAGACGTTTCCTGGTTGCGTCATACTGTCAGGAGTGTTCTCGGGGAAGGTAGGACTCAGACGCAGTTTTGCAGAGGAACAAAAAAGGACTTTATTACCGTATTTTCCGCACTATAGGGCGCACTTAAAAGCCTTTAATTTTCTCAAAAAACGACAGTACGCCTTATAATCCGGAGCGCCTTATATATGGATCAATTGGTTAATTAGTTGATCCATACTGGTTGTACACGGCGCTCAAGGCGCTCTGCCAAACATGCCAAAGCTTGGTCTACGACGGCGAGATGCTGAGCGGGCGCTCAAGGGCGTGAGATATGGAGCTTGTTTCAGGGTGCGTTGGAGAAACAAAGCTTTCGTTCTCGCCGAGCACTTCATGAGATTAAACAGCGAGAGACGGTGCCCTTTTCTCTACAGTAGCTGAACCATCTTAACGGGGAAAATACGTTATTCTAAAGGCTGGCGCATGCTTCTGCGTCTGCATCATTGCGTCAACGCACTCGTTTCAATTTATGGTTCTAAAAGTCTTGCGTGTGTTACAGAGCAAATCACCGCCAGAACAAGAACACAACAGGTGGAGTAGCGTGTTTTTGTCGAAGACGACCTAGAGAGTCACGTCTTTGTGTGTGGAAGTTGTTGGTTTGTTTATTTATCATAGACTTTATTGCACTGTCCATCGACACTGCTGCTTTTCATCACGGACACATTTGTCCCGTATTTTCCTCCACAACTTTGTGCACCTCTCGACCGGCAAACCAACGTTTGCGGAGATCTTCCTCCATGAATCAGAGGCCATCCGCGCGTCCTTATAGTCCGCCAATGACGGCTTGTATAAGTGGTCATATTTACGCATTTCTTCCGACAAAAGTTCTTCACTCTGATCCGTTCTCTCGTAAACATTCTTCGTTTTAATAATGGCGGTATTGTGCTATGAACCTCGCAGCATCGATCGGACCCTGAAAGCACCGTCTCCACCTACCCCCATACCCCCATCCACCCGCCCCGACGTCAAACGTTTGACTGCAGTATCTCATGCCCTTTATAATCCGGTGCGCCCTGTATATGAAAAATGTTCTGAAATAGGTCATTCATTGAAGGTGCGCCTTATAATCCGGTGCGCCGTATAGTCAGAACTCAGATTTCCAAAAGGGCAAAAACGTAGTCACGGACAGGAGACAGGAAGTGGCCCGAGGACGGGAGCTGCCGAACATTAAATGACACGACAAGAGACGCACGTAGCTTAAATACACTAGAGAGGTGCAGGTGATTGGAAACAGCTGGAAACAATCATGACATGACAGACAATCACGGGGGACTGACAGGACAAGGCAGGAAGTGACGTGACCCAGGGAGAACAGAGGAAAGAAACTACAAAATAAAACCAGACATGAACCCAAACTGTGACATACAACACAAAAGGGACAAATATTACAGAAGTCAAATAAAAATGCTCGGAAAGTATTACTGATGAAATGCCATATCTTTGAGAAAAGCTCAGCTGCCCTGTGTTAATCCTTTTTTTTTAAAGGTTTAACTCCAAATGAAATGCGAGAAAGGGAAATACGGCAACTTTTCTTAGCAGCACCCGATGTAACAAACAAACTTATTTAACCCAAAAAGCATGTGGCTTCATGTGAAAACTTTACAACTTCACTTTATGTAGAAAAGAGTGTTGCATATAGCAGCTTCTTCGTAGACATCACTTATGCCCTTAAGAATATTCTGCTTTCATTCCATCTTTCCACACTTAGGTCAGGCGGCGCAGCCACTCGCTGTGAAAACATCATCTTGCTCGGAAATACTCAAGTTTCTAGATTGAAGGAAAGTGCCGCTTTGTGGTTTGCATTTGAGCTTTCTTTTTTCCTACTCAATTATCCTTCGACATGGTGGTACTAAACACACTTCCCATGTGGGTAACGTGTGTCTCTGCTCCTGCGCCATGACTAAACACACTTCCCATGTGGGTAACGTGTGGCTCTGCTCCTGCGCCATGAAACAGGGAGGAGTGCAGAAAAGCATTTGGATTGGATTTGCTGTGAAATCAACATCTGTTGACAGAAAATTTGTTTTGGATGTTACTTTTTCTATAATTCTTAAGTTAAGTAGAAATGCAGACACAAGAACATCATTTGAGGCTGGAGAACAGCCAAAGGACCCTCTTCATCGTACCAGTAAATGATGACGAGGGAGAAAACCTCTTTTGGGGGATCTGTTTTAGCCGGCGTTGTAACATCCCGACGTGCACATCCCTCTTTAGAGCAACATTTCCTCCGCTTCCCTCTGTGTTTCCTTTTCTTCACTTATCACCTACACCCACGCAGCCCATTCAAATAACACATCTGCTCCCAACGCACAAGCACGCGCGTGCACGCGCGCACACACACACACACACACACACACACACACACACACACACACTCTGTCGAGAAGTGAAGGTCTGGGCCAGAGAGGGATGGAGAAAGACACGGACAGAGGGAGGGAAACGAGGACATGAGGGGAGGGAGAGCGATGTGTGAGAGGCTGTGAGACAGAGTGAGACAGAGTGAGACATGTAGGACAGAGGGAGAGAGCAGAGATGAAAGGGCCGAGAAGAAAAAGCCGGCGATAGGAAGAAATCGGTTATCTACAAGATTGATAACCGAATTCCTTCATTGCAGAAAAGTTTTTCACTTTTCTTTTGGCTTCGGGAGTATTTTGTCTTTTGTACTCTGCGGGGGGGACGAGGGGAGGACTCCACACATTGCGCCCGTCGTAATAATTCATGATTGATGCAGGGAAGGGGATCTCCGCCACGGTAACGATGGCAGCGGAGATGATGCAAAGTTATTGGTGAATGGGGCGCACAAGTAAAACTTTGCACTGCTCACTCGTCTTCAATGTCCTCTTTGTCCCTTTTGCTGTCCTCGCCAATTTGTCTCTCACTTTCTCATGATTAATTACTCGACTGGGCTTTTGCCTGATTTTTGGAATCCTCCGTTCGACCCCGCTCGCTGTGTTAAATCAAGTGTTGGCGAGGGAAAAAATGAGCCGGGATTAGCTGATCTCAAATCTGTTATGACACCCCTTAATAAACGGCCTGCATGTGAAGGTCACTCGCAAGACCAAGATGAATTGAGCTGTAGTCCTCTCGGGAGTCAGACAGGTTTAATTCAGTTATTGTTTTCCAGTGTTATTCATATGGCTTGGGGCTTCTCTTGCCCCCGTGGTGCCTTATACCTGTGTACTTGTTGAAACAAAGTCGTATTGGGGAATAATTTCATAAACAAAAAATCTGGCTGCCGTTTTTATTGACCTTATAGTTTGACCCATTAAGAACAATGCAGTTCAACAGCAGCATCGTCTGCTTCCAGTTCTGACTCTCCAGCAATAGTGAAGTTTCACTAATTAAACATTCATCAGTATTGAATCATGTCATAGGTAGCAATTACCATGTGTCATAACATTGGTGCTCACGTACCATGCTGTGAATGGATCGGGTCCAGTTCACATCCAGGACATGGTCAAACCCGACATCCCGACCCGCACTCTCCGCTCTGCATCTGCCAATCTGCTTGTTCCTCCCTCACTGAGAGCAAAACACTCGACTAGATCACGACTCTTTGCTGTCCTTACTCCTAATTGGTGGGACAAGCATCAGGACCGCAGAGAGCCTTTACATCATCAAACTAAAGACACACCTTTTCAGACTCTACCTCGACTAAAAACACTAACAACTTGTAGCACTTAAACTCTTCTCACAATGGCTCTTATCTATAGGAAGTTGTAAATCGGCTTATTTGATGAAATTGCACTTTCTTCTCGCTTGTTCTTTTCAGTATGTATCCTTATGGTTGAAATGTACTTATTGTAAGTCGCTTTGGATAAAAGTGTCAGCTAAATTACATGTAATGTAATGTGTTGATTCTATCACTGACCTGGTAGGTTGTTGGAAAATACAAACAAAAAAACTTCGAACCCAATAAGAAATGATGTCCCTATTAAGTATGTTTCTGTAATGTGTAATAGACGTAGGCATCATGGGAACTTGACCAGATCCTACACAAGCTTTGCTGCTGCTCCTTGATTTCTTTGCCTGTCGAGGAAAAACAAATGAAATGTAGATGTACGCGATTTCCAAGAGTGAATTTACTGCTGGTTTTTAACCACAGATTCACCAGCAGTGATAAACCTCTTGGCTATTATCCGCTGTCTTCAGATTAAACACACGGCCCGTCTCTGTGTGTACTCGAGGGATGTCTCCGGTACGGGGATCCAACCTTTGACCCCGAACGCCTTACGAGTAAACTGACCTCAGTACCTGCAGATGTTTCTTACAGCCATGAAGCCAAACGCTTCCTCGGACTGCAAGATGCTGTTTCATAGCCTCTTCATTAAAGAACACGCTTAAGTGTTCCGTATGAATGCCCATTGTTTATAAGCTGGATACATTCGGTTAAAATGTATAATTGTGTGTGTGTGTGTGTGTGTGTGTGTGTGTGTGTGTGTGTGTGTGTGTGTGTTTCAGACAGGGAAACTCCCCGTGGAGGATCTATTCTCAGATCTGTGTGATGGAAGACGCCTGCTGGAGCTGTTGGAGGGGCTGGCGGGACGTGAGCTGGTAGGAACACACACACACACACACAGACATAAGAACATGCAAAGTGCTGTTTATGAATCTTTCTGTTTGCATTTGTTGGCGAGATGCATGCTGAGTCGAGCCGATTAAAATAATGATTTACTTTGTTATTGGCGACATAAGTGGAAAGCTAAATGTCACTGTGGCATGTGGAGTCCGTTAGTGGGGCACTGTGGTCGACGGCATGGCCCGATGCCAGTCTCATGGATTTAAAGGCCCGCTGTCAAGTTGTCGTGTTTTTGAGGGCTTTCTGGCAGACATTCAGAGTACTCTGTGACCTCCTTTCTGTGAGTTCGGATTTCTGCGGACTTTGCCCGAGGGAATTGCCCGCAATTCATCGGTAGGGGATACACAGGGGTACCAGTGGAGGCCTCAAAAAAAGGATCAATTAGGGAAGAAAAAGATTTATTCATTCAAACCCCTCATTTTATCATTGAAGCTGTTTTGACAAAAAAAAACTAGTAGGTGGATTATTTGAATTTACCTGTCATCTCATGAGAGATGAGTGTGGAACAAATTGAAAACAGGAAGTAAAAAGTTCAGATAAATACCCACAATTGTAAAGTTATTTTGGCCTTTCTTGCCGTGTGGGGGCTCTCTGGCAAACATTTTGAGCCCTTTATGAACCCCTTCTATAAGACTGCTGTAGATGCTGACTTACACACAATTTATTCATTCATTCATTCAGCCGTCATGTAAAGTCCAGTTATTTAGCTTGTTAAAATGAGACAGCCAGTGAAAGCATGGAGACGTAAAGACAATATAGACGACGGCACATGTGTTGGAGGCCTGTTGTATTAAAATTAGGCAGAATCATTAAGACTTAAAGGTGAAACAAAACACATGAAATCAGACAATATCTACTCATTCATTCATCATTTTAGTCATTGAAGCAGTTTTGTCAGAAAAGGTGAATTATTTGACAAGTGACTCTGACCTTGTGCTTGTGGGGACACAGCCTGGAAGAGGTTCAAATCAGGCATAAACGGTACAAAATAAAAACCCACAATTGGACATGATAATTTTTGACGTTGTAACGGTAATGTTTGTGTTTACACCTTTTTAAGAATTTAAAGCCTCTCCCGCTAAACCACTTACCAGGTGACATCCGGGTTCAGCTATTAAGACTTATCACCCCGCTCCTTTGTTTGATACGATCACACATTAACACACACTTTGTTATGTGTCTGTTCAGATGCCCCTGGGCAATATCTTTTTTTGCCTCAATGACTTCCTCTGTGTGTGTGTGTGTGTGTGTGTGTGTAGGTGAGGTTGGAGAGGGGATTCACACGCGTTCACTCGCTCAACAATGTCAACCGCGCTCTGCAGATCCTGCAGAAGAACAACGTGAGTAGAAGTGCGGGGGCACGGAGACATTTCTCTCGAAGAGTTGAATATGATGACGCTTTGACTGCATTAATGTTTCCAAATACCTTCCTGTTCACTCTTACATTTTCTGTCTAAAAAGAGCATCCCTTCCCTCTTTTCCCTGGCTTTCTCTTCACCATATTTATCTTGATATATATTATTTTACGTCAAGATAGATACACAACACATTTCATAATATGCACTTACAGTGATACAAGGTAATTATTTTTTATATGTTGTCATAGGTAAGGTGAAATAATAGTACATCATTTTACATAATGGCCGCATATACAGGGGGTGAAATGATTATTTGAGCACTTGGTCATTTTGTAAGTTTGCCCACTTACAAAGAAGAGAACGATTTGCCATGGTGGTTTTTTTCTAACTGGTAGGTAGGGGATCAAATACTTATTTCCCACATTCAAATGCAAATCAATGTATAACTTTTATATAATAGGAGTTTCTGCATTTCTTTATTCTGTCTCACAGTCAGAATAAACCTATCATTACAATTATAGACCGATTATTTCTGTTGTGCAAACAACGGTCAGTGTGAAACTTTCCAGTCTGGATGGAGAGGAGTGTGCCACCTGTGGGTGCTTTGGGAGGGGGGGGGGTTGAGAAAGCGAGTACGATTGACCCCATGTCAGAAGTTAGGGCTGAGGCCGCAAATACACCTTGGAATTTTTGACATGTGAACTGATGCATCTCACCCAGCCCTGACCCCTGAGGTAGTAACATCTTGTAAGATGATACGCCTAATGGCTTTGGAAATAGTGCTAGTTAGCTAGGTGTGCTAACGTTTGAATTTTGCGTTAGAGACGGCCTTTCAGCATAAACACGCCATTAATTCCATACTCATCTGTGCAGAGCTGTGGGTAGACGATTGCTTTAGCAAAGGATAGAAAATTGCTCATGACTCATGTTAAACATGCAATGTCACGTTGTGGATGTTGCCTTTTATTTCAAAAGGGTCACCAGCCGAAGATGACGGAAACCAATGAGTGACAGGAAGTGCGCTTTGTGGACTAAAGCCTCCCTTTCATCCCTCCTCTAGGTGGAATTGGTGAACATCGGAGCGACAGACATTGTTGATGGAAATCACAAACTGATCCTCGGGCTCATCTGGAGCATCATTCTCCACTGGCAGGTGTGTGTGTGTTTGTGCATTTGTATGTGCATGCATTTCAGAGAGCTGTTTGTGTTGTTTCATTTGCCGTGACCTTGAGGAGTATTTACTCAGCCGGCTGCACTGAAACAAACAGAAAATCGAAGCTGTTTAATGTCCCTGTATGTATAAATTATATGTACATTCATTTCCCTTCATAATTGCACCTTATTCCATAGTGGCCATTCAAAGGGCCACACAAAGTTTCATCGTGAAGATAATAATGCTAAAACAGCTGGAATTACTGCTTTCATGTTGGCGAGTCTTTTTATTAGGAAGCATCGCCTCTCAAAATCCCTTCGTCCCAATCAGATAGACCTGTACTGCCATGTGGTCAGGCAAAATCTGATCGCAGTCCGATCACCACAAGCACGTTTCAATACAGTGAGGACGGTTAAATCATTTTAGTCCCTATGGAGACAAAACTGTCTTGGGTTCACTTTGAGATACCAATGTATACAGCATATACTTGGATATGGGTACCTGTGGGTATCATCATGTGACCCCAAGTAAGCTCAGATAGTGATATACCCAAAATAAATCATTATATCACAATATATTAACAGATTTTTAATAACAATATTAAAAATGTGATAATTTATTTAATTATTATTTTCCTCTGTATTACTCACTTTACCGCACCATTGTGACGAAACTAGAGCTGAGCCGGAAGGCAAAGCTCTCGATCTACCGGTCGATCTTCGCTCCTACCCTCACCTGTGGTCATGAAGAATGGGTCAAGACCAAAGAACCCGGTCATGAATATAAGGGGCTGAAATGGGTTTCCTCAGGAGAGTGGCTAAGCCATTCGTGAGGAGCTCGGAGTAGAGCCGCTGCTCCTTTCCGTTGAACGGAGCCAGTTGAGGTGGTTTGATCTGGTGAGGATGCTCCCTGGGCGGCTTAGGGAGGCGTTCCATGCAGGACGGTGGAGAGATTATATCTCTGCACTGGCCTGGGAACGCCTTGGGATCCCCCAGTCAGAGCTGGTAGATGTGGCCCGGGAAAGGGAAGTTTGGGGTCCCCTTCTGGAGCTGTTGCCCCCTTGACCCGACCCTGGATGAGCGGATGAAGATGGATGGGTGGAATCATGGAAATTATGCTCCAACACAATGCGACACAAACAACAGCAGAACCATTATGCTTATTAATCAAGAGAAAGAAATGTATTTTTAAGAAATCACACCTTACAGTTAACTTTTACCTTCTATTTTACAGTATGGTTCCTAAAGTAGGTTTAAAAATGCGGTGACGAGGACAGCGTTCTGAAAACGACTTAGAAAAAGAAACCAAATGAATCTTTTAAACTACTAGGGGTGAAGTTGTAGATTGCATCCAAATGAACCAGTGTTAATTTTGGCAGCTATTTTTGAGTTAGTCTTAAGCCTAGTTCATGCTTCTGCGTTTTCAGAGCGACGCAGACGCAAGACCCCCTTGCGTGTCCCTTGCGTGTCTTTTCACACCTCCTTGCGTCCTTGCATGTATCGAGACATTTTTCTAGGCTTGCGTCGCTTTCGACGCAAGCAACGCAAGCCTCCCGCAGCGCACCAGGCTGCGATTGGTCTGCTAACTACGTCCTTTACGGAGTCTCACATTTCCGCTTTCATAGCCCGATACCGCCATTATTAAAACGAAGAATGTTTACGAGAGAACGGATCAGATTTAAGAACTTTTGTCGGATGAAATTCATAAATATGACCGCTTCTACAAGCCGTCATTGGCGGGTTGTAGAAGCGGGTTGGATTCACGGAGGGAGATCGCCGCAAACGCCGGTTTGCCGGTCGAGAGGAACAAAGTTGTGGAGGAAAATACGGGACAAATGTGTCCGCGATGAAAAGCAGCAGTGGCGATGCACGGGGCAATAAAGTCTATGATAAATAAATGAACAAATAAATAAATAGACGTGACTCTCTAGGTCGTCTTCAACAAAAACACGTTACTCCACCTGTTGTTCTGGCGGTGATTTGCTCTGCAACACACACAAGACTTTAGAACCATGAATAGAAACAAGTGCATTGACGCAGACGCAGAAGCATGCGCCAGCCTTTAGTCTTAGTCTTTAGACAAAAATGCATATTAGTTTTTAGTGGTGGGGAAAAAAATCGATTCTTCGATTTCTCTCGATTTTCTCTAGAACGATTCGGTCTCGATTCAGAAAAGTTAATAATCGGAATAAAAAAAATTAATAAAAAGTTAATCTCGCGCGAGATATTTGCTCGCTCGCGGAGCGTGAACTTCCTCGCTCGCGAGGTTAGTCTCTGCTCGCGCTCGAAGGTGTTTTCTATGCGCTTGCTGTTTTTCTTTCTGACAGTGAGGGGGCGGAGCCAGTCACCAAGGTATCTACACCTGACTGGTTACAAACCGCGTCTTTGGATTGGCTGGAGTGATGCATTCACACAACTGTAGAAGCCCATTTCCGCACTAAAGAAAGGGGATAAAAAGACGAAATTATGAGATAAAACATTGTCAAAAAACAAACGCCGCCCTTCGGTAACCGTAGTGGACCGTAGATGACAACCAGCTATAACCATCATTTACCATCATTACCGGCACACTAAGAGCAATGCGTCCAGCTCGCAGACCGGTCTGTCGACGAAAACTAGACTAAAATGTAATTAGTTTTAGTCACATTTAATATCCAAATGAAACTCCTTTTCTTCCCTTCTCAGGCCCAGGGACCCCTGTGTTGTGTCTACAGCTGCATAATAGTCTAGCTTCCAGTACTTGGTTGTCCATTAGATGTCCCTCCTAGGACAGGTCTATAGCCGGTGTCGGCAAACTTTTTGACTCGTGGGCCATAAAGTGTTTGTGTGAGCTAATATAAATGACAATGAAAAAACATTACATGAAAGGATTTGGATATGAAAGGATTTGGATTTTAACAAATAGCAAAGCATTTATTTGCAAGCCAATTTAACAAATTGGCAAAGGTGTAACAACTTCATGAGGACCAGGGATCTAAACAGAACAGTTTGTTGTCTTTGTCTGTTTAATCGCAATGCTTTTGACGTGGCCACCGGAAGCTTCATGCTCCTTCATTGTTTCCACTGTGAAATTGCTTGTCCCAATAAAAGAGACCATAACGTCCCACAATCGTTGCAATACATTATTTTCTTGGCTGCATCATAAACCAGCCATTCTAAACTGGACCCCCACTTTTCATTCAACAGTCTTTTCTTTCTCTTTGTCTCTTTGTTTATTTTTTGGTTTCATGACCAGTTCTTCTCTCTTGTGTCCTGCGGGTTTTCCTCCACCTGCAATGATTTTATTACGTTAGACGTGTTTGGAGAAGCGTGTAACGGACCGTCTCATCCAGCCGAGGAAACGCTGCCTGCCGTCGCCAGAGAACAGAGCAGAAAGGTCCGCGTGGATCTCTGCCGGCCGACAGTCTGCCGAAAAGCCCCGAGCTGTTAAACGGCTCATCTCCGCACACATCTTTCTCTGAAGCAGCGCGGCTTCAGCCTGCTAACAGTCAGCTAAACCGAGACAGTGTAGATAAAACTAAGGAAGCGCACATTCAAACTCGCCGAAGCGTAAAATAGTCGTCGCGGTCCGTCGGTGCACAAGAACCACCGCTGCACAGATGTGAGCGAGCGTTCTGGGTTCGTGGATGACGTCATTATGACGCGTTAATATCCGCCGTACTTTGCCTGTCTGTTGTCTGTTGGGTGCGGGCGAATTTAGGGGGGAAAAGTATTGTGACTTCGTCAATCACCAACAATTTTGTCTCTTCTAGATTAGATTTAGTCATAGTTTTTATTTTTTAAGATTGTTTTCGTCACGTCTTAGTCATGGAAAAAAGATCGTTAACGAACATTTTTCGTCATAGTTTTCGTCGACCAAATTAACACTGAAATGAACTTAGTGGCCTTCAGGCATTGTAACCCCCCTCCTTCCAAGAAAAAGAACGTTCAATAGAGTCAGTTGCTCGGTTCACATCCTGTAGAAACATGAAGAGGACCCCTTGGAGAAAAGAAAGCCTCTTCTTCGTTTCAGTGTTCTTCTTCACAAATGAAAACATAGTTCAACTTCTGTCAATAAAACACCACAAACGGTTCCTTTGAGCTGTGTTTAAAGAGGTAATTATTTATGACAGACTTGTTGTTTGAAACCAACTTCATGTAAAGTCATCTTAAATAGCTTCCATCACAATACATTCTAACGGTATTTCATTCCCCATTAAGTTGAATAGTGGCTAATGTCTCAATCCCACGAGTTTTGGCATCGACTTAATGACGCGATTAATGGCAAAACACGATGCCGTAATGAGGTGTGTGAGTGTGTGTGTGTGTATGCGTGCACACAATCCTGTCAAAGGCTTCTACGCCCTGGAGGTTATCGTTTCACTTGTGCGTGGGCACGTCCGCCAGGGCTTCTGTGTGTGTGTGTGTGTGTGTGTGTGTGTGTGTGTGTGCGTGTGTGTGTGTGTGCGTGTGTGTGTGTGTATCTGTGTCAGTGTGTGTGTGTATACAGCAGTCTTTGTCACAGTGGCCCTCCAATTAAAGTGGAAATGAATGCAGTGACCTATTCCCAAATGAGTGCCTTTTTTACCCAGCAGGCCACATTCTATGAGGAATCGCTAACAAAAGTGTGTATTTGTGTGTGTGTGTGTGTGTGTGTGTGTGAGTTTCCTGGGAGTTCACCCCAAGTCCAAATACACCTTGCTCTATTATTAGCTTGTGTGGTGTGTAATAGACTCTTTATTCCCCTTTCTTTCTTTATATGTCTCTGTGCAACTGTGTATGTGTGTGTGTGTGTGTGTGTGTGTGTGTGTGTGTGTGTGTGTGTGTGTGTGTGAAGCTGGCCAAGGTAGTTTTTTTTGGCTCATTTGGCAAGTGTTGTTTTTTTTGTTGTCATTCCAGCCTCCATTCATTCATTGGGGCTCTACTAGCACCACGCTGCCTAGCTGCATGCGTGTGTTTGTGTGTGTGTGTGTGTGTGTGCGTTTGTTTGGGACTATAGAAGGCTCAGGATATGAGGCAGAGGAGTTACTTGCAGGAAGAATAACAGGAGGTGTGTTAGTGAGTGTGTCAGCGTGTTTTAGTGAGCGCGTGCAGCCGATAGAAAGGTGAGAGTAAGATATGCATAAGCAATGCACAACCGGGCAGTGAAAAGTATAATCTCCCTCTCTCTCTCTCCCCCTCTCCCTCTCTCTCTCCCTCCCCTGAGCTCTGAAAGTGCTCCAAAACTGTCAGTCACGACTGCCAAAAGCAACCGGCCTGTGAGGATGCAACCATATCCGCCCTACCCTATCAGATATATGTGCATGCTAACACGGGTGTCCTCTTACTTTGTGCCACTGTGTGCGTGTGTGTGTGAATATGCAAAGTATCCACTGACAGGGCACATCAAAACTTTACTCGAAAGCACCCGAAATGGCTTTTTGAGGTGATGTCACATATGCAGGCGTCACATCAGCATAAGCTCTAATCCTTTTCCTCTATCCAGGTAGACTTCTTATGGAGCAATTTGGGGCATTTTGCAGCTTCATTTCGCCCTTCCAATTAACTAATGAACGACTCTCTTTGTCTTCTATATCAACAATTTTAACCTCAACTTTGAGCTCACACACTGAGCACATACTCATCACAGGAGTCGCTGTGATTCATCCACTAAGGACCATGAATGTTTTGACCAAATTTGAACCCATCAAATGTGTTGTAAGTATTTAACAGAAACATCATTTTGAAACGCTTTTTCCTCTCAGTACAATGCTCTTTTTCAAAATATATTGTGGCAGTCCCTCAGATAGCCGCTAGGATATTTCCGTCTAGCGATATTGGGACGACTTACTCCTCAGGGGATTAACCCTTTCCACCCCACCGAACAAAAAGTCAACCTCGCCCAATGCCCTAATCTCCTAATATTCCCTCTAAATTATCATTTAGTTAAAAGCTTTTCCTGTTGCGAGGTTTAATCAAAAGAAAGAGGGATTGTCTGGTAAAAGGTAATTGCATTGACAACAGCTGTACCTTGTGTGTGTTGGTCCGTAGGTAAAGGATGTGATGAAGGATGTGATGGCGGGCCTACAGCAGACCAACACTGAGAAGATCCTGCTGAGTTGGGTCCGTGAGAACACGCGCCAGTACCCTCAGGTCGGTCACCTTCTTCTTATGGCTCATTACCTGACCGTGGAAATGTGGAGCGAATGACTTTCTTCATTTAAAAAGCAATGGCTTCTTTGGAGATGTGCAATGTTTTTAGCGTATGTCTTCTTTTAGTTGTCCATCCTCTGCGTGGGTATCTAAAACCCCTCATGAACAGATTTCTTCCACAATGTTTGGCAGATAGGCTCAGGGCCAAAGAATAATCGATGGGTTTTTGGTGATGATCCAAACTTGGGATGACTGCCACGAGATGATTATCCTTTTATAGCCCTAAGTATGAGACCGAAACAGAGCGAGAGAGTTGAGCCAAAGTCCTACTAATATGTTTTCAGGGGTGAAAAATCCAATTAGCTTAAAATTCCAGGGATAGGCATTCTGTCCTTTGGAGTATTTGTTCACGTTTGTACAGTGCCATCTAGCTTTTTGTCTCTGCTCAAAATGTTCTCTTATGTATAAATCCTCACATCTAAACTGCTCAGAGGACACAAAACAAATCATATGCCACTGGTTTGGATGACATGTTGCGTTTACTTGTTGTTTCACCCCCGAATTTTACCAATTGCACAAATTGAAAATGCGTTTCATTGCCGAAATAACCTTTGTTAGCCATCAAGAACAACCTTTTACGGATTAACTGGAAATATTAAAATGTCTTATTTTTAACCAACCTAAGCTTAAATTGATCAAAGATGGCCGGCAGCGGCACAGAACGTTTCACACGCGTTACATTCAAAGACTTTTGTTAGCTATGGTATTCTGTCACATTCATTCAAAGCGCACACTCTCACTTTGAGAGGGAACAGACGTCTGTGACCGGACGTGTATCCATGAAAATGGAAGCCACAATTGGGGCGAGAGCGCTTCGACAGTGAGTGCCGTACTCGTCAAGGTTAGCTCGGTTAATATCCACCATCTCTGCCCTCAGGTCAATGTGGTTAACTTCTCCAGCAGTTGGAATGATGGATTGGCCTTCAATGCCCTCATCCACAGCCACAGGTACGGGGAGATATTGTGTGGTGTGTGTCTGTATTAGTGTTAGAGTGGAATCTCAAAAAGGTTTCGGAGGGAGATTCAATTGGCTGCCTTTATTCTGGTCCTTAGCTCTCCTGTTTTATCAAATAGATTTACCCAGAGGTGGGAAATAAGGCAATTCTCACTTAGAACTCAGAAAAGAGGGGAAAAAACCTGTCAGGTACTGACGGACTGCTCCGAAAGCCAACCAGAAGAAATATATGTTCTTTCTTTAAACCTAATCTGTGATTCTGCAGTTATTTACATAACCAAAGACGTTGGTATAGAAAAATAATTACTGCACTAGCTGCTCTGAATGAAGAAATACGTAAGTGAATTAATGAAGTCAATCAATGGATGAACACCTTCGTTGAGTTGAAACGGTGCCTTCATGGATAGCTGTGAGAGTTTGGGTCTCAGGCCATATCTGTTCATTAACTAATGAATGAAATCATGGTAAGTTTGCATATTCTCAGTGTCCTTACCGGAATACAAATCAGGAGATCAATCAACAGATTTCACAAAGCAAATGTTCCAATCCAATAACATAGAGGAATCCTTCTCTTTTTCTTTTTTAAGGGGGTGACTGTGTGCAGCTAGCGCTCACACACGGTCGCTGACACACAAGTTACTTGCAGCATATTTCATTCTTTAAAAAATGAATCCAAGTTATATAGTTACTTTTTTTCTTTGGAGAATGCTCTTTGTCGCCTTGATTAAAACGCATCCTAATCCGGGGAGCGCGATGGACTAAATGCTCGGGTGTGCCTTCGTTATTTGGATGCTTGAATGGTACGTGACCCCCCGTTTCTCTCCCCTTGGCCTCTGCAGACCTGAGCTATTCGACTGGAGCTCGGTGGAGAAGAAGACGTCTGCGATCGACAGACTGGAACACGCCTTCAATAAGGCCGAGCAGCACCTGGGGATAGTCAGGCTGCTGGACCCCGAGGGTAACTGGCACACACAGCCCAGTACTCTCACCGAGATAAAGCATTCGACTGAATGTCACCCCAACTAACACTTAGACACATCAATTATTCCAGAAAACACCTGGGGTGAGTTGCGGCTCGGACCATATTTAACGCCTCCCGATCAGGCTGTGATTTGGCGTAACCATGGGGATCACTTGAGGTCACCTTGGTGGAAGGATATGATCAGTGAAGCCTGACTGAAAAGTTGCCTAAAAATGTTCCCACCTGCAGGAAAAGTCCTTTTTTGAAATATGTTTTTGCAAATAATCCCCCGAGAGGCCTTACTGCACTTTATTCACGCAGAATTGGTTGACGTCCATCACTGCCCGGGTGGCCGCTGGCCTGAGACCAGTATACAGACCTTTAATCAAAACTGTCCGGCGGAGGTAGCGTGGGTGAAGCTAACCTGGTTCAATCAGGCAGCTCGCTGACATGAATGCTGGTGGTGCTGGTGTTCTTTTTGCTACATTTATCACAAGAAAAATTTCAGCAATATTGCTTAGAAACACAATAACTAGATATTAATAAAGTTGGATGGTGCAAGTTGTGTTTTATTTAAATGTGTTCTTATATTGTATATATGAAAGGATTAAAACAAGACCTTTACTATTTTGACAGATGTGGTAGATAAGACAGAAAAGAACGTATTAATAAAAAGGTGGATCCTTAGTATTTAGTATTTGATACATTACATGTCATTTAGCTGACGCTTTTATCCAAATCAACTAAGTGCATTTCACCCATAAGGTTACAAACCCAGAAGAACAAGAGAGTGCAATTTCACTAAATAAGCCAATTTACAACTTGCTATAGAAAAGAGTGAAGGCTCTCTCCGGTCCCGGTGTCAACAGAGAGCTTGTTTCACCATTTAGGAGCAAGGACAGCAAAGAGTCGTGATCTACTTGATTGTTTTGCTCTCCGTGAGGGAGGAACAAGCAGTTTTGCAGATGCAGAGCGGAGAATGTGTGTCAGGATGTAAGCAGGACCTGATCCATTCACAGCATGGTACGTGAGCACCAATGTTTTGAACTGGATGCGGGCAGCCACCGGTAGCCAGTGAAGAGAGCGGAGGGGTGGAGTAGTGTGGGAGAAATTAGGAAGGTCAAAGACCAGTCGAGCTGCTGCATTCTGGATGAGCTGCAGAGGTCGAATGGCAGTAGCAGGGAGACCTGCAAGTAGAGAGTTGCAGTAGTCCAGGCGGGAGATGAGCCTGAATCAGTACTTGCGCCGCCTAAAAAGATTTTAATGAGATAAGTTCTATAACAAGTAAATCCATCTGGTAACTATAAGGAAACACCTTGTGTAAAACTTGGCTCTAGTAGTCTGTTCGGGTTCCTCTGGGAAGATCCAGCTGCTTCCCCTCTAATGGGTGCGCCATGGACACATAGTTCCATCACCTATTGAAACAAATAGGGCTCCATGCAACGGCAGTTTCAGCGGGAGGGGTGTTCCTCTTTGATCCCTCCGCCTCTGAGCCGGCGTGGCGGGGGAACGATGTAATCCCTCGAAGCGCTCGCTTAATCCCCGGAATGACACAGCAGACAGGATCTCCAGCGATCCCACAGCAAACAAGCAGTTCTGAGCAGGAGTGGGGTGTGGGAGGGGGGGGGCGCGCTGTGCATTAATGCTCAAAACACTTTTTAATGAATATTCTGGTGTGGACATAAATTGCACCAGGTTCCTTAGTGGGGATTTGTTATATTCCTTTTCTTCAGTTAAATCACTTGAGGGCATGTCTTTTTATGAAAAGCGGATTATCACCAAAGCTGTGAATAAATAGCATAAAAGCATATTGCACTGATTCCTATTTTTGTTAGGTGTAAGATGTATAACGAGACAAAACCACTTAACCACATCATGGTCACGCTAAGGAAAAGTTTAAAGACGAACAAACTAATATTAATAATATTTATCTTTAGGCTTGCAGGTTGGTACCAAGGAGTTCTAAGTCAAAGGTTCACTTCCACTGCAACAGGAAATAAACTGAAATGTTCCGTACATTGTGTAGTTGTGACATCATAACCGTGCAGATATCCTGGCGAGATCCACGTTATTTACAGAGCCGTTAGTCTTCCTCAGACAAACAATGACGGGGTGAATCAGTATTCTGCTGCCAGAATTATGACTGTCTGATGGGACACGCGGACATCTCTTGGTTCCTTTTGCACTCGGCCGTCTCCCCACGCGGTCGCCCTCCTTTCTCCCGCTCATTTATCTCCACAGCGGTGAGCCGGCCACGCTGCGCGCGTCACTCTGTCAACACATCCGCCACCAAAGGCAGCTCATTAGCTTGCGTCTCTTTCTCTACATGTCCCTCCTCTTCTCTCCCACCTTTCTGCTCCCGGGCCTCCTCGGCCTCGCCTTCTTGTGCGCCGTGATGCGTCTCTACCAGCTTCGCCGCTGGGTATTACTGTAAGCACAAATGTGCATTCCCAATTCATAAATATACATTCAAAATACATGGCAAATGCAATAATAAAGTGCCAAATTGAAGGTTAGTAGTCCAGTCTGTCCTTCTGGGTTCCATCCATGGTAACCTCAGTGAGAATAAGTTTCACCGCAACTAGCAACCTAGTAAGGTTAGATTCGTCAAAAGTTTGTCTAATCTGCACTCATGTTCCTTTGATTCAGAGATGTATGTATTTTTTGTAATTATATATAAATGATTTATTTTGAAAATTCTATCCTGTACAATTTATATGAAATTATTTTGGGATATTCGGAAGGATCATAATTTTCTTCCAAATTGCACAACTCAAAGTCTTTTTTCAAAATCATGGAGAAACAAATTCTATTTTGTATTGACTTTTGTGAATACAATTCATAAGGTATAAGGTATAAAGGTATTTAAGTTGTAGGATGTTTTTTTTTTTGTATTCTTTACTGTTCGATTGCAACTTCAGTTCGTTACCTCAACTTTGACTTAATTTGTCTTTTACTTCCTGCTCTTCAGATGTGGCGGTGCCTCACCCTGACAAGAAGAGCGTCATCATGTACGTGACGTCACTTTTCCAGGTACTGCCCCAAAGCGTTTCCATGGAAGCCATCAAAGAGGTCGAGACGTTGCCACGGGTGTCCGCTTCCAGCGTTGCTCGGGTGACGACCGAGGAGCACTACCAGATTCAGACCCAGCAGCGCTTCTCCCAGCAGGTTAGACACACACGCTGTTCCCGTTGAAAACAGCGCGACCAATTAGAAGATTACCTTCTGTTTTTTGACAGTTTTTCTAAAACTATCTGTTTTTGTTGCCTAACTGTATGTAGTTATTTTAGGTTTTTGGTGGACTAAATCTGCCTTTGGTGGTGGGCCTGTGTCTATAACCTCATTTCATAAACTTCTGTTGTATGAAATGTTGTTAGAAAACATTTCAAACCCCACGTCACCTTAAATCCCATAATGCCTTGTGAAGTGTTTTTTTTTCTTTGTGGTCTATTGGAAATTAATAGTTGCAGACTTCAAGTCAGGGCTAATGTCTTAATAATGTCTTAAGAGCTCGTTTCAGATGTCATACCAATATAATAGCGATGAGAGTGCCAAAGTGACTTTTATTTAAAAAAGGAAAGACAAAAACTTCACAGCAACAATCATACCAACAAAACAAGAACAGTTAAGGAAGGAAGGTTACCAAAAATAATGATGCCTAGCTAGTGTCATCGAGGCATCTTGTTGCCATTGTCGTTTCCCCACCCAGTCATCATGGGAACTAATTGAATAGTGAGAGCCCCCTCTTCGCTCTGGTGATCTCTGTTAACCTGTTACTGTATGGTAGTAAGAAGCCATGATCGATCACCATGAGCCTTTCATCTGATGGTTTTCGTCTTCTGCTCAGCCATGGAGACTCGCTTGGTGTCACAAACTTGCTTTCACAAAAAGCCTCACAAATACCTTATAATACTATTATATTACATATCACACAACTAAAGGACGACAGTTTTTACATGCGTTATCGCACCACGTTGCAAAATAAGTCAATATTCCCTCCGCTGTCCCGCCAACGTGCAACTTCCTCAAATGTTTGTGTGCGCCCTATCTGGAGGGAAACGAGTGGGATGAAAGAAGCATGAAGGCTGATTTATTCCTAACTGAACACTATTGTTGCCAAATTAAGTCTTAATTCTCTCTCACAGGAGACGTTTAGTTTGAACTTGTAACAAGCCGAATGTTTTGCAGGCTTCAGAAGGAAAATTCACAGAAAATAATAACTTTCTGTGAAAACGGAAAGACGGCATTCATGTGATGTTCATTAAATGAACATTATTTAATATGAAGCATTTATGATGACGTGTTGGTAGGCTATAGCCCAAAGGTGGGCAAACCACGGCCCGTTGGGCGTTTTGATCCAGCCCGCTGAGTATTATGAATTATAAATTATATTATAGTACGGGTAGATGAAATCCTGCGTTCTGATTGGTTGAGTGTTGCTGTTCACATTATCCCAGCATTCCATATCACTGCGCACTCAAAGTAACAAGTTAGTTTTTGCGCGACCGTTAGTTGACATTTCAGTTTTTAGCTCGGTGGCGATCGCCGAAATGAGGCCAGGAAATCCCACAAATTAGCGTTTTCAGGCAATGCGAGATTTTGAAACCGGACAATTAAGGTGGACGTCATGAGCGATGTGAATGAATGAGATGCTGCGGGACTCAGTCAGTCTGAAATTTGTGAGATTTTGTTGGAACTGAAATTGACCGCCTGTAAAAGGAAAAAGTCCCAAATTAGATCCACCTGCGCTGACCTTTTTAGACCTTCTTAAGTTAAGACTGGTAATATTATTCCCCTCCTCTTAACTCCGTTTTCATCAGCTCTCAGTTCAGAATAGAGAAAAACTGCCGGACTTTTCCTACTGGGAATCATCATTGAGACGAAAGTTGGGTAGGTGAAATTCACAAGGATGTGCAGCGAGGGATGGAGATGGGGAAAGTGAGGTGCGGGGGCAGGGGAGGGGACTGAAATGACATGCAGTAGACAAATTTGGAGTGCCAGGAAACAAGTCAGGTGGCAATAAAAACGAGAGATGTGGAGCAAAGACGGGAGGGAAGGAAAAAAAGAGTTACTGACAGCAGCTATTATCTGCCTCTTCCCTCATCCGTCATCAGAGCGCCGCTGTCACCACCTCCTTACATCAACGCCGCACTGCTACCACCACCTGGTACCCGGGGAGGAGGAGAGCTTCCCGTGGCACAATGTTGCTTAAAACTAAACAAAGTGGGCTTTATTGGAAACGGGCTCTCTGCTTGAACAGGTTTAAATCAAGGGGCGGGTTGTTCAAAGAGTGAAAGGAGGGAAGGCGGCGAGGGTCGAAACAGGAGCAGGGATGCAAAACATGCATACAAAGGTGAATAGCATCAGTGTGACTCGGAGGAGCGGATTCATTTAGGCTGACAGAAGTCATTGTGACAGCCAGGTGTCAGAAAGATACAATCAATCAATCAATCAATATGATTATCTGAGACCAAACCGTTTAATAGAACAGCTTTACACGACAGCGTCTGCCTTTCATTCTCAGATTTCATTGCGCTAGTGGCTTTTGTGTGGTTATTTTGAACGACTCTTTTTGTTTACTTGTGGTTGAATCCAAGTGGCCGTGGGGCAGACACAGTCTCTCTGCAGGAAATAAAGTCAGAGTCCTGTAAAGGTGCCCGGAAAATGACTGATTATCTTTGAAGCCCACAGCAATAGCTGGACTTCCCTTCGTATGTCACGCGTATAAACATTGTGCTACTTGTCTGATATAGCAGGGGAAGAAAAAACATTGTTTTAATGAAATGCCAACTTTTAGAATGACTTGTGTGCCAATACCATTGTCTTTGTTCCACCTGCTAATTAAGGGTGCTAAATGTTAAAGTGCCTCTCCCTCCATGTGTGTTGTGATCTCAGCGTCTGCGTGCTTTTGTTTCCCCATTTTTTATGGCGCAATGACAGGCAAGCGGAGGCTCTGAATTTCAAATTGAATAGAATGGTTCAACTTGTCTCTGCCTTTTTTCGTGGAAACTCGGATAAGTCTCATGACTGGTAAATACAGATTTGCATAAAAGAGGGGAAGCTGCCGAAAGTTAACCGACACCCAAACATTTATTTGAAACTACAACCGCTGTTAGATACTTAATACCCAGATCATATATTTTCTCTCACCTTGTAATAAGGTTGTTTCTGCCAGTAACAAAAAAGACGACTTTTTATATTTGCTGACCAATAACTGATCAGTTTGCACCAGTTTGCTAGCCAGAGCTGCTAGTTTGGGAGCATCGTGTGTGAGGCATCTTGATGCCAGAGTCTTGGCAGAACGCTTTTGGAGCAAATGGCTGCTCAAAAACACGAGCTTTGACTGTGCACAACTGTCTGTTGTCCATCTTCGGCATGACATCTGTCCTCTCTCTGTCCCCCCCTCTGCCCTCCCATCATGTCTGCATTCATCGAATCCACCCAAATAGTATTACAGTTAGAAAAGTTAATTTCCTAATCAGATTACAGGTGACCTTACGTTTACAAAACCACCATCGGCGGTTATTATTATTATTATCAACTATTTGTGAGTTTTTTCCATTCCACGCTACTTTTTGCAATTACAATTTGCGTATTATTTATTAAGTATTATGTATGGTTAAATAATTAATCATAATGCAATATTTGGAAAGAGGATTCGATCTGCTGTTTGACTACATCAGCCATTACACAGTATATTTGAGTAATACTTGGTGTTTTTTGGATTTTAAACTCAACTTTTCCTTCATATAAGCTATAATGTGGTGTTTTTCTTCCTTAGACTAAATAGCCTCTTTTAAGTAATTGTTAGTTTTTGACTTAACAGCTTTAGTCTAAAAACAGTCCATTACAGCTCTGCTGACCTGTAAGTAAATAACTTATCCAATGTAGACAGAGACTTTCCATTTTTCTTGTAAATGTGTTTTTTGACACACTCGTGATGGAAACGCACAAAATCTGTATTTTATTTGTTATTCATGCTTTGAAAGTTCACCTCAAATTAGCTTGACATTTGGATGGAGACAGAGCTTATGTGTGATGATTCATGTTCCATTGTTTTTTTTCTCCCGTTTTCTGCTTCTCATCTTTCCTCATCATCACTCGCTCCCTGTTTCCACTCTGCCAATTCACTTCTTGCTTCATCCTCTTCTTCCTCTGCACATTTTGGCCTTTTTCCTTGTTTTCTTGTCTGCTCTGTTTTGCAACCCTCCGTCTGTTTTCTTTTTTTTGTTTCCCCATCTCCCTCTCCCGAACCTGTTCCATCTCTCCGCCTCTCTCTCTCTCAGATCACAGTGAGTGTGGCTCAGGGCCGAGTGCGGAGCCCCTCTCCTCAGCCTCGCTATAAAAGCTATGCCTACACCCAGGCTGCGTATGTCCAGTCGCCCGAGCAAAAGAGGAGGCGTGTTACTGATCAGGTCCGTGTCTCACAGCGCTAACCCTGCACGCCTAATGTCCACACGTCTGTTTGGGCTGTGCTCGTTGTTTTATGTCTGCACTTGGTTTTCCTGCGCCATCGCTGAGAGAAAGTTTGTTGTATCAAGTCTTATTTTTTTTTATACACACACACACACACACACACACACACACGGAAAGTATTCACAGCGCTTCACTTTTTCCACATTTTGTTTTTTGCTAATCTGTTAAAAATAAAGAACGAAAACATAACATGTACATAAGTATTTACAGCCTTTGCTCAATACTTTGTTGAAGCACCTTTGGCAGCAACTACAGCCTCAAGTCCTCTTGGGTATGATTCCACAAGCGTGGCATACCTATTTCTGGGCAGTTTCTCCCATTCTTCTTTGCAGAACCTCTCAAGTTCCATCAGGTTGGATGGGGAGCATCGGTGCACAGCCATTTTCAGATCTCTCCAGAGATGTTCAATCGGGTTCAAGTCAGGGCTCTGGCTGGGCCACTCAAGGACATTCACCGAGTTGTGCCGAAGCCACTCCTTTGTTATCTTGGCTGTGTGTTTCGGGTCGTTGTCCTGTTGGAAGATGAACCGTCGCCCCAGTCTGAGGTCCAGAGCGCTTTGGAGCATGTTTTCATCGAGGATGTCTCTGTACATTGCTGCATTCATCTTTCCCTCAATCCTGACTAGTCTCCCAGTTCCTCCCGCTGAAAAACATCCCCACAGCATGATGCTGCCACCACCATGCTTCACTGTAGGGATGGTATTGGCCAGGTGATGAGCAGTGCCTGGTTTCCTCCAGACATGACGCTTGGCATTCAGGCCAAAGAGTTCAATCTTTGTTTCATCAGACCAGAGAATTTTGTTTCTCATGGTCTGAGAGTCATGTGCTTTTTACTGAGGAGTGTCTTCCGTCTGGCCACTCTACCAAACAGGGCTGATTTGTGGAGTGCTGCAGAGATGGTTGTCCTTCTGGAAGGTTCTTCTCTCTTCGTAGAACAACGCTGGAGCTCTGTCAGAGTGACCATCGGGTTCCTGGTCACCTCCCTGAGGCCCTTCTCCCCCGATCGCTCAGTCTGGCTGGGCGGCCAATTCTAGGAAGAGTCCTGGTGGTTCCAAACTTCTTCCATTTCCGGATGATGGAGGCCACTGTGCTCATTGGGACTTTCAATGCTGCAGAAATCTTTCTGTACCCTTCGCCAGATCTGTGCCTCGATACGATTCTGTCTCGGAGGTCTACAGATAATTCTTTGGACTTCATGGCTTGGTTTATGCTCTGATGTTTGTGCACTGTCAACTGTGACACCTTGTGATACAGGTGTGTGCCTTTCTCAATCATGTCCAATCAACTGAATTTAGCACAGGTGGACGCCAATCAAGTTGTAGAAACATCTCAAGGATGATCAGTGGAAACAGGATGCACCTGAGCTACAGTTTGAGTGTCATGGCAAAGGCTGTGAATACTTATGTACATGTTATGTTTTTGCTCTTTATTTTTAACAGATTTGCAAAAATTTGCAAAAAACAGTTTTAACGTTGTCATTATGGGTGGGTTGTGTGTGGAATGTTGAGGAAAATAAGGAATTTAATCCATTTTGGAATAAGGCTGTAACATAACACAATGTGGAAAAAGTGAAGTGCTGTGAATACTTTCCGGATGCACTGTACACACGCGCGGAGCTGTGTCGAGTGAAAACAAACACATATACTGTGTGTGTGTGTGTGTGTGT
Source organism: Gasterosteus aculeatus (assembly GCF_964276395.1). Taxonomy (NCBI): domain Eukaryota; kingdom Metazoa; phylum Chordata; class Actinopteri; order Perciformes; family Gasterosteidae; genus Gasterosteus; species Gasterosteus aculeatus. Next base: position 23,641,045 of record NC_135688.1, on the reverse strand, counting down.
GTGTGTGTGTGTATATATACTTTTTTGTAGTCAAATTCGAAGACTAAATATGAAACTATGGGCGATGTCGATTTGGATATTTTTTCAACCACATTATATTTCAACAATTCAGTTTTTGAAATGTATTGCATTTGGCCATGTGATGCCATTTTAACAATGTATTAGTCATCCAAGTCACTAATGTGGGAGACATTTTTTTACTTTTAATTGGACCAGTGTTGAGGGGGGGAAAGCTGCAGCGTACGTTCACTAAAAGTAGTTGTTTTGTAAAATGACTCAGTTGAAAGTGTCTGACAACAATATGAAGAAGAAATTACATATGAATGCAATTTCTTTGGCCTGATGAGATTCAAGTTTGTCTCATCAAAAGCAAATCTCCATAATTTAGCAGATAGTACAGTATATCTTCCGACGTTCTCCATGTGATTGTACCACCAAATCACTCAAAGGGAGGTTGGAGAGGCTTCGATACAAAACATTGTAAAGCAGCAACCTTCTATTGTGCAGTTTGTTGAAAAAAATCATTCATCCAATCTGCTATTACTTTTTACATTTCAAAAAGGTTCAGATGCTCTTGTAAAACCGCCAACGCGCAATTAAATATGGCCCCCAAATATGTCATGCACCGATGAGCAGGGGGCTCCTGCTCCTTTTTCCAAGTGCCTTAACTGCTGGCACCTGGAAAAAGGAGCGAGAAGCAAGAGACAATAATTTGTTGGACTAAGCTTCATCCGAGCACACCCGCTGTGCTTGTTTTAGACCAAAACGCATTCCGCCCTTGATCATTCCACAAGAGAGTCATTTCTGAGTAGCAGGAGCAGACATGAGGAGGTGAGGCCGGAGCGGTAACCAGTGCCGTGGAAGGGCCTCGGGTCGGCCCTTATTACCGGGGAGGTGAACAGAGCGAGAGGAGGAGGAGCCCAGATAAGAAGGGATTGTTAGTGTCCAGATCAGTAGCGCAGCACACAGAGAGAGCTGTGGGAACAGAGAGAGAGAGAGCGACAGTTGAGGTTGGATAAAGGCCACAGCTGCCTGTCGGCACACTAACAGGCCTCTTCTCGTCTCTCCTCATCTTGTCTTCCCCTTCCTTCATTCTTTATTTTCAACTCATACTTTCCCTCTTACCCTAACACCCTCCATTGCTTTCCCTCTCCTCACATCCCGCTTCACGAATGTCCCCGTTACCTGCCACCCTTTCCTCCCCTCTGTAGTTCCTGAGTCCCGGCCAGGAGGAGCTGCAGCGAGGCCTGAGTCCTCTTCCCCCGGGCTCCACCAGCCTGGAGAACTACCAGGCCGCACTGGAGGAGGTACGCCACTATTGTGGTGACGCAAATGTTTCTGATCTTGTATTACTCTTCTGTTCAATGACCAGTCAGGTGATATGTTATATCTTTCTGGTTGCCATCAGATCTTTTTCCTATGTGCTGTAGGGCAGCATCTTATGTCCAGGAGCTTTTGGAAACACATCATTGGGCCATACTGTGGCTCTGTGCAGCGTGGTCCCTCACAGCCGTGAACACAGTTGCTAGTTTATTTTGACTTCATCTGCCCCACATACTCACTAGAACACCAATCGAGGGTTAATCCGCCACTGATAATAGTCCCCCACAAATGCATTTCATTTCTTCCTGTTTGGGTCAAGTTCGGCAAAGACAAAACTGTCCATTCTTTAAAAAAATGAAGCTATACGTTTGCGTGGTCCTTTGCATCTTCGATAAGAAACAATGAGCTTGTGGCTGAAAGCAGAGTCGGAAAGTATTGCTTTGGCTTCTTCGTGATTTGTCGACAATAAGAAATCCAGAATTATCCTTTAAGTACGTTATGTTGATTGACATCTGTAGGTGTTGACATGGCTGTTGTCTGCTGAAGATGGGCTCCAGGGCCAGCCTTCCATCTCTGACAATGTGGAGGAGGTGAAGGAGCAGTTTCACACTCACGAGGTAAGAACCACAGCAGCATTAGTCCTTACCATTAGTTTGACTCTCAGAACATCCTTTTTGCCTGGTTTTATACCACATATAAAAACCCATGTTCCTACAACCCTAAGACCCTCAAGATCTGTGGAGATAGCACTATTGATCGTGTGGCTCGCACACAATATGAATTGCCACATTTTTTTAAGCTTTCTTTAGAAAACCTGTTTTGAAAGCTTTCTTGCTCGTAAGCTTTACTGTTTTGCCCCGTCTATTACCAGGGGTACATGGTGGAGCTGACCACCCACCAAGGCAATGTGGGGCGGGTGCTCCGGGCCGGCGCCGCCCTACTGGCCGAGGGGAACCTGAGTGAAGACGAGGACTCGGAAGTCAGGGAGCAGATGAACCTCCTCAACGCCCGGTGGGAGCACCTGAGAGTTGCAAGCATGGAGAGACAGAGCAGGTAGATAAGTACTCTGGATTAAATGTAACTCATGTGGTCTTCTTTGAGTTGTACCAAGTTGTTGTACCAAACACCTGCAAAACTAATGGCATTTCCTTCACCCTTAGCTTTACTTTGTCTCCAGGGCGGTTTGTTCTTTTGATATGCTGAACCAAGATAGCGTAAAAACATAGTAAACTGTACATCTGACAAAGATCAGCATTTTTTTTTGTCATTGTGCGCATCTTGCTGAGCTAGAGTTATCATTTAGCTCAAATGTTGGCCTTCAACTCGTATTAGATTGAGAGTGTCAGCACAATCTAAAGAGCAATAGCTTTCCAAATAAATGTTGACGTGAAAGAGACAAAGTTATTTAACAAAGAGTTTGGAAAGAACAACACTTTGGGGGAATCAGAACAGAACGCATTTCCCCCTACTGAGAAATGTTGGTACACGTTCAAACACACACGCACACACCAATGGTTCCACATGCTTTTTTCAATCTTAATTCAGGGTTATGAATGGATTTCCATCTCTGTTCACACAATGGGAATCCCCACAGTAGCCAGCATTCATGGATACAAAGAGCAGCGGCCTTTCTAATTATGCAGAATCCAATGATAACTGACACCAAGCCAAGTTTAATCAACTCTTCAGCTTCGGTCTTTGATAATATTGTTGATTCAACCACAAAGCTGTGCAGACGAGGCCTGCACTCCCAAATACCACTTAAAGGAATACAGCAAGGGGGGATCTAAGAAAAGGATTAGTGGCCTTTTCTATTTCTCCCAATTAGCTCGGCGGCAATCGCGACTTGGGGCATCAGCGCGTTTGAACCAGACCCCCGTCTGCCCCTCTGAACTGCTCCGGAGCTAGACTTCTTTTGACACACATGTGATTGACAGCTCAATGAACTGTGTCTCACCCCCACAGACTCCACGAGGTCCTGATGGACCTGCAGCACCAGCAGTTAAAGCACCTCACGGACTGGCTGGATTTGACCGAGGCACGGATTAAGAGGATGGGGGCCCAACCGCTGGGTCCTGACCTGGAGGATGTCAAGCACCAAGTGGAGGAGCATAAGGTCTGTTTGCCAGGCCCCACCCACCTTTAGTTATAGAGCTTCTGAGTCTGTAAAGATTTCCCTTTTCATAAGGAAAAGATTGCAGGGGGTTTGACGTTACAAAAGCAGTCGGAATGGAAGAAATCCATTCAGCCTTTGTGAGGATAGCAAAGTCAAGAACATTTCTCCACACAAATGTGAGAGCTTTAGGTTGTTGATGCAAACATAGCAGAAGTAAATGTTTGACCTCGGAGGAAAAAAGCATCGCTGAGAACATTAAACCCAATGGAAAGTGTCCGATCACACAGCAACAATTGTTACTAGGCAACCATCGAATCCCCCATCCTTAGCTTCTGCATTCCTCTTCTACCA